>NW_024070200.1:52489532-52600422 GCF_014754425.2 Oryx dammah
GGGAGGGAAGGCCACCGGCCACGGAGCTCAGTCCCCCTCGGGGAGGGAAGGCCACCGGCCACGGAGCTCAGTCCCCCTCGGGGAGGGTAGGCCACCGGCCACGGAGCTCAGTCCCCTTCGGAGAGCTCAGCTGCCTGGACCCCACAATAAGATGAGCCAGAGTTCCTGGTGCTCAAGGACTGTGCTTCCTGGGGAGTAGCTGCACCATTCAGAGTGTCTGGCTAGCAACTGAAAGCACAGTCAAAAACCATTTTGCTTTTTGGAGGAAAAATAAGTTCGTGTGTCACCGAACACTGGCCACCTTCTGTTGGTTCTGGGTAGCTGTTGCTATAGAGACGCAGGCCCTCCCCCAGGCCCTGGGAGGAGGGACACGGGGCTGAACGGCCTCGCTGACTGTCGGGTTATCCATTTCTAGTACTCCGGGTTCAAAGCCACTATAAACTGTTCAGTTATAATAATGTCCCTTCTATACCAGCAGAACCACTCACCCAAAGCCAAGTCAAAAGCAAACCAAACCAAGATCCAAACAAGAACAGGAACAACGACTTCAGTTACAACTCTGTGAGTCTGTGCCTATTATCTCGGCGAATAAGTCACTATTAGGCACCTTTATTTCCAACAGGCTAGGTTGATACTTGAACTACTAATCATATTAAAATGAGAATAAAGTTAATACAATCATCCATTTATGCCTTAACGCCACTGTGGACATTAAAAAGATGAGGCCTCCAGTAAGTCATGAATTGAGACAGAACATCCCATTAACACAGGGCAGCTACTTCTGTCCTCACTCTTTTAAGATGAGTTCTATATCAGGAGATGGTGAAGGAGGGTTTTATACCCTTTATTTCAGGTTCCTGAATACATGATCTCTCAGCAAAGAATGTAATATACCATACTCTCTCTGATGAGAATTTTAATCTTCGTATCAAGATCCCACATTGCAACTTCTCATGGGAAAAAAAAAATCTATTTTGAAAATTTAAAAAAAGTGGGGCTTCCCAAAGACACCTGTCTGTGGCAAACATCTGGATCCAATTCAAGTATATTTTTGAGCATCTCTGATTTGCAAACACTCTGGGCCTGTGGATGCCAGACATCTCTACGTAACTTTCATAGCTCATTGATCTTGAATCTGTATACAGTTTCAGTAATCACTTTTGGCTGTAATCCTTTTGGCATTTGCTTAACTAAAAACATATCTCAGTCTCTCTCTGTCCTTCATGAGCTTGACATTTTTGAAAAGCTCAGGGAACTAGTATTGGATAATGTTTGGGTATCTGTACTATGGTAATACAAGACAGTGTCTTTGACATAAGAGCATTACATGTGTAACTTACTTTCCTGTGTTTCAGAAAAATCTTTAAGGAAAGTGATAAAGTCAGGGAAGGGAGCAAGATGGATAAAACAAGTGTTAAAATAACCCTCTGGAGGCTCCAGGTGAAGATGATGTGGTGAGTGTTAGTGCTGTTTTTTGCAACTATTTTAAAAACCAGAAATTATTTCAAAACAGAGTTTTAAAAAATAATGTCTGTCAGGTTTAGGCCCAAGAATACAATGAATTTAATGTGTTAAGGAGATTTTTATGTAGTAAAAGGAGGAAGGTCTCCAAACTGAATTCTGTGTCGCCTTTTCTGTAAATGATCAGTCATTCATTCAGGGGAAGAGTCAGGCACATGTTCTAAGGCAATGTCACAGGGTCTTAAAGCAAAAAAAAATAAATGAAAGGGAAAATGTTCTGAATATATTTAATGAAAAAAGTAGCATACTTACTGTCCAACCCAGGATGGCTGATTGTCATTAATGAGACGGATTTTGTCAGCGGAGAAGAAACGGCTGATGTACAGTAATTAAATCCCTGTTGTTTAGATCTGTGACATGTCTGTGAAGGAAATAAAGGTAAAACAGTTCTCAGTTCACGCTCTTATATTTCTAGGTTAGTACAAAACTTGACATTCCGACTCAGCAGAAGGAAGTAAGGCAGAACACAGAGGAAAAGACCACAAGCCGGTAGGCCACAAAACAGGTGCTCAACTTCAGAGAAGCAATCGAGCTTTTCTGAGCTTCAATATTCTTATTTGTAAAATGAACAATTAGAGTATCTACCGCTTATGGTCATTTCGTATCCTTCCTAAGAAGGACGCCTAAGGATGTCTCAAACTTTGTAAGCACTTAATACATGTTTACTAAATGCACAGTTAGATAAAAATAACTTCACTGGAAATATCAGACTATGTATAGACTACTTGCCCTTTGAAAATTTAAATATCATGTACACATATAGTAGGATACCAGTAATATCATTCTGATATTAAAGAGTTAGAAACAGAGATACAAATAGAAAAGGTTTTAAGATCACAAGCAAAGTAGGCTCTGCATCTGGATAGAAACCTAAATCGTTTTCACTTCCTCTTCTGAGATTAAATGGCTTATATGCGAGCATGTGGGTAACTGCAACTCACTCAGTGAATTCACAGCCACTTCAGTGTGTAATCGGACCCACTGCAGAAGATCCTGCAACAAAACCCATTTCCGGTGATGGTGGGACTCCTCTTGTTTTGCTTGGAGAGAGGCCATCCTAATTGCTAACTAACTTTAATTATTATCCCTTCCCTTCCTAGCAGTCTGAAATCTCTATGTACTGAAAGGGAAGCAATGAAAATCTGTTACTAGGGTGAACTTGACTCAGTTACACCAAAGACTTCTCATTATTTAGAGCTTGTTCCACGGGTAACCATGGAGTCTGAGGCAAACAGTTGCTATGTTTCAAATACAACTGTGAGGTCTGAAAAATGACGTCAGTTGAAAGGCAGAGACCTTCAGCAGGAAGCTGGCTGCTGGCGACTTGTGCACATCAGGGATACAAGTGGCTCATATATCCACTCTGAGATTGCACACGAGATGGAAGACTCTGGTGAACAGAGCCCTGAGCAGGCTGAGCATACCAGGTGCTACAGGGTCAACACTTTATCTCGACAGACTCAGAAAGGCCACTTACACTGACACCACTCACCGAAAGAGAGGGCCATCACTCAGACTCCTAGGAACATCAGTTCAGGAGAAGGTTATCACATAAACATGAGTAAGAAAACGGAAATGCTCTCATTTCCTCATCAAATGTCATCTACTTCAAAGTAACAGGGAGACTAAAAGCCTGCCATTCTGAGTTTAATACTGTTTAAGAGCCAGTTATGGAGCCTCAGGCAAGTCACTTAAATGGGCTTGACTTGCTCACATACAAAGGCTTAAGCAGAATTTGAGGGGATTTACTGGCTCTAAGTAAACTCAAGTTTTGGTATTTTACCTGGTCCTACAAGTGATTTCCAAAGGACTCTGTACACATAAGATGCAACATGTTTTTCAGATGTACTTGTCAGAAATGCTCTCTGTAGTCACCAAATTTATTGTTTCCTATTTTCCCCTCTTTTTCTGTTACTGTTGGGCTGAATAAATAGACACCATCTACTTCAATAACTATATTCTCCATATTCTTGTTATTTTTCTTAACTTCCAAGAAGCCACGAAGAGGAGACAAAAGCAGGCAAAATTCCCTTAGTCCTTCAATTTCATTTCCTTTGGACTTTCACATGACGATAAGTGATACATTCATCACTAAATCACCTAGTGCTAGATTTAAAATATTTGGTCACTTCATTGCTACGTAGCAGGATGTAATAAAAAACTAGATTTCTACACAAAACCTTAGTCACTGATTCGAAGGACAGGTTGTTTAAATTTTTGTTTAGTTTGAAACGATGCCTTACACTTCTACCTAAAATGAAAGCCACCTACTCAGAGACTGGCATTTTAACTTTTTTGTTTTATTAGAAAAAAATTCACTTGGAAGTGTATCCCAGAATACTCTCAGAGGTTCATCCAGGTGTTAGTTTTAAAATTAATACCTTCTTAATTTTAAAAGTTTGCTTTGCTGAAATATTTAGATCTATGCAGATTAATGGTATTCTTTAACTAACATTGGGCTTCCCTGATAGCTCAGTTGGTAAACAATCTGCCTGCAATGCAGGAGACTCCGGTTCAATTCCTCGGTTGGGAAGATGTGCTGGAGAAGGGATAGGCTACCCACTCCAGTATTCTTGGGCTTCCCTTGTGGCTCAGCTGGTAAAGAATCCACCTGCAATGCAGGAGATCTGGGTTTGATCCCTGGGTTGGGAAGATCCCTGGAGAAGGGAAAGGCTACCAACTCCAGTATTCTAGCCTGGAGAATTCCATGGACTGTATAGTCCACGGGATTGCAAAGAGTCGGACATGACTGAGCAACTTTCACTTTCAAGTAGCATTAAATGCTAAAAACTGCTGTTTGCAACACTGAGTATATGCGTAATTATAGCTACTAACCTTATGTGAACATAAAAGTCTTGCCTTCTTTGTTCCTAATACGAGGATGTATTTAGGGAAACGAAACGAATCTTTCCCCCCCAAATTAGCAACATACACCTCTTTCAGCCTTACCTGCTGATTAAACATTCTATGCTCTCTCTGGCCTGATTCAAGATCCTCTTCTGAAAGTGACACCAGAGAGTCACCCCTTTCCTGGCCAAAAGGGTGCCTGAGTTCTTTGGTGTTTGAAGAGTTTCCTTCTAGAGATGAGGATGGCTTGTTTCCAATACCAGCTCCTCCTGTCAAGCCTTCTAGACTGAAACTGAACACAAGACACACCAGAGTTAATTCATTCTGAGACTTGGAAAGGAAGGAGGATACAAAGCCCCTGCTTTTGCGTCTCCCTTGCTTGTAGCTTTCTGTTACCCGGCAAAACTGTCTGCAAGGGCCTGGCCAAATGAGTGCCCCCTACCCTTCCCCCTAGATCTTGGTTGGCTGAGAAATATACTGCACTTGGCTTGTTTTTTTTTTTTAAAAAAAAACCTCATTCAATTTACTCAAATGCTGAACTACTTCAAGTCATCTTCTCAGACATTTTTTCAATATGGATAAACCGTATTATCTATAGATCTTTTATTTATGTGTTTTTTTTAGCCCTTGATCTGATGTGATCAATTTTTGCCAGACTATGAAGCCTGCCAATGCCAAATAATTAAACGGCACAGAGAAAATATGAATATTAAGTGACTTTCTGGAGGAAAATAGGGAAGATCCAGAGTTGCCCTTGCAGCTCTCAAGTGGACCTTTGTAACTTCACATTCGACTACAATCCAGGTAACATTTGTAACTTCACCTTCCATGACAGTCTAGGTGACCTTTCTAACTTCAAAGGCATGCGTCCACCCCAGAAGCCCCACATTACATAGGTGCATCACCACCTGTGCACACCTGCCCCCAAAGCACCGCTCTGGCAGGTTTCCTGAGAACTGTTAGTTGCAGACAGGCACATGGGACACCATAAAGGGCCAAAGTTGAAAAGTTACTGTGTCTAAGAGAGGTTTAATATCTGATACTGACAAGGTGGGGGAAAAAAGCAAACTTAAGGTTTGGTATGGAAAATGGGATCCCTGGAATAAAGACTGTGGTTTGCAGAGTGAAAAGCATTTTTTGTGAGGAGGAGGCTATGCAGAAAGGTTGGCCAGCTTTCGCCCTTGGGGATGCTAGCCAGAATAAATCACGTGTGTTACCACTGGATCTCAGAATGCAGAGGGAGAGCACCATGCCCTCAGTTACAAGCATGTGGAGTTGTGCTTGAAGGCATAATGAAGCTCTTTCGGTACCTCTGCTCAAAGTTAACTGCTACAGAAAAAGTTCATGTATGCCGGTCTAGAAGGGTTTCTATTTGCCCTTTTTCCTATGAATCACTTATTATGAACTGAAACCATATGCCTCTATAAATTAACAATGGATTTTATTCTGATTTCAATATGACGATAGAAATCATGACTAACTCCAAGTAAATGTCTCTGTAAAACTCATTTTCAATAGCAAGGGTAAGAAGACAGACTAATTGAAGAAGAAATTTAGTTTTCTGTTATGAATTATTTCTAAAGCCTGAGAAAGCCAGATCCTACGGTTACCACAACATTTAATCCTGAAAGTGATTAAATCTGGCTGCTTAGCTGAGAGAAGAATATGTAATGATGAGCAATCTGTGAACTTAGAATCTAAAGAGATGACTGGATTTGGAAGCGTAATTAAGAAATGAGTGCATCTTAGTAGCTGCCTTGTTTCTGTTATTGCTTTCCTCAGGATGTGCTAATTCCTAGGAGCTGGGAATTGGGATGGATGAAAACAAAGACAGAAGTGGTCTACCGCAGCATGGAGACAAGCCTGTGCAGAAAACACCCGAATCTATAGCCACTTGAGACACGCAGAATGCATCGGGGAACACCATCCAGCTCCGAGGCTGCACCCCTTGAACTGGATAGGATGCCCACAGCAGAGGCAACGCAACACTGAGCTCACAAAGCAGGCTGCCATACGCATTCCAGCCGCACACAGCCAGTCCAAAGCCGAAAGCTCGGTGCTGTGCTTCACAATCCCCCCTTCGGTGGCTGCACACATAACAATACCATACCTTCTGTAATTAAAATCAGCACTGAGGGCAGCAGAGTATTGCACACCAGAGGGACACCAGCTCATACTGGGGATGACATCAAAGGCAGAAACAGAAATGGAAGAGGGAACAGGGATGGGATTATTGGGTTTGAAAAGAAGGGACACAGTTAGAGACAGATGGGTTTTCTGATCAGCAAAAAATTAGGAATGTAACACTGATTTAGAATTTAGAAAATGGCTAGAACAAAAAGCACAGTTCTTCTATTGATGTCCATCTATATAATGTGTTAGAAATGACTACGTGAACTCTTTACAGGTTAACAAGTTCAGTGTTGGAAACTCCAGAATTCCTCCTAGCAAATACTGAACAGAGTACCCACACTCCCTCTGGCTTCCTGGCTGGGCATGCTCACAGCAGTGTTTCAATCCCACTACTGGGGACACTCACTCTATGCCGCCCACCATTCCTCCACCCATTTAGGCTTGGAGGCTAAAGATAAAGCATATAACAACACAACAACAAAAAATCCACTTGATCATCTCTTGACCACAGCATCTCCTTCATTAAAAGGAATGATGACAAATTGCACTGGGGTAGGCTCACTGAGTCAGGTTTTTTTTTCCTCCCCGTGTTTCCATTAAGGATGAATCTAAGCCAGAAAATTTATATATCTTTCATAATGATACTCAACATCAACATCCACCTTCAAACCCTATTCACCAGGCTTGGATGCTAAAGATAAAACATATAACAATGGTCCTATTTTGCTGTATTTTAATGATAATGAAGGGATGTCTTTCCTTGAAAGGGAATTTTATAGTATTGACCAAAGGGTCCCATAATTTTAGGTAAGTATCTATTTTCCCACAAGATTAAAAAAAAAAACTCCATTTGGTCATCTATTTCCTTGACTATCTCAGCACCTATATTTATTCTCATGCAGTAGGAACAGAAAATCTGGGGTTGGAAATGATAAGTGAACATAAGCAGACAAAAAATAACCAACTCAGAGTATCAGGTACTCTGTAAAAGGAGATACAGCCATAGGTCAGGATTTTTGATTAATAAAAGCTATTAGTTTTAAAAAAATATACACTGCTACTATTTCAGCCTTAAAGGTCTAAGTGACATGCTTTTGTTTTCAGAAGGGAGATAACAATAAAACTAATCTGCTCCCTGAATCTTCAATGGGAAGACCTGCAGACATCAAAAAAACCCAACCAACCAACAAAAAGAAAGCTAAAAAAAACCACAAACAAAAAACCCAAAAAACAAAAACCACCTTGTCTTGAATACATACAGCTGATAACTTTGTGCTGACAAGTAGAAAGTTTTGATAGACAAAAAATAAAACAACGAGGAAAATGATGGAAGAATAAATATGAGCTAACCCTATGGATCTTCTAAAAGTAAATCTTCAAAATAATACCATCAAAAATAAATTAAAAGGTAACATATTTTAAATCAGATTATATTAATAGTACAAAGCTCACAAGTACAAAAGCAGAGAGTGGAAGTACACAGCTGAGACATGTCTCTACATGTCTCTACAAGCAAGACCAGACTGACTCAGGGAAGCAAGCCCTGATACAGTTTACTAACACACATGAGATTCACAAGTCTGTTCTTTGAAAAGTATTAATTTTATACCTCTAAGCTGTTAGTAAAAAGGCATATTATGTCTACATGGCCAATTTACTAAAAACAAAATGCAGAAAAAAGTAGAAAGTGAATATACATGCCAATTCATCATTCATTAAAAATTAAACAATGTCTTTCTATGGATTTTAAACATCCCTTTACTCTCAGAAAATGATAATGATGTGAGAGACTGGGATGAAATTTAGGATAAAGGGGATGAATAACAGGGAGACAGAAGGAGCATCAGAAAAACCTGAGGATCCAGTGAGGAAGCTGCAGACAGTCCTAGGGTCGCAGAAACTCCTTTCACAACAGTAGGAGTATTTTTCAGAGCATCCTAATTTCCTCAATTCCTCAGCTGGGGGAATAACATTTCATGGTTCTTTAGCTTTCAGATTTAGATAGTTCCAGATTAAAAAAAAGTGTCCTGATGCCCTACCTTTTAATACTTGCTGAAATGTTTCCATTTTAGTAGCTAAGGCTTAACACAAAATTTAAAATCATAACTCCTGTTCTTCATACAGAAATACGACAAAGGATGAAACTGTCACTGAAGTGGCTGTGACGGCTGTGTCCACGTGGCGACCTGGGCTGCATCCAGCAACGGGTCATCTTTCAGGGTTATCCAGGGCATGTTTTTAATAAGTCCATATTGAAGAGTTCAAAGAAGAGTCAGACAAATAAATCTCTAAAGGTTTTAGATACTTCTACTGAAAAAGGCCTTAATAACTTGTTCTCCTGGAGACAAACGTAACCAGGCTTATGATTATCTGAGATTCGTGACAACACTGTGCTTGAGCTCAACTGTGTGCCTAAAATCTGAAATTAAAGGAAACACCCACTTAAAAAGACCAGGTAGGCAACAAAGATCATTATCTGCCCACTTCCTAAAAAGACAGCCTCAGCGAATAATTTAAAATCTCTCTTTACAAGTATCTCCTAATATGAGACAATAACCATAATCAAACGATCGTTTTCAGATTTCTAAATTTTTTTCCAAAAATGGGAAAAGTCACACATGACTCCTGTACAGGAAATGTACTGATAAAACAAAAACTCAGCATTTGAAAAAATTAAAGCAAATCAGTACTTTTCGACTAAAAGTGACTTTTCAGCTGATAAATCACTGCAATTTTTAGCTTCAAAATTTTATGTGACCAAAAATCAGTATGGGATTGAAAGACTGACAGGAACCCTGAGAAATCAGGACCACATCAACAGTGGACGGGAGACTCCCAAGTGGCTAGGGAAGAAAGGCTTTCATCACGTTATTGAAGAATGAGCTGAAAATAGTTTAGGGCCTGGTACATACATGAGCACACTTCTATTTTCGGTTCTTCCTCTCTCCCTCTTCTTGGGAAAGAAAGAAAAAGTACTCTCCAGGGTCCATTACCTATGTACAACAGACACTTCCTAGACTCCTCCTTAGATAAAGTTGGGGAGACCCTACCCTATTATCAAAGTGATCTGAATACCAAAAAAAAACCAAGATGGAAAAAAATATTTTAACTTTTTTTTTTTTTAAATAAAAGCAGAACAGGAAAAAACTTCAAATTCGAGAAACCATTTCATACAGGATGGACATCAGCAATTAATAAGTACCTGTATTTTATTTGTCTGAAGCAGATAGGACTTATTTAAAATTAGACTGTTTAATTGTGGATGAAGCAGAATGAGATGCTTGTTAGTAAAATAAGCTCAGAGGCAAACAGTTAGTTCATCAAGTTAGTGAGCTCTGTACCTTCTCCTATGAATGGGAGGCCTCCTGACAACATCCCCAAGAACTCGCATTGAACTGAAAATGAACGGTGGAAGAGGTCAGTGTCCAGTAAACAAAATGGATACAAACGCGTGAAACACACAAACATCACACTAGGAAGAGACAATCACCAAAGAGAAATGGTTTGGGAGTAAGGGAATGAAAGAATGTGGAATAAGGAAAACATCATCACCAAAAAGGCCTGATAATTTCTGAGAAGGGCTACTTTAACTCCTCGGGAAGCATGGAGGGAACAGTCAGGTGACTAGGAGTGAGGTTTATTAAATTATAAAAGCAAAAGGATTTTAATAAACGCCATCCAAGAATAACTTTAACAGGATTTTCTTAAAGTCTTTAAAATTCAGGTAATTCTCTATGCAAGTAATACTGTAAAAATTAGTTAAACTGATGAAAATGACTGCTAACTCTCATTCCATTATCTCCAGAGGTACTAGGACAGTGGTACCAGGCAATTCTGAATGATAACTGCAATTAGGAGAGTCCATGATATTATATAGGCTGAAAATACAAGCAATTTAGGTGATAGGGTTCTAACTGTAGCTCTATCCTAAAATCACCGTGTAATCTTGGGCAAATCTTTTAATCTGAGCCTCAATTTCCTCACTGGAGCGACATGATGCATACAGTCACATCTAGCTTGGAAATAAAGTCATGGCAAAGGGAACCATCATGGTTTATAAAGGAAAACAGATTCCATATAAAGGAATCCTCCTTTCTCAATGCTGTTGTCATCTGGGACACGCGTATCCAGTCAAGCAGATTCTCTTGCCTCAGGAAGGGAATTCTGTCTGTAGGGATCATTTCCCCATCCTTATTTTCCCATATGAATGCTTAAAAAAAAAGAAAGAAATTACAGCTTGAACAAAGCTGGGAAGGACAGCTTTTACAAACTGCTTTTTACATACGCTAGGATTTCAAATACATAATAACTGCCCATCAGATAGAGCAACTGCTTATGTTATTTTTAAGGTTTGCACCCTGAACTGTATTCCAGAATAAAATGGAGTCGTAGAAAGACTGCTTGACCAGGAGACTGGAAACCTGGATTCCACTAACATTGGGTAAATGGTTTAAACTACCTACGTGGTCTCACCTGCAAAAATGGGGATAATCCTACCTGACTCATGAAGAGGATGGGAAAATTACATGAGACAATCTGTTATTAAAAGAATCTGAAAAGGGTAGCAAATCAGGAGGGTGTAAGGTACTATATGAAGGTAGGTCTTCATTCACCTTGGGGCCTCCAGAACCTAGGAATGCCTGCTCTGCTTAATACATGTTAGCCGAATAAAAAAATACATGAGTGAATGAATGTAATCTGATTATATGTACTTACAGCTATGAAATCTGAGCCAAAATATTAGGAGGTCAAGGAATTTTTAAAAAGCAAAAAAGCCGGTAACTGCTCCAGGTAAACTGTTTATATCAGTGTTTTACAACAACTGTCAGCCTCCTCCCCTGGCTGTTTGTCCTCATTTAGAAGGTAGCCTTGGAGTAGGCATACTTTTACACAGAGTAGGCATCATGGCACCTGTTCTTCAAACTTAAAACTTAAACTCATCTAGGCAGCCAATGGTTAGAAACCAAATCCACATTTCCACATAGCCTGCTTGGCAAACTGAAAGGATGACACCGAGTGCCACAAGAGACCCCCAGGCTGAATGACATGTGGAAAAACAGTACCAATTCAATAATGATTATGATCTCTTTAACAGTTAAGTGCTGGTAATGCAGACTTTATCAAAACTTTCTACACTGGAAACAGATGGCAAATCCTACGAAGCACTGTGAAAAAACCTGTGTTGAGACTGTAAGATTTCAAGTTTATTTCTTAATTCAAAATTGACATGAAATTATTCCCTTCAAATTTTCTAACCTCTCAATTTTATGAACAAATCTGGCCTAAACAAACGTTACACCAGTGTTTACTCATTATGTGACTTATATATCTCATTGTAATCTTTACTCTTACAAATACTCTGAAAGGCAGGTGTTTTACAGATGAGAGAATTAAAGCTCAGAAGGGTCAGGTAACTTGCCCAAGGTTACCAGGTAGTAAGTTTCAGAGCTGGAGTTGGCACACAGATTTTCCTGATTCCTATAGGAAAGCCTATATTCTTTCTTCTATACCATGGTGTCTCCTGAAAACTTTCACTAATGGTAACACCAAATCAAAAGCAAGCAGACACTGAGACGAGATGAACAGCCCGCCGCCTCACCTCCGGTGGTTCATTTCAGCGTCGCTGGCTGCATTCTTCCCAGGACCCCAGCTGTGCCTCCGGAAAGGGGACAGAGAGCGCATGGAGCTCCGCAGGACAGAACAGCTTGCGGGCACCTCGGTGATGCTGTCCATCTCCTCCTCCTCCATCTCACCCGAGCCAGCGGGCTCGCTCTCGCTCTCTCGACCCTCAGCTCCCACCCCATGGCTGAAGAAGCCGTTGAGACACTGCGGGTCTCTGGACCTGTTCAAGCTGGAAATCCGGGGGAGGGACACATCACTGCCGTGAGACGAGTGCCGGCCCAGGGATGCCGTGTCATCGGTGGAGGAGCTGGATCCAGTGGTGTCACAAGCCAACTGCTCCTCCTCGGGCTGCAGTGGAGAGAAAGCACGCATGGTTGGAAACGGCAGGACTGAGAGGCCTCGGCTGCTCTCCACTGAGTCAGTGCCTCTACAGGGGGTAGGACAGGTAACATCACAGCGGGCTGCAAACAGCTTTCTTTCTTAAAGCACAATCACAGATGGACTCAAACAGCCTCCAATAAAGGTACCGTCCAGGTCCATCCTCTTTCTACCTTTTTACTAGAGGTGCAAAATGGGAAATATATTGTCTTCCCTTTCTTGCAGAGGAAAAGCTCTAATTCCGGTCAGTTATTTTCAGTCAATACTATCAACTGAAATGAAGGGAACCTATGTCTCTGAGGTTTCTGATGTATGAAAACTCTAAATTCATACCATGTAAAGGTAAATTTTTTTTTTTTTAACAAGCCCTAACTAAAAACAAGGTAGTGTGCTTGGCTACCACAGTGATATACTGAAATCTATATTCAAAAAGCAAGTCTATTTTCAGTGGCATTTTCAAAAATGCAGAACAGCTTATGATCCCACCTAAAGTCTGCCACAAATGTCCAAATTCTGGGCCACAAATGCAAGAAATTTATCCCCCCTTTTTTTCTTCAACTGAGTACTGGCTGAGTTTTATCAAGCCAAACTGTACCTAAAATAATGAGTCCTCTGCAGTCTTTGATAAAGTGATGGTGCTCTTTCCCTGGCCAACTTCTAGAGCCTACCAGGAATTGTGTCATTCTGATCCAGCAGACTGACAATCTCTACCTGCTGAAAAGCACCAGAACACATCACGTGATGGGTGAGGGAAAGATGAGTATTGTGGCATCCAAAAAATAGAAGATAAGTCAAGTGTCTGAAAGATGCACGCTCACCCTCTCAGCTACACAGGAGGGCACTGTACTGTCTTCACATCTTTCTTGTGCATTCTTATGGGACAGGGAGCAGGAAACAGAAACAGATATTGTGATTCCCCCCCTCCCCCTTCTTCACAGTATTTCCCTAATTTAGGAGTAAAGAAACTTACAGTTCTTCAAAAGAGATTTTAAAAATTATAGCAACTCATGAGCCCTTTCGGAGAAGGTGATGGCATCCCACTCCAGTACTCTTGCCTGGAAAATCCCATGGACAGAAAAGCCTGGTAGGCTACAGTCCATGGGGTTGCGAAGAGTTGGACACAACTAAGCGACTTCCCTTTCACTTTTCACTTTCATGCATTGGAGAAGGAAATGGCAACCCACTCCAGTGTTCTTGCCTGGAGAACCCCAGGGACGGCGAAGCCTGGTGGGCTGTCGTCTGTGGGGTCACACAGAGTCGGACACGACTGAAGCGACTTAGCAGCAGCAGCATGAGCCCTTTTAGTCTTGAAAGAGAAAATACCTCCTATACTAAAGAGGCTGACTCTTTAAAGTCTTAATAAAATACTTCAAAAGCACTCTCTACCTTCTCAAAGCAATCTTTATACCCTTGGGGCTGAATCTCACCAGCTCATATGAGGTTTTTCTTTCTACTCTCTAGAATCCAGCTTCCCAGCTTAACTGCTCTTTAAACAATCAGTGAGGGATGAGACTGAGGGAGATGTGAGGGGCTGGAGAGTCAGGACTCTGAGGCCCAGACTGTCTCCTGGGCTCCCCCAAGTACAGCAGAGGCAAGATCTGAATGCAAGCTGATTTCAGCTTTTAAAAATGCCCTGTTCTATTATCTTCATCACTTAAAAAACAAAAACAAAAAGACCCTGTAAGAAATAAGATCTCAGAGTCTGTATCAGAAATCCTCAGTGTTCCTTTTACTGGGCCATATATTTTTATTTTATAGTAAAATAAAACTATACTGAGTAGATTCTAAAATAGGGTAAGTTTTGGTTTAAAATAAAATTGTTGATGACTCCTTTCAAGTTAGTGAGGAGTGATCTGGGCATCTTACAGTTTCTATTCCTGGGGCCACTCTCCATCGAGAGGAAAAATATAAATGGTCGTGAGTAGCAACTTCAGAAGACACTTTTAGGATGTCTTAGCTTTTTCACTGGACTGGGTTGAATAGTGTCCTCCTCAAATTCACATCCTTCTCAGAATGTGACCTTATTTGGTTGGGTCTTTGCAACTGTTGTTCGTTAAGATGAGGTCATACTTCACATGAGAATATTTCCTGAATCCCAAAGGAGTAGTATCCTTGTAAGAAGAGAGAGCAGCCCCTCGGATACATGGCTTTTAGGACCCCCTGCCTCCAGAACTGTGGAAGGACAGTTTTATACTGTTTCAAGCCACCAAATGTGTGGGAATTGGTTACAGCGGCCCTAGGAAATTAAAGCTGCCTAACCCAGAGAAGTAGAAGAGATGCTAAAATGTAGACACAGGAAGGAAGGGGTGGATGGAGTCATGTATGGGCATGGCCACCTACTCCAGCATCCTTGCCTGGAGAATCCCATGCACAGAGCACACGGGTGGGCTCCAGTCCACAGGGCCACACAGGGTCAGACTCGACCAAGAGACTAACACACACACGTGCAGGGAAGCAAGCTTAATGGGGAAACGGAGACCACGTCTGTGCCTGAGGCTGACAAACGAATCCGTCCTCTCTCGGGTTTTCATAACTACTTTTCCTCCTGCAGACAGCAGGATGGAACACACACAGAAACTATCACCTCTACCATAAGCTTCTCTTTCCTTGGGGTTAATAAAATTATGAATATCTGCAAGTGGTGATCAGGCTAGAAAAACCCACTAGGTGTTGGAGAGAACGCCCTTCGGGAACAGAAAGGTGTGAGGGCAGCGGCTCTTTCCAACACTGGCCTTCCGGCTTCAAGGGCAGGGCTGAGCCGACAGACTGACCCAACCACACTTAGGTTTTATTTAATCTAAGGCCAAATAAATTAGGGAAAATGAAATTACAAAATAATTACATGAATAAAAGTTAACATAGAAGTCTAAAATATGGCACCCCACTCCAGTACTCTTGCCTGGAAAATCCCATGGACAGAGGAGCCTGGTGGGCTGCAGTCCATGGGGTCACTGAGGGTCAGACACGACTGAGCGTGGAGAAGGAAATGGCAACCCACTCCAGTGTTCCTGCCTGGAAAATCCCAGGGACGGGGGAGCCTGGTGGGCTGCCGTCTATGGGGTCGCACAGAGTCGGACACGACTGAAATGACTTAGCAGCAGCAGATGTCTAAAATGAATGATGTTTATATGATGTTTATAAAAAGCTTGAGAATCTATTTCTTAAATATATGTGCAGTATAACTATTACATAAATTTGAATGGTAATTATGTACTAGATACTCATCACTGTGAGGCTTTTACTAAGAGATTAAGATGTATGATTTCTTTTAATCCTCACAACTGTTTGATTTAGTAGCTATTCTTATTTGCATCTGATGAGAAACCTGAAGCTTAGTGAGGTTACATAATAAACTCAAGTTTCTGAGGGACAGACTCTTTTTTTCTTCATCTATTTCCCTTTCCAAGCTCTCCAGGTGATTTGAGGTTCACCTAGGATTCATACACCTAAAATATATGATTTTTATTTGTCAATTATAACTCAATAAAGTTGGGAGCAAAGTCACTGAATGGTACCCTCGAGAC
The DNA here is from genome assembly GCF_014754425.2 of Oryx dammah. Taxonomy (NCBI): domain Eukaryota; kingdom Metazoa; phylum Chordata; class Mammalia; order Artiodactyla; family Bovidae; genus Oryx; species Oryx dammah. The sequence goes on from NW_024070200.1 coordinate 52,505,558, forward strand.
CGTGTACTTCATTTTATGTAAATATTATTAAAAAAAATCTTATAAACAAATGCTGAATTCTAAGTATTGAGAAGTGGAGTGTATTGATATCTATAACTTTGAAGTGTATTAAAGAAATTAGATGACCTAATGGAAAGAATGAGGGACAGATGCACAATTAAGCAATGAAGCAAATAATAAAAGGTTAATTGTAGAATCTAGGTGGTGGGGATTCACCACAGAATTCTTCCTACTTTTCTGTTTCAAAATTTTAAAAATAAGAGTATTGGGGGAAAAAAAATGCCTGACTGGCTTTCTTAACCAGAGTTATACCATGCAGGTATGATACAGATATGTATATGGAGAGGTGTAAACACTATACACGCTTATATACACAGAAATCTAGAAATAGCTATGCACTTTATATCTTATTACTACACCTGAAGGAATCACCCTTAACACTACCAAAATACTAGACCTTTAATTTTCATTCATTTATTCAAATACTTATAAATTATTATCTGTTATAGCATACTCAAGCACTTGGCCATGTGCCTTGAAAATAAAAGCATATATTTTAAATGCCTAGTATGTGCCAATCACTTAATCCATTTATGCGCTATACTGATGTCAAGCATCAGCCCCACTTCACAGTTCTGAAATTACAATCATTTCAACACTTGTGCCTTAAGAGTTTACAGGTTTTCTAATCTGGATTCTGTAAATATATTTACTTTTATCTGAAAGTTTAAAAAATATAAGGTAAATTTTTGGCTTGACGTTTAAGTATTTGAGAGCAATTGACAGCACACGAAATAAAAGGATTTTCTTTAAGAGCTAGCATGTTGGTGAAGTCACTTTGCTTTTTCTTAATCAATTGTGGGTACTATCTTATGATTTTGGAAAAAAAACCAAACCAAAAACACAAAAAACAAGGTGTAAGGGCTTTACTTTTGGGAAAAAGAGGCAGCAACTATTAGTATAATTCTGTGGACTTCAATTATCCTTTTGGATAACAGAGTGGCCCAGATCATGTATTTTACAACCACATTTTCTTTCTTAGCTAGGGCCAGAAAGAACCCTAGGATTTCTTCTCACTTTAAAAGCAAAAATTAAATGTTTATGCTACTGATCTATGGAAAAGCCAAGACCTCAGGAACCAGCAAATATCCATCAGAAAAAAACATGAAGCTCACAACACTCACCAAAAGAGTCATATCTGCCAGGAGGCCGGCATGCCAAGTGGAAACATGAGGCTAAGGTGGAAAGTTCTGACAAACACTGTGGGCTGATGTTAAAGAGCCCTCTGTAAGGCTAAAGTCACACAAATGGCTGCAGGAAGTGACCTAACGCACTACTCATGGTTCACAGAAAAGGATGGTGCAATGCCTTGCCTACAGATTAGTCTTTAGAGAAGGAGTGTGGGAGGCTGGAGCCTGCAGAGAGACTCCGGGAGGGTCTGAGGCTTCACAGCCAATGCTGTGCAGATCACCACAGGGGGAGGCCTCTAGGGAAGTAGCTGATGGCCTGTCTGCCACCACTGCCATGCTTCTGTATACAGCACTGGTTACTAAAGCAGGTGTGTGGAGACTGAGAGCAAAGTCAACAAGTGGATTTCAGAGTTGGGCCCAGCAACACATCTCAGTTTTGTCACTTACTAGCTGAGTAATGTTGAGTCAACCTTTTTACCAACCAGAGCCTCTGCTTCCTCAGGGGTATAATAAGGATAAAACCACCCATCTTGCAGGGCTGCTGGGAGCACGAAATGAGATCACCTATGTAAAAAACTTCTGTTCAGTGCCTCACATGAAGTAAGCACCTTGGAAACATTAGCCTGTCTGTCTCCTTTTCCTCGCACATGTAAACCCTTGGTTTTGTGAATGTTAGAGAAAATGTGGTTGCAAAACCTTTCCTGGTCACCAACCGCTGTGGCAGGGGAAGGATCCTCTGAACCTCACCCCTGGCCTCCAGACATTCTCGTGTGAGCGTGAAGAGGAGAGAGCATCTCCGCCATTTCTAGACTTCCTGAAGAACCCCAGCACAGGATGCTGGCCAAAGTTTAGTCAGGGATATGCTTCAACTTTTAAAAATGCTATCTGTGCTGTCGTCCTGGAAAAAACTCCTAAAATCGAGTGCTGGCCATTTTTTATGAACAAAACCTAAATGGTTTTGGCAGGTTGAAATAATTAAGTAACATATAGTCAATTCTAATTCTCCTCAGCTAGGAAAATCATTCAACCTAGAGATGGCAACATTCAGGGCAAGTTGGCATGCACCTAGGAGGTTCAAGCAAGTGTTTCTTCATGGAGGAAACTTTACAATTGGTTAAAAAGTTTTTTACTGAGAAAACTGTCATATGTATATAAATGTTGAACAAATCCTCACATATCCAGGGCCCCGTGTGAGTGATTACCAATGATTCCATTTTAAAACTGGGATTAAGAGATGGTATCTAATGTATTCACCAATGCCTTTTGAGAGACAGGCACCTAGAGAACGGTATTCCCCTTGGGAAGAAGCAGATACTTTTAGGAGTCTTTACAATGCAAACCTCAAAATCACCCTGGAAACTACCTAAATTCTTTTGGTTAAATCAAGAGATCATATTGATGTTCTTCTGTAAACAGCTTCAGAGAAGGATAGCTCTGCCAGGTTAGTGGACTTTTCTGCTTTACTGTTCCCCCTTCTACGAGGAATGATAACAGTAATGCTGAAGTCCCTGAATCTTTCCAAGGTCCCCTGTGGAAAGAGGCCAAGGGTGAGGGGAGGCCCAGCGGGCACATGAGAGCCACTGAGCAGAAGGCAGGGAAAGCGCAGGTACAGTCAGAGAGGCTCAGATGCGTTCCACACCAGAGTCCCAGAAGGCCTCTGGCGTAGCTCTAGACCCAGCACCATCAGCCTGCCTTGAGGACCTGATGAGCCACTGACCCAGCGTCCCGCCACTGCTCTCACGAGTTCCCGAATTCTCACAAGGGCATCAGCACGGCCGCTGTGTGTCTGCCCCTCCCCAGCTCTCTGTTAAGACAACCCCCTGCAGCAGGTTAACAATACCGTGCGCTGACCCGGCTACGGGAAAGGCCTCTATTCTTGGGAGACAAAACGGACCTTGCTGTAACTAGACACAAACCTAAGTTAAGAGAGTATGCCTTGGAGCCTCAAATACTATGAAAACGTGAAGTGACTCATGTGGATGGGTTTGGCTTTCCACCAGGGAGATAGCTGGATTCCCAAGCAGAGATCTAAAAAGTTCCAATTAAGCAGGCAATGAGGAGGGCTGACCTCACCAAGCTCAGCCGTGAGCTTCAGGCCTAAACACATTAACCAGCCAGGACTCTGTGGTGAGCTTATACACATGACATCTTACAGTCTGTCCTGTGGTCTTTCCTGCCCCCTGAGAAGTAGTCACTGTCATCTGACTTCTAATTCACTTAAAAGGAACGTCCATTTCTTTAGGGCTCGGTGTGAGCTTCACAACCTGCATGGAACCAGCCATGATTCTATAGAAAAGAATGTAGCCAAGGCCTCTTTCTAAGGCCTGGCCACCTGGAGCTTCATTCTCCAAAAGGGAGCCTTTACAAGTCACTGAGATCACGTAAGAGATGATGGCTAGCCGGAGTCGCACACTGAGGCTGATGGTACCTTGGAGAAGACAATGCTGTCCACGTCTTCACCGGGCGAGTGAAAAAGGTCAGAATCGCTCCCAGATTCTCTTTTAAGGACACCTGGTTTTGAGGCACACTCTCGGCCTAGTCCAACATCCAGGAAGCTGTCACATTCTGAAAAAGAAAATTCATTCAACCATGGCTTTAAAAAAAAAATCAGTTTCTTTTCATTCCAGCCATCAGCCTTTTAAATTGATTGACTACCCAATCTCCTTCCCTTTCTATATTTTTTCTTTTAAAAAAATTTTAATTTATTTATTTTAATTGGAGGCTAATTACAATATTGTAGTGGTTTTGCCATACATTCACATGAATCAGCCATGGGTTTACAGGTGTTCCCCATCCTAAACGGGGGGCGGGCCGGCCGCCGCATGCCATCCCTCCCCTCGGGGTCAGCCCAATGCACCAGCCCTGAGCACCCTGTCTCATGCATCGAACCTGGACTGGCGATCTATTGCACATATGGTAATATACATGTTTCAATTAAGAAGCTGTAAAGGACACAAATTTAGTAGCTTTCAATTCTCTGCTGATAACCTGAGTCTGCCATATAAATCATGGGCACAAAAAAGAAAAAAAACCAACCAACAAACAGTGATTTAGAACTGTAATAACACCTATGTATTTAAACATACATCTTTTCCTCTTGGTAATTAGAGAATTTATTTCTTTTGCCACCAAAATCTGAAGTTCTTCGTTAGGAAACTATGTAATAGGGTTTGCGGGCAATTTCTGTTTTGAGACTTAAGTTCTTTCTGGATCCCACTCCAGTGCTCTTGCCTGGAAAGTCCCATGGATGGGGAGCCTGGTGGGCTGCAGTCCATGGGGTCGCGAAGGGTCGGACAAGACTGAGCGACTTCACTTTCACTTTTCATTTTCATGCATTGGAGAAGGAAATGGCAACCCACTCCAGCGTTCTTGCCTTGAGAATCCCAGGGATGGGGGAGCCTGGTGGGCTGCCGTCTATGGGGTTGCACAGAGTCGGACACCACTGAAGTGACTTAGCAGTAGCAAGATGAAAGACAAAGAGGAAGCATAACTAAGAAGCATACCAGTGTATTAAACTTACAGATTTTATTATGCAATAACTGAAATATAACTATTTAACTTGTCCTCGATAGATCTGATATTGGATGAATAATGTGATGAAGAAATATACATAATCTAGAATCTGTTTTCAGTTCAACAACTAGGATATAAACTCTGGGGAAGCAGACAGAGGGGGACCTTGACAGAAATATTGTACTGGTACCTCAAAGAATTCAAAAGGCTTAGTATACCTCAGTTAGCTCAGTATTTAACTCATTCTCTCCCTTAACTTTGTATCCAAAAGGGACATGTGATCTGGTAACAACAGAAATTAAAACATTGGTACACACTGATACCAAGAAGATATCAGCCTCCTTCAGGAAGTTTTGGAAGATGACATGATTCCATTCTAGTTGGCATGATGTGTGACTTGGAAAACATATGGAAGTTTATCAAATCTTCAGGTGCTACTAAGTGATGAGGGACAGAGCAGACAACCCAGCTGCCGAGCAGTTCAAGAGAACTCTACCTGGAGGCTTTGCTTGAAAGGAAATCCAAGAGGAGTTGGCGGCACAAGGTGATGGCAAAACAAAACCCACTGAGCGTTTCTGGCCCTATTCACAGACAAAGCACAAGCATAACAGGCCAGTGTACCCAAGTCCAGCATGTGGGTGGCCTGGCCACGGCCAGAGGGGCCACCAGTGCTGCACCTCCACGGCGGTGTCCATTCCTAAACAAGTCAAGCCGAAACACTGATGAATGTGGCAATGAGGTCACGGGAGTGGAAATGCCCGAGACACATTCAGGCTGCAGAGCAGCTTGAAGAAAATGTGTATGAGGACGGCTGAAGGCTCGCGCAGTGAAAGCAGAGCTTCACTGTAACTAGGCTTCAGGGCCACAGGCTGACAGACACCTGAAGTCCTCAGGGTCATTCACTAGAAGGGCCGGGGCAAAGAACGCGTGTGTGCCTGTGGCAAGAGGTCTCGAAAAAACCGTCTACACAGAAGAGGGAGTGGAGGCTGAACGAGATGATGCTAGTGTTTCTCTTAATTCTTAGAGTCTATGCGTGGACAGTGTGCTTTGTAAGTGGCGCAGCGGTAAAGAATTTGCCTGCCAATGCAGGAGATGCAAGAGATGCAGTTTCAATCCCTGGGTCAGGAAGATCCCCTGGAGAAGGGAATGGCAGCCCACTCCAGCCTTCTTGCCTGGAGAATTCCATGGACAGAGGAGTCTGTCAGGCTACAGCCCATGACGCTGCAAAGAGTCGGACACAACTGAGCATGCACGCACATCACACATATGTTAGACAGTAACTGTGTGTGTACATGGCGTGTTCAGGGATGAGAACAGAAAGGCTTTCTTATCTAAATTAACTAATAGGTGATCATTAATTAAGTGATTAATTATTAGGTCTGGATTCATGTTGATGTTTGACAGAAAACAACAAAATTCTGTAACGCAATTATCCTTCAATTAAAAAATAAATTTATTAAAAAAATTATCAGCCCTGGATTAACCAGGAATCTAAGACAAGGTCAAAAAGGCACTGCACTGATACAGGTCATGAATTACTTGTCAACAAAATTACCTTTTCTGTTAGTGAAGCATCTGACTGGGGACTGGGGATTATCCAAATAAAGAGCTGTCTTATGTTTGTGTGTGGGAGGGTAGGGGGCAGTTTACAATCTTGGGATAGAAATGAATATATTAACAGGCAATTTCAACACAGAAGTATTAAAACATAAATCATGCTACAGGGCTTACAGATTAATCTGAAAATGTTTCTGTTTAAAGTAGTCCATTTCAATCTTGGTCCAAACTGTTTCTGTGTGTGTTAGTTCAATGGGAATAGCCCTGCTTTTAAAAGCCTGGAAATCACAGGTATTCTAGAATTTTGGGTGTTTCCCCCCACCTCACAGTTACAGTATGTACTAACTTAGGTGGAGTTGGTGGCTATGATTTTTCTACTTGCTCCCCCGACTCTCCACCATCCCGGCTTTCCCCACTCGGAAAAATAAAAAACTCCACTCTGTGGTTGAGGGGAAAAGAGCAGGGGAGGGGGCTGCCCAAGAGCAGAAAGGGCTGTCACAGCAACTACGCCGAGCTGCTCGCTATCCAGCTGGCAGTCAAACAGACCACGTCCAAATTCCAGACTGGAAAACACAGCGGTTCAAGACATTCTAACGGAAAATTCACAGGGAAGGTCCAAACTCAGTCCCAGGAGGAACACCTCACCCAGGGAACGAACCCGAGTCTGGGATGGGATACAACGCTGACTGTCGAGCTGGGGCGGAGGGAAGAGGATGAAAACAAGGAAAAGCGGAGAGAAGAGGACCCGAAGGCTAATGAAACCCCCACAGATGGAAGTGCGGGGACCCTCGTCTCACATATGCTGGCAGGTTTTCAAAATGGATGGAATCTTTCTTCCTAATCCATACGGTGGCGCATAACGAAGGTATAAACAGGAAGAACCATCACGGGGTTTAGATAGAATGAGGTGGGTACGGCTTAAATCCAGATCTGACTACTAAAAGACCCCCAGGCAAGAAGTCATTCTTGACCTCTAAGACTCAGTCTCCTTACCAATGAAATAGGATAGTATGTCCCTCCCTAAAACAGTTGTAGTGATGGTGAGAAAGAATTTATACACTTAGTAATGGACATCTGCGCCTCGGCACACAGCAGGCATAATATGATACACACACCTAATGGGGTTAACACTTCGTTAACCTTTACTTGTGATCTGACAAATGTCCAGTGAGGACATGACACTTTGCAGTCCTATTTTATGACCCGTTTATAAATCTCTTACTTTTGTGCCCTGAGCCACCACCTTTCTAAAAGCAAGCAAAATGTAATGTGCACTTTCAAAGTGCTTATCAAGTCACTCGGGCTTAAATTTTACATATGCAAACAAATTATAGTTGGGGAGAGAGAGGAAGCAGAGGAAAGTCTCTCAGTCGTGTCCGACTCTTTGCGACCCCATGGACTGTAGCCTACCAGGCTTCTCCGTCCATGGGATTTTCCAGGCAAGAGTACTGGAGTGGGTTGCCATTTCCTTCTCCAGGGGATCTTCCCGACCCAGGGATCAAACCCGGGTCTCCCGCATTGTAGGCAGACACTTTACCCACTGAGCCACCAGGGAAGAAGGGTAGGAAAACTTAGCAGCAGCCTGCTCACTGGGCTTTGCTGAACCACGTTAACCGTAATCCACATGCACTTATTTCTACTTAAATAAGCGTGTATTTATCCTGGACTGAAGATTACACAAGTGAAAGCAAGTGAAAGTGTTAGTCACTCAGTCAGGCCCCACTCTTTGCAACCCCATGGACTCTAGCCCAGCAGGCTCCTCTGTCCATGGGATTCTCCAGGCAAGAATACTGGAGTGGGTTGCCATTTCCCCCTCCAGGGGATCTTCCTGACCCAGGGATCGAACTCGGGTGTCCCACACCATGGGCAGACTTTTTACCATCTGAGCCTCCAGGGAAGCCTGAAGAGTATACAAAGTGACGTTAAATAAAGGTTATTATCTTATTTAGTGTAACACTATTGCTCTCTTGAGCTGTGTTTAAAAGCAAAAGAAAGAAACCTGCATGATTGAACATATTTAGAATTCACAAGAAACTATGCCTATGATCATCTCAGGCCTCAAGTTCAGGACCATAATTCAGGATTTTGTTAAACTGAGGTTTAAAAAGATTCAAAAAGAAACAAAGTCTTTCAGGGGGCTGGGGTATGGAGAAGTCAACGATATTTAAGATTATGCCCTGGGGAAAATGCTCAGGGGTTCAAATTCACCTCTTTAAAGGAGTAAAAATAAACTGTGGCACGTGGAGAACCTTCCTGTGAATATTCTAACTGTGAGGCAACCTCTATAGGGCAGACAACTTCACAGCTTGAGTGGCTGAGAGCAACTGCACTTCTAGAAAAAGACTCTAACAGCTAAGGAACTAAAACAGAGTGAGTAGTATACTTTCAAGTAGAAGATTCTAGGGAATTAGATGGGAATGGGTCAGCTACAGCTGGGAACAAGGTCAATCATACAATATTTGGAGACCCTAAACACAACAACAGCATGATAATATTCTTTAACTTCTGTATGAGAGAAAAACAGAAAAAATGATAAATCAATAAAACCTCTTGTCATATTTGTTTCCAACACTTTCTTTGGAGCAAAGTCAGAGGGTTGAGAATCAGCAAGAAACTTCTCTTTGGGAAGAGGGTCTGAACCATCTTGTTCTTAAACTCCCTCCTATTGCCATACATCCACAGCTAAACTGTCTCTAAAAAGACCAGTGAATGAGAACGCAGTAATGTTTAAAGCAAGTCAGGAAAAATTGGAAAGGTTAACAGAGGTTTTGTTGGGTGAAGCAGACTCAAGAGCCCAAAATGCAAATTACCAGCTGCAATAAAAGGCATAGGGTGCTTGAGTTACTCACCAGTCATTTGGACTCTTCCCTTAAGGAAAGCCAGTAGGCTTCAGGGATGGAAGACAATAGAGCACAGACATTAGGAACAAACCTTGCGTCACAGTGAATGAGTGGCTCAACTTGGGTAAGAAGTCAGGACTCCTGACAACCACAAAACATGTACTGTGTCATTAACCACCAAGGTCTTAAGGGCCTTTTACCCTTATCTAATGTCACTAATACCTCGTGAGTGCTTAAGGAAAGCCTCAACTGCTGACAGTATTCCCAAAGATTATGATTCTCATCCTAGGCTACACAGCAGAGGAACCAAAGGCTCTTTTAGAGATCTGATGCTCAGACCACACCTCAGCCTAATTAAATCGGCATCGCTAGGGGGTAGGACCCAGACATCAGTATATTTTTAAAGCTCCCCAGGTAATTTCAACGTGCAGCCAAAATCAAGAGACCTGGGATTAGTCCTTAATAACATATATTTATAGTTTTATTATATTAAGAAGCCATTATCACATGTACATATATGCACAGCACATATGCCCTCACAGATGAATTAATCAACTATAAAGCCACCTGTGGAAACTTACTACTAAAATGAAATTTAGGTAATTACACCTTCATTTTCAGCTCTGAGATAGATAAAAGGCCTAGAAACACAAATCACGTAACACTCTTCTCACTTATCCCACTAATGCTCATGAAGGACAGATCGCCAACATTCTGCATCAGACTGGGATGGTGGCTCTGGAAGAGGGACATGTTGGATGTAGTTATTCAAGCAAACCGGAAGATGGAGAATCCCCGCTTACCTGGGCTTTGCGTGGGAGCCAGAAGAGATGCTGCGTCAGGGCATGGCTCAATGGTACACCAGTTTTCTCGGTTTATCTGGAGGGAAAGAAAGAGAGACTGAGTAAAAGTCAGGCATAAAAAAGGGAAACAGAAAAAGACATGCAAAGAGGAAGATATGGTGCGGCCAAGGGTGAGATAAAGAAAAAAGAAGTTAACAGGCAAAATGGACCAAATGTTGAACTATGTATCTCACATCCGGGTTTGCAAGTCAGAAAAAAAAATGCAAAAATAATTCCTGTTTATTCAAGGATTACTATACGCTGGGTATCAGGTTAAGAATTCTACATACATTATTTCATTTCATCCTAAGAATTCTACATATATCATTTCATTTAATCCCCACACTAGCTCGAAAAAGTGTATTATTTCTCTTGCCAAAGAATAACTAGGTTTGGAGGACCTACATTTGTCAACTTCTGATCTTTGGTGAGAAGATGCTGAAGTACATGGGTGGGAAAGAACAGCAGGTTTCCTAATCATGCTAAGCGAGATAAGGTAGAAAGCTATGGGGCATTTTGTCCAATTACAACTGTCTGACAAAGGGCAAACGCAAGGAATTAAACTGCTTGCAAATGAACTACCCAAACCTAGAGCCACAGGAAACAAACACCGAATCACTGACTCGTTTCAGCTCTTTTCCCAGTAGAGATGAACGGAGGCTGGGATCAGGGGCCATCATCACTGTTTCAACTCCTGGTGTGTTACAGAGTGATGCCAAAAATTTGAAAGTGACCCCTTGAATGGAAAAGAATATTCAGCAGGTTCCCTGGGATTATGCAAAGTATCCCCTTTCAAAATGCAATTTGAGTGTGTATAAGGAAGAAATCTCAAATTTAGTAACCTTAACAAACCCAATCCCCATTTTCAAAGAATGGAAACAGTAAATTTTCCTTAAAAAACAAAACAGAACCTTTCATTTAGAGAAGGATTTTCTGACTTTGAACTGTACCTCACTTGAAATGAGCCAAATTTCACTTCCAGTGAAGTAAGTTTCTCTGTCAACAGGAAAAGCAAGGATCCATAATTACTGTACTTTTGCTCCACGAACACAGCAACAAATTTTAAATAGATAACACAAATTTTAAAAGCAGACCCTTTAACAACAGTGAACAACGCAGAGCAGCTCTGAATTATGATGACATTGCTCTCTCCCAGTCCATGACTTTCAACACCTCTCCAGTCAGCATTTTAGGAAACTTTGTTAAAACTCTTGATCTGAGAATGTTTTCATCACCTTTTCAGACATTCCTCTATGGCCAATGAGTAAACAGAATTTTCTTCATTGTCGATACTTGAGGGATGAACTGACTTCACTTTTCATGTCATTTTAGGCATTTGTGTGTTACAGAAAATGAATTACATATTTTGCAAAATAACACAAACATAAACAATACAAAAAATAATGTATCACTTAACAAAAAGTTAGCCGAGTATTATTTAATATACAATAAATACTGAAAGAAAGAAAGTTAAAATTGAATCAAATCCCTTTAATGGAACACACTGATTTCTGAATAATAATGACGAGAACATACTAGTGACGGGAGACAACTCCTCAAGGATCTCCGTGTGTGTGTCTAGTGAGCAAAGGACACTGCCTGTGCTGTCATTCTAGGTTGTTTTGTTAAGGAGGTCTCTGTATCACACAGCCTCGGGAGACAGAGATACTGTTTCTTTCTGCGTGATGACAGATGTGTGAAGTCAGAAGAAAAGTGAGGCAGGCTTACAGCACACAGGAAAAATTCAGGGGTCCCACGGCTGGGGTTCCTCAGCTGTAACACAGCATCTTCCCGGCCCCTTGTGTTGGCTCCATGGGAGCGGGGCAGCAAGCAGCGCCAACAAGAAGCTGATGCTCAGGGTGCTTTCTGACTTCAGACAGCAGCCATGAAACTGTCAGGCTGACTTGGTAGCTTGCAAGTAGGGTGAAATCTCAGACCCCATCAAAGTTTTGACAATTCAGTTCAGTTCAGTTGACAACTAGTATATATCAAATAGTATTGATATACTTAAAGGTAGCAGTGGCCAAAAATCTCCTGGTGACATCTATGTGGCAAAAAGCTTTAATGATTCAATGTTTCATAGAGTGGTTGTGCCTGAGTGATCATAAAGAGACAACTAATATCCACTCTAACTTTTGTATAGGTTCCTGAATCTTCTTTAATCACTACTAACTGGCTATATCCCAATACAAAATGTCTTTGGTGTTAAAAAAAAAATTAAAACTTAAAGAAAGAAACCAACACTAGAACATTATTGTTAATTAACTCCAGACTTTGGATTTCATTCCTTTTTCCATTAACGTTCTTTATTGTTCCAGGATCCAGTCCAGGATCAGCTAGTTCAGTTCAGTCGCTCAGTTGTGTCCTACTGTTTGCGACCCCATGAACTGCAGCACGCCAGGCCTCCCTGTCCATCACCAACTCTTGGAAAAAACTCATGTCCATTGAGTCGGTGAAGCCATCCAACCACCTCATCCTCTGTCACCCCCTTCTCCTTCCGCCCTCAATCTTTCCCAGCCTCAGGGTTTTTTCCAATGAGTCAGCTCTTCGCATCAGGTGGCCAAAGAACTGGAGTTCCAGCTTCAGCACCAGTCCTTCCAGTGAATACTCAGGACTGATTTCCTTTAGGATCTCCTTGCAGTCCAAGGGATTCTCAAGAGTCTCCAACACCACAGTTCAAAAGCATCAATTCTTCGGTACTCAGCCTTCTTCACAGTCCAACTCTCACATCCATCCATGACCACTGGAAAAACCACAGCCTTGTCTAGATGGTCCTTTGGTGGCAAAGTAATGTCTCTGCTTTTGAATATGCTAAGTTGGTCATAGCTTTTCTTCCAAGGAGCAAGCGTCTTTAATTTCAGGGCTGCAGTCACCATCTGTAGTAGTTTTGGAGCCCCTGAAAATAAAGTGTCTCACTGTTTCAACTGTTTCCCCATCTATTTGCCATGAAGTGATGGGACCAGATGCCATGATCTTCGTTTTTTGAATGTTAAGTTTTAAACCAACTTTTCACTCTCTTTCATTAAGAGGCTCTTCAGTTCTTCACTTTCTGCCATAAGGGTGGTGTCATCTGCATATCTGAGGTTATTGATACTTCTCCTGGCAATCTTGATTCCAGTTTGTGCTTCATCCAGCCCAGCATTTTGCATGATGTACTCTGCATTAAGTTAAATAAGCAGGGTGACAATATACAGCCTTGATGTACCCTATTTGGAACCAGTCTGTTGTTCCATGTCCAGTTCTAACTGCTGCTTCTTGACCTGCATACAGATTTCTCAGGAAGCAGGTCAGGTGGTCTGGTATTCCCATCTCTTAAAGAATTTTCCACAGTTTGTGTGATCCACACAGTCAAAGGCTTTGGCACAGTCAATAAAGCAGAAATAGATGTTTTTCTGGAACTCTCTTGCTTTTTTGATGACCCAACGGATGCTGGCAATCCAGCATACCACATTACATTTTGTGTGTGTAAATGAAATTTTGCATTTTAAGACCTTTATTGAAATATATGACAAAGGTTTGTATAGTCAAAGCTATGGTTTTTCCAGTAGTTATTTACAGATGTGAGAGTTGGGCCATAAAGAAGTCTAAGCATGAAAGACTTGATGCTTTCCAGTTGTGGTGCTGAAGAAGACTCAAAAGTCCCTCGGACTGCTAAGAGATCAAACCAGTCAATGCTAAAAGAAATAAACTCTGAATATTCATCAGAAGGACAGGTGCTGAAGCTCCAGTACTTTGGCCACCTGATGCAAAGCGCCGACTCACCGGAAAAGACCCTGATGCTGGGAAAGACTGAAGGCAGCAGAAGGCGGTGTCAGAGGATGAGATCGTTGGATAGCATCACTGATTAAATGGACAAGAGTTTTAGCAAACTCTGAAACTCCCTATCTTCACTCTTCCCGATAGTGAAGGACAGGGAAGTCTGATGTGCTGTTGTCCACGGGGTTGCAGAGAGTCAGACATGACTTAGTGACTGAACAACAACAAACTGAAACATAACTCATATACTCTAAAACTCCTCTACTTAACTGTCTATTAAATAGTCTATTCAGTGGTCTATTGTCTTAGCACAGTTGTGAAACCATGGCCACTATCTAATTTTAGAACATTTTCATGGCACAAAAAAGAAATCTTGCATCCATCAGCAGTCACACCCTACCTCAAACCCCTCCCCTCCCAGTTCCAGGCAACCATTAATCTACGTTCTGTCTCTATGTATTTGCCTACTCTGGACATTCTGTATAAACGGAATCATACATTTTGATGTCTTTGGTTACTGGCTTCTTGCACTTAGCTTTCAAGGCTCATCTGTGTTTTAGCATTTTATCAGTACTGTACTCCACTGCCTAATAATCTGTAACACTGTATGGATATGCCCACACTTTGTGTATTTATTCTTCAGCTGACGGACATGTGGCTGCTTTCACCTTCTGGCTGTTATGAATAATCCTGTCATGAATATCCATATACGAGCACTGGACATGTTTCACTTCTTTTCAGTATACACTGAAGGGTGGAACAGCTATGTCAAGTGATGATACCTTTACGTTTAATAAAGTCTGAGGGCTTGCCAGACCTTTCCAGAGTGGCTGTGCCATTCGACATTCCTACCACCAGTGCCCGAGTGTTCTAATTTCTCCACACCCTTGCCAACACCTGCTGCTCTTACTTGTTTAGATGTATCCAACTTGGCAGGTGTGAATGGTATCTCATGTGAGTATATGAGATACACTTTCAACTCTTCATTTTTTTAAAATATATACATTTTATCAAAATACAGTGGACTTTCAATGCTTCAGGTGCCCAGCAAGGTGATTCAGTTATACACATACACATGTATTGTTTTTGAAATTATTTCCCATTATAGGTTATTACAAGACACTGACTGTAGTTCCCTGTGCCATACAGTAAACCTCTGTTGCTGGTTGCATTTTTTAAAAAATTAGAAATCTAGCATTCTATTCGTACTAAGTAGAATCAAAATGTCATAAATTTTTTCAGTAGGCAAAAATTCATGTTTTCTAAAAATATATATATTATACATATACGTATATATATGTATACAAAAGCTTTTCTACTAAGCTTGATAGAGGCTTGAGAAAAAAATTTTTTAAAAAAGATGGAGAAACTGGAAAACAAGCTAACTGAAATCAGAGCACTGAATATGAAATAGAAAAAGTGAAACAAACTAAATAAAAGTAAATAAAAGATGATCATGTAGTTCAGCTGGCTTTAAACATGACTGCTCACTAGAAACATACTTCCAACTTTTCTTTTAAAATGGAAACTGTTTTTTAATCTATTGATTACTTCCTAGGAAAAGGAAGACTCTATGAAGACATAAAGCTGAACACCCTAAGATTTGTTTCTTTCATTAAATAAAAGAAGTACTAAATATCCTCAATGTATCAAAACATTTGTGTCAAGGCTTAAAAGCAGTAGCAGTAAAAGAACTGAGTCTTCTAAGAACTCAGTGGGTGTGAGAGAGACCTGGAAAAATTAAGTAAATACCTCTGCCACAGCATTCTGCACACATTCAGCACTGAGATGAGTGTGGACAAGGCGTCCTATGATCGGTAGAAATGGGAATCAGACTGGATGAGACACTCTTAACGCCAAACGATACCTGAAATTCCTTATACATTTCTGCCCAGGTCACAAACGTAACACACAGAAACACTGGGCCAGATAACAACTCCTCTCTTTCAATTTACACAAGGCGTTATTGCACAATACATGTTGGGGAGGAGCCAGAGACTGCCACACCCTGTATAAGCAGAAGAATTGAGAGATTAGAGTTTCAGGGAAGTTAAAAGCAGAGGGTGGAAGACAGAAGGTAGGATCACAGTGCCAACTGCTGCTGAGAAGTTGGAACTGATACATTTTTAAAAAGAAGTCACTGAATTGGGCAACTGTGAGGTTTATGGCGACTTTGGAAAGAAGAGTTTGAAACAAGACAGGTGATACCAGAATTAAAACTGTAAAACGTCCCATTATATTTCTAAATTGATGGTACTTTCAAGTTTGCAGACTACTGTCGCCTGGATGGGGCCCTTTGCCTGTCCCATTGGGAGGCACGTCGCCATTTTTGAGACGAGGCCACACGCTGAGTGAGGCTAGATTTGGGGATGGTAGATTTGTGTGCTAACTATATTGTACTGGTAACTGCGTCTACTCAAAAGACCGTAAGCTCCTTGAGAAGTGAATCCTATCTTTAAAAATTCCACAGATCTCCCCCATGAGTACATAGCAGATGCTTAATGACTAATCTTTGAGTTTATTATCCTCAAAGATTTTTATATAGAGCTAACGGGAGAACCTTTGAGATGATCACCCTGCCTCCCTTTATCAGACCCATTAGAAAGGAGGGCGGGCACAGCAGGTGAAGGGACTGGAAGGAGGTACAGAGCATTTAGAGGTGGAGTGAGGACTCATTTTCCCTCGCTCCCAGTCCGGTGCTCTTTCCCCACCCTTGCAAGTATCTCTTCTGGTTCTTAACTTGGTCTCAGAATTCAACAACTGTTTAAACAATTTTTAGTAGCAATATGAAACTGAAAAAATCTGGCAAAGGAGCATTTAACATCTCTGGAGTTTATTGGCTGGAAAAGAGAGTCACTGCTTAAATTAGACAAAAATATTTAGAAAGTAAAGTATTATAATGAGAAAAATAAAGTATGAACCTGGGGGTGCCAATTTTCAGAACATCAAAATGCTGTAATTGAAAGAAATGTTTTGCTTGTTTGGCTTGGCTTTGTCTGCTTTCAGGAGCCTGCGTTTTCAGTCACTAACAGTTAATTACCAACGATTTGCTGAGCAGGCTCACCACCTCCAAGCACTCAAGGAAACCTCAGGAAATCTGACAGCTCTGTAGCTCCCGCTAGTTCCTTCTGTGGAATCAGGACTCATTCATAAACACTTCCAACTAAAACCTACGCTGAAAATCAGTATGATTTCAGGTAAAGCAGAGACTTCCTCACCAGGAAAGGGTGAGTAAATCTAGCCCAAGAAGCCTTCTTCCTATTGCTACCTTGTTGATTAAACCACACAGCTGGCCAGCCAGCTTTTGGGGAGGACCATGCCCACTTTAGGCAAGAAACAGTGTCAAGGTACAGCAGGAGAAAGACAAATCGTGACCCTGGTGATAATCTGCACAACAGGTCCCACAGTTTAAATGTATGAGGAATCTTCCTCCATTTAAAATGTTAAGGATGGACTTCCTTGGTGGCTCAGCGATTAAGAATCCACCAGCCAATGGCAGGAGACACGGGTTTGATCCCTAATCTGGGAAGACCCCACATGCCATAGAGCAACTAAGCCCATTTGTCAGAACTACTGAGCCTGTGCTCAAGAGCCTGGGAGCTGCCACCACTGAGCCCATGTGCTGCAAGGACCAAAGTCCACGCGCCCTAGAGCCGTGCTCTGCAATGAGAGAACCCACCGCAGTGAGAAACCAGCAACTAGAGAGCAGCCCCAACCCCCTGCCCCCGGCACCAACGAAGACCCAGCACAGCCAAAAATAAACTCACTATAAAGCGTCAAGGGTTATGCCCGCCTCCACATCGCAGGACAATGCATCTAACCACGTGGGCCCATGGATCATCAGGCCTCATGAAATAACTCCACAGCCATGGACTACAGACTGGATAGTCCTTCCTGCCATGGGAAAAAGAGGCTGAGCAAGGCCGCTGGGACACTTCAGAGCTGGAGTTCGTGGCCTTTGGTGGCACAGACTCCTTCAAGGGTCTGACGGAAGCCAGGGACCGCTCTTTCCCAGAAAAACATGTGTATGTGTCCAGTCAGCGGTTCTGGAGGCGGCTTCACAACTCAGAGCAGAGACTTGTCCTTACAAGTTTTTGAGGAGCACGAAAAGCCCAAGGTGGTCAGAGTATGACTGAGGAAAAAATGGGAGACACGGCATCCGTGATTCTCCACCAAGGTGAGCCACCCACCCCAGTTACATAAGCAAAGGAGTAAAAAAAATCGGTATTATCCTAGGAAAACTGAAGCAAGTTTTCTTTTCTACAAGAAAAGAAGGAAGGAAAGCATGGAACAACCAGGACACAGCCCAGGAAGAGGAGTCTAGGCAGCTCCGGTCTGGAGGGTGCATCCCTGGGCTGGGGATGTGTGGCCCCAGTGGGACACTGAGGAAGCAGCAGGCCAGTGAGCTGGCACAAAAGGCAGAATCCACAGAAATGAGAGAGGGATAAAGACTCCATGCTTAGAAACAGACAGGAGATCCAGAGCAGACGGTGGTGGTGCCTTCTCTTTGACTTGGTTGAGTCTGAAGTGCCAAGATATCTTTCAGGTGCTTAAAAGTCATCGATAATGAGAGAAAGACTGGAGCTAGTTTCATCTGCTCTTGAGTAAAAGGTGGTGAGAAGAGTGTGAAATGGAGAGGGAGCCACCTGGATGTGCCAAGAGGGAAGACATGCTGCTGGTGGTGCTCGTGCAGGTGACACACAGCAGCAGGTGAAGAAGCCGGGAAGGCTGGCTGCGTGCAGGCAGAAACAGCCCAGCAGTGAGTGTGCAGTCATGAAGCGAAATAAATCAAAACCACAGGCAGATACTGCATCACACCTGTCAGGATGGCTCTTATTTAAACCACGCACACACACACACACTCAAAAAACAACAACAACAACAACCCTCCAGAAGATAACCAGTGTTGTTGAGAATGCAGAGAACTAAAACCTGTGTGCACGTAAATTCTTGGGAATGTAAAAATGTGGAAAAAAGCACAGGGGTTCCTCTAAAACTTAAACAGAATCAGCATATGATCCAGCAATTCCCCTTCTGGGCACACCCCAGAGAACTGAAAGCAGGTACTCATATTTATAAATCAACATTCACAGCACCACTATTCACGGTAGATAAAAGGGGGAAACAACCCAACTGGCCATCAACAGATGAATGGATTAACAAAAGGTAGTGTACACATGCAATGCAGCAGTATTCAGCCTTAAAATAAGGAGAGGATTCTGATACCTGCTTTCACATGGATAAACCCCAAAAACATCATACTCAGTGAAACAGGCCAGTCATGAAAGGACAAATACTGTGCAATGCCACTTATACAAGATACCTAGGGTAGTCAAATTCTAGCGCCAAAAAAATAAAATGGTGATTGCCAGGGACTGCGGGCAGGGGAAACGGAGAGTTACTGTTTATCGAGTACAGAGCTCCGGTTCGCAAAGACGAAAAAGTTCTGGACGGCGGTGATACGACAGCTGCATGACAATGTGAACGCACTCAATGCCACTGAACTGCACACTCAAGTGTGGTCCATGTTATGTATCTCCTTACAACGACAGCAACACCAGCGCGAGCGTGCGGCAGCTCCAGAGAAGCGAGCGTGTTTAGAGAAGAGCGGTCAGGCGGCCCACAGCGGGAGGCGGCGCTGGTAATCTGGGCCAGATGCTACCAGTCGTGGTCAGTGCCATTAACCAGAGGACAGAGTGCTCAGACACGAGTGTGGAAAGAATGTCGAAACTGGCATCAGCGTCTGCGACCACATCCTGTAGGCAGTGACAGCAGCGCCAAGCAGATCATGTTCACGCGTGACAAGTACTGCACTGAGTGCCCACAAGTAAGCCGTTTAAGAGGCAGAAGCTGAGTTACAAAACCTCTCTCTCTCCTCCCGCCTGGCTTCAGAAACACCGGTGTGGCCGATAAAGTGGCCCTTGTCTAGGGTCTATTTTTAAACAACTCCACTGTTTCTCACTCATACAATGAGGTAACGTAAAGGCCACATACCCAATGTGGCTCCACTGGAACGTTTTCAGAGTGCTTGCTACAGACCAGAGGAAATGCCAGGCCCTGATTATACTCATGGTAACACATCTCTTCTCACGGTAGCCTCTTTTCCAAAAGGTGACCTCTAAGACCCAGGTTTCTACGTTACTGGATGATGGACTGTTCTCTGTACCACTGACACTCTTCTTAGCCATCTTGAGACTAGGCTTAGCCGGAAATTCTGATTGCCAGCTGAACTAGGAGATGGACTAGAAAGAAACAACAGTGTTGAGACTGCTAATAATTTGAGCTTAAGAAGAAAACAAAGGTAATAATTAACAATAATAAGGCCCTTCACCCAGGTTTTACTCTATGGAATCTTCCAACTATTAGCAAAATACAAAATTGGCAACTGATTAAATGGGTAGGAGGAGTAGATCAAAATGATTCTGAAATTTTGTTTAGCAAGCAGCTGGAAATGAGGAAAACAGAGACTGCGCCATTAAATACCCACATCTCTTGGAAGAATGAGCCACCCAAAACCACTTTCTGGCTCTGACTCCATTTGCGATTCTTTAGCTAAAAGACCAACTTAATCCTCTGTCCATGCTGTATCTTCAGGACAATCAGACTGTGGACATTACAGGTACTGAGCATCCAAAGTTCTGATGAGTTACAGTGCACATGGAACATGGGATGGGAGAAGATAATTCAAAAACAATGCTGACCATGCTGGTAATTTTTCACGTCTATCATGAAGCCTCGGGTCCCATGGAATGATCTAAACCACACCTAAATTGTGTTCCCGTCAGTCAGAAAATAGAGCGTGCATACTTCCAGTGGAGAGGGAACTGCCTTGTTTTTGCCAGTGCTTCTGCTACTGTTTATATTTGAACATCCTAATAACACAGCTCATGGTTACACCCAGCCTTCCCAGCCACTGCCTGTATTTACTTCCTCTGCAAATGTCTCAGGAGATGTAGCTGGAGTTACAAGGCTGAACAAAAGGAAGCAGAAACCCCACCATCCGGACAAGGGAGCCAACACTTGAGACAGAAGTCTTTTCAGGGAATCAGACTGTAACTGAGCAGACAGGCAGAGCTACCTTTGGCCGTCTTTTGCCTCCTAATGTCTTTTGTTTGAAGGGGCATGGAAGTGTCTTTGAGCAAGTAAACTTGTTAAAGGATGTGTATTTCCTGGAAGATGACACTGGGCCTACAGACAAACTACTCCTGCGCTAATGAGGCCAGGTGGCCTGCCTGAACATCACGGGTGGGAGGGGGTTGTTGTCCTCCGTACAAATTGTTAACTCAGTGTCCACAAAACATGGCTGCAAATGTTTTCACCATTCATCTGCTACTCTGACTTACTAGTTACAAAGTATGCTGCCAGTAAATCATCAGTAACAAGAAGAATCATGTTGTTACTAGTAGGCAATATTTTTGCAAGTACCCAAAGTAATAAAACTAGTGAAACGGAATGAAACGGAAATGGTCCCTGGATTAAAGTCAGTAGCTGATCTAGGATTCTGACTTCTTTGTCTTTGGCATGCTAGTTTTGCAGCAAGTTCCTGACACTTGGTGTGATGTCCTCCTGTGTTAAGAACAGTCTCTTAATGTGATCATGAGTTAGCTACTGAGCTGTGTTAAGACAAAGGCTCCTCTCATCAACTTGTGTAGGCTTTAGAGGGACTTCCCTGGTGGTCCACTGGTTAAGAGTCCACCTTCCAATGGAAGGGACTCGGGTTCGATCCCTTGTCAGAGAACTAAGATTCCCACATCCCGAGGGGCAACTAAGGCACCACAACTACTGAGCCGACCTGCTGCAAACTACAGAGCCCACACGCCGTAACTGGAGAATCCCGCACAAGCAAATGAAGAGAGCTCTTCCTGCAATGAAGGCCCTGTGTGACCCCCAAACAAAAAAACACAAAACTAGGCTTCTGAAAGATGCTGGGGAAAATGGGCCTATTGATACCAAAGGGTGTCTGCCAATGATTCAAATTCTTCCTTATCCCATTCTGTGCACATGATTCATAGTTACTAACAATTTACCTACCATAAGAAGCCAGAAGTCACACAGGCACGGGGGGATACTGTGAGGAGTGACACGTATGTATGTGTGTACTGGGACGGCGGAGCCAAGAACACTATTCACCTACTTTATTATCAGAAAAAAAAATTCAAGAAGGAGGTAAGACTTCAGCATCTATTGGGTTTGATGATGGGAAGCAACGGCTGATGTGAGGATAAAGACCGGTGTACCCAGCCTTGGGGAAAATCCCAAGGGAAGGCTTTGATGCAGAAGAGCTTCCATGAAAGTCACTGAACAGAACTGACAGAGAGAACAGGTCAGAATGCAGAGTAAGTCTTAGAAAGGAGGAGCACATAACAGAGGGTAGGATTTTCAAGTTAATTCACAGGGAATTATTTGGATGCCAGTGGGAAGGAATGGAGCTGTAAACGTTATGATACCAGAAGGACAGGGTCACGGTCCAAATTTTGTGATGACTGTCACAACTCATCTCTCTGTTCTTTACCCCAACCATCCCAGCGCATTAAGCACAGTTCACATACCATGACGTGTCATGAACCCATACTTACAAATCTTAACAGATTAACTCATTCAACTAACAAAACTTATTGAGCATTTAACATGAATTAGGGACACTGTTTTGAGTGCTTAGACATAGTGAAGAGATAACAAAAATTACAAACTCCTCGGTATATATATAAAAAAAAATCTTCCACCAAAAAGGGGAGTGAGAACATAGCACACAGTCACTTGGGAACTCAAGCAGCTCACACATCCAACATAACACACCTTTAAAAACACGGACTTAAAAAAACAAATTCAAAATGGCAGGTAAGTGAGGAGGCCACTGCTGAATGAATTAAAAAAAAAAAAGTTGTGGGGGAAAGGCTGTTAACAATGGTGGATTCATATCTGAATTCAAAGTGCTGTCTGTAAAGGGAGTCCCCACACTGGGAAATCAGCTTTTCATACTGAAAAAGTCTGAGCAGTTAAAACTTTAAAAGATACATATAGATACAGATACACACATTCATGAAATTAAAGTGTTGGCCAACTCAAAGAAGATGTCTAGGGGACTAAGAAAGAACATCATGAGCTTTGAAAAGAATCATGTCTGGGGCTACATCCTATTACCTAGGCTGAGCTGTGAGAAAATTACTGACTATTCGAAAATGTTTTTCCCCATAAGATGAAACAGATACTAGGGATGTAAACATTAAGTGCCTGCCCACTGGAGGCCACAAAGCCATTCCGTCACGCTGGGCCTACCATAATGGCAGCCTGCATGACTCCCATGTGCCAGAAGGATCTTTTGAAAACATAAGCTGAGAAGTAACATACCCAAGCAAAGCAAGCCCCTCCCGATGGCGGTCAAGGCCTGGCTCTTCCAGGCCCAGCCTGCTCAGCTTTCTCCCATCAACTCGGCCTCCCCCATCCTTCCCCGCCCCAGGGCCTCTGCCAATCCTTTCTAGAACACCTTCCCTAGGTGCAGTGCTGGCATCTTCTAGTTCTCTGGACACCAGCTTTTTTAAATGTCAGAACCTCAGAATGATCTCCTACCTGAAATGTCTTCCCATCATGTGCACTTACAGTACACACTGGTTATTTCTATCAAGTCACTTACAGTAACGTGTACTTCTTGTTTCTGTCTATTGCCTGTCTTTAAGCAATATAGAAACTTTGAAGACCTATGTGCCCCTTGGACCGAGCACCATGGTTGACAATGAACAAATCATTAATACTGTTTTCATGTAGGTCTCTCAGTGACGTGACCTTCTCTGTCTTCAAAGCAAAGAATCAGCACCAAAGCTGCCCAGCTCATCTCAAACTGGAAATAGCATATTTTCAGGACTTTTTGTGCTTCCTTATTTGTAATAAATGCCTGTTTTCTGAGAAGTGAAGTTTCTTCTACTAAAATTCTTTGGTTATGTAAAGGTGGTATGGTGCGAAAAAAAAAAAGAAAAAAGAATACAAATACAGGCACATCCAAAAAAGAAAAAAAGAGCGAGAGAGAAAAAATTATGTCCTTTATGAGCTGTGGCCTTGTGCGGGAAAAAAAAAAAACAAAACATCACATCACCCAAGTCTTTCACGGTCCTCAGCCAGGTGCAGGAGACACCTCAAACTCTTCCTAAGTAAAGAAGTCTGGGGTGGGCGTGCAGGACCACTGCTGCCTGACCAATCCTCTCAAAGGAAGTAACGTATATAAAATCGTTCTGTTAAAACTGTAGGACAGCATCTGTGAAGGCAGTAAGCTTGTGCTGAGTTAGCTCCACTACCAAGGGCTGTCATGCCCCAGGACAGTGGGGAGTATTATGTATTTCAGCACGGCTTTAAATGCACCACATTCCTGTGACACTAAGACTGAGATTTTCTGTCCTCCCTCCCCTCTTTCCCTTTCCTCCCCAGACAGGGAACATCATAAAGCATGCAAAGAGCTCAGTCATGTCTGAGTCTCTGCGACCCCATAGACTGTAGCCTGCCAGGCTCCTCTGTCCGTGGGATCCTCCAGGCAAGAACACTGGAGTGGGTTGCCATTTCCTCCTGCAGAGGATCTTCCCGACACAGGGACTGAACACTCGTCTTTTACATCTCCTGCACTGGCAGGCGGGTTCTTTACCACTAGCGCCACCTGGGAAGCCCAATATCATAAAGAGTTGAGCACATAAAAATCCTAACAACTAGACTCTTCTAAACAAAGGAGGACAAAAACAAGAAAAATAAAAAAATCACTGTGATTTCATAGTGGAGCTCACGTTTCAGAGACACTAACATGAATAATAAGATCTTGGATCAGGTTCAAAATGCCAAGTTGCCCACTGCTCTGAGCCTTGGCCTGGCAAGTCAGAGCACCAGCTGATGGAGGTTATGGCGGACAGACGGCAGTTCCCCACGATCACAACCCCTCCACCGAGCCCCTCATCGGTGTCCAAAAGGGTGGTCTTAGTTCACTGGCATCCGTGTCTAGCTTTCCGAGCCATGCTTGGCCTCAATGGATCAGTGGAAAAAAGGAGAGAGTCTCAAGTAATAAACTGAACTGATCAATCAATGCGAGAGCGCCCCTACCTCCCAGACGGGGACAATACATACATTCCTCCTGTGCCTGTGCTCCCCTGGCTCCACACCCTCATCAGCTCAGGTACTGAGGTTCTCTGGCAACTCTGAAGCACTTGGTTGGCTTCCAGTTTCCCATCTTTGCCAGAAAATGGCTAAACTTCCAAAAAGTGCTCCCTGAGTCGTCCAACATTCTCAGACTCCCACTTTATGGCTGGAGGAGTTCTTACTAATTTTAGACTCAAGGATGCCTTCTGTGAGCAATTAGCCACCCAGAGGCCCCACCCCCATCCTGCCGAGACAGCCAGCATCACTAACGGGAGAAAACAAGCACAGCAATTAACAGTCAGAGGCGAGACCTGTAAAGCAGTCAAACTGAGCCAGAACGGCCACTGTGCCACTTCGATAAACAGACTGAGCGGAGATCTTTCCAAAGGAAATAAATGCTATCTTCCCCCCAAGAGTTGTGAGAGAAAAAAAAGAGCAGAAAGAGCAAGGAAAAAACAAAACAAAAAAAAAAACTCAGGCAAAAGACAGACTAGGAGACAGGCAGAAGGGGAGCAACCGATAGATAATGATGCCTCTACAGACGGGGCCCTGGGGTGGGGACGATGGGGACAGAGGGACACAGACCTCTCTGGAAAAGAGCAACTGATGGTGAAGTTCTCCACCTGTGATTTACAAGAGTAGGAGGTTCTCTTGAGCAGAAGAATCCACTTTAAAGCAAGTAAAACTACGCTGAAACCTAAGTGACTCGATGATTCTGAAGTCCCCATTGTTTCTGGTCAGATATTCTGCTAGGAACCTTAAAATCACCAACCCAACTCCACAGTCGCCACTGTGCACTCACACACATACACACCTCTCAGCTCTTCTCCCAGTACAGGCTGGCCAGGGCCCCAGCTACTGGATTCAGAGGCAGGAGGAGGCTGCGGCGAGGCCCTTACCTTCAGCAGCACCACGTCCACGGTCCTATCCACCTTGGAGATGTCACACAGGCTGTAGCGCCTCTTGTGCCGCTCATACATTTTGTCCAAACACAGAAGAGAGGACACAAGACGCAGAGGCGGGACCCACTGTAGCCTTGGGGGTCAGGGTGCTCCCGCAAGCCCCCAGGTCTGAACCTCTCGCGCGGAGCCAGAGGGGGTTTCTGCCGTCCAGACTCCTCTATGAAGAAAACCTCAAGGGGGTCAAACCACACAGGAACCCAAGTCCCTCACTGGCCGGAGAACTTCCTGGCAGTGCCTGAGCCCCGGGGTGATGCACGCACAATTCACAGTGTCCACAGCAATCGCCCCTGGATGCTATACTTTAGTCAGATCTCGACGGAGAGAGAAACACAGACCATTTCCATCACGGGTGATAACTCCAGGAAAAAAATGAAGGCTTAACGGGCTACGCATGCCGGCCGACGCACGTGGCGGGGAACAGCCCAGAGCAGGCAAGAAAAAATCCAGTATGTACCTTGTCGGTAAAAAGACAGCAGAGAAGAAGGGAAGACAGCTCTACTTCGCAGGGATGGCAGGACAAAATTTTCTCATGAAAACCTCTTCTTGCTTAAAAAAACAAAAGCAAGGAAAAGCAGTATTTCCTTCACAGGAAAAAAAAAAAAAAAGGCAAGCAAACTGAAATTCTGAGATTCTGTCCAGAGAAAGAGTCTCTAGTCAGCCTCTTGATCGCCAGGCAGTAGGGCTTGGTTCTGATTTCAGCTGAAAAGTCTAAATGACAGCGGAGTGAAAGCAGGAAGGAAAAAAAAAAAGCCCACTCCTACCCTCCGTGCTCCCTCCCTTCTGGGACGCGGGCCCCTCTTCCCTCCCTCTCTCAGGAACGTCACAACTGGCCCTTTCGGCTCAGCACCAGCAGCCGATGAGGCTTGAAAACCTAAAGGCAGTGCTGGGAACATGATTCATCCCCAGACGAAGAGGAGAAAAACAAGGCTTCCTTTTCCAGCCGACTTCCTCCTCCTCCTCTCATGCTGCTTCCTATGAAACAGGCTCTGAAGGGCACCCTCAGACGCGCCCCGCGCTGAGGTCGGGGCGGCATCCCGCGCACCGCAGGCGAGCACGACACGCTTCTCTGTCCCACGAAGTCAGGGAAGTGGCCACGACCCCGGGTGAGCTCTGCAGCGCCCTGCCAGCCGCAAACCAGTGATTTAACGTGAGAAAAATGCTAGCCTGAGACTTCAGGGACATGTCTCCAGGATCCACAAGGGCTTACAGAAGTGGCCAGCAAGGCTTAGAGATCAAGACGTCAGTTAGGGTTTTCTCTTTTTTTTTTTTTTTGCAGAGAGAAAGGGAGTGATGGGGTGGGTGGGTAGGAGGGGTGCTTGAAGTCCAGTGGAGAGGAGAGGAGGAAAAGGGACCGGTGTGCGGGCACTCGTGTCAGTCGCACTGGCGAGGCCTGCGGGGGCCCCATCACTCCATACGCCCGCCCTCTGGCCCCACCCTAGCCACGATCATCAGAGGTGGACCTGCTCCAGAACGCGTCTTCTCACTGGTGTCAGAAACGATCTGGGAGGGAAAGGAGGAGAAAGAACTGAGGAGGACACGGGCGGGGGCTGGGGGGTGGGGGGCAGTGGAGACGGAAAAACTGAAAGGATACTCTCCTTCTAGGAGAGTAAGGCTGCTGACGTTTCCCTCAAGGGGCCACAGGCGGAGTCCTTGGCTTGGCCCTGCCAGTGAGGGTGAGGGGGCTCCAATGCCACACGTGAAAGGAGAAGAGATTTAATACCGAAATTTCCATCAGTATCACCAACAGAGCTGATGGGGAGGCTTTCCAGGAACAATAAAAGAAGCAGAGATGGGCTGGTGAGTCACCATGTCCTCTGGCCAGGCCGTCAAGTGGCTGACCAGCTCAGAGGAGAGCGAGGCAGTGAACCCCACTAGGACACACCTCCCTGCTCCCCTGGACACGAGGCAGCTGTGGCTCAACCAGCTCAAAGCCTGCAGCCCGGCCGTCCCAGTCTCATCCACGGGGTGGGGCGGACGGGCCCTCCCCTTCCCCATACGCCCACAGCGAGCATCACGCTGTGACGCTACCAACGTGGACAGTGAACCAGATGTTGCTTTTCATGAGAGCGACAATGGAAAACAGACGACTGGAGAGAGAGTAGAAAGCTGTAAATAAAATTCTAACTCAGGCTTGCCCAAAGGGTGGGAACTTGGCCGGTGGCTTACGACGACTTTGAAAACTATGTGGTCTAGGATACAAATGGAAAGATCCTTTAGGTTTTGGTGCAGGGAAAAATGGATGGTTTATTATCTTTTCTGTACAAACTTTCACCAAGCTGTCACTCAGAACTCTCCCTCCTCCCCATGGAAAGACAGAGCCGCCTCCCCTCTGTCCTCAACATGGTTTATTCCCCACTGCCGCTCCCTTCTGTTTTAATTAGAATCAAATGTTCCCTGCTTCCAAGGTTCCCAGGCTTCTCCTTAGGGATCATAGATGCTTTAATCACCATACAGCCTTTCTATTCCCAGTCTTGTCTAACTACTGACTTCAATGCAGATGATCTACACTGACTGAACAGATACTCTGCATTTTGTGTTATCTGCATGTACACTGCCTTGCAACAAAGGCAAACAAAAGAAACAAACAACAAAATCTCTGCCCTCAAAAAATTTAAAAGAAATCGGATTCACAGTAATACAACAGTCTGAAATGGCCCAAGTTAAGGTTTTGAGACAGTTTTTTTTTTTTTTTTTTTTTTTAATTTCTGCTGAGATGCTGGCTTTGCGCTGCAGGCTGGAAATTGAGGCTTCCTAGCTGTTCGGTACACATAAACATGTTAAGAGGATTTGGAACTGTCATTGCGTGTTCTGTTCCTTCTTGGAGAACAAAACCTCTGGGTAGGGAACACATGCCCTGGGTGGGGAACACGAATCTGCTTTGCTGTCCCTCTGGATCTGCTCGATACTCGCCACAGAAGACAGAGTCTGCGGTCTTGCGCTTTCACTGTTGATCTGACAATTCCAAGTTTTTATCAAAAACATCTGGAACTGCCGAGCAGTTATTCTGTTAGGATTTTGAAACTCAGAAACCAATCGTTTTATTTCCAAACCAAAGCTGAGACCTATGAAGCTTCGTTTTGAGGATATGTCTTTTTTCCTTTAATTTTGGGAACTTAAAGAGTAAAATACATTTATTATTTACAACTTCTTTTCACAATAGCAATTATTCACAAGATTACTTATATCTCCCTCCATCCCACACTCCAGCCACAACAAGGAGGCCTCAGTTCAGTTCAGTTGCTCAGTCGTGGGGACTCTGTGTGACCTCATGGACTGCAGCAGGCCAGGCTTCCCTGTCCACCACCAACTTCCGGAGCGTACTCAAACTCAAACAAGGAGGCCTACATTCTTCAGTAGAAGCAACCAGTGCTAAAAGTCTGTTCATACCACAGGCCTGATGTATCTTATTAAAGATTCCAGAAAACAAAGTATAAAAATATTTTTATGAAACTTACTTTAACTAGAGCGTTTCTGTTCATGAGTTAAATTTTCCCTCGATATTTAATTTCAAGATCTAACACCTTATCCAAATTATTTAAGCGTTCTTATGAGTCAGCGCTATTTGGCTGTTTTTTAGTGAGGGCAGAACCCTACCTGAAGCCCCAGCAAAGTTTCTGAAATAGGACACCATCTAGTGGGTGTACTGAAGACCCAAACAGAACACAAAGGCCAGTAAGCATCGTGGTTGGTGGGTGGGGTGTCTGCTGCTGCTGAAACATTTGCTTTGTAACCTCAAAGTTCGAACACACAGCAGCAGCCTGTCACTGGCTCAGAGACACACCAATAATCAATTTCGTCTCTGCAAGGAGCAAAAGGTGAAAATTAAAGATTCTTTCCATCCCTAGGTCTGTCACATCTCTCTGTGCACCCTGGGATAATTAGACTGACTCTTGGACCTAGGTTTCCAGAACTGGGGAGTGAGAAGGGCTGGACACTAGGTCATATCTGAAGTTCCTTCTTGATCTGCTATGGTCAGCCCGAGACTAACAAATCTTTATCACTTGCCATATAACTCACAGGATGTGGGTGCAGCGGAGAAAGAAAAAGGAATTGAGAAGTTCTCTCAAAACCTGTTGTAGAAAACAGTGTATTCTCACTTAATTATATTTCCCACCTCCACTTTTCACATGAAATGAAAAGGAAGGAAACGACTAGCAGAGTCATCAATTTTCACGAATCTATGATTTCATTAACTTAACAACAGTCATCTCTCTTGATGACTTGTTAAGTTGCATGACTTGTTGGTGGCAAAATTTACTAAAATACAGATAAAACATTTATACTGTTTTTTCTTATTAACAGCCTCCACTTGAGCAACTCCAGACTGCTTACATTAGGTCTGCTTCATATAAGATACCTGAGTATTTGAAAGAAGATGAGAAGGATTTACAGCACCTGCACTGTGCCCACAGAGGATTTCCTTTTCCATTTCAGCTTAGGTGTTTGATCAGGCGCTGCTGATCCAGGAGAGCGAGGCAGAGGCCCCCTCCCCTGCACCTCTTCCACGCCCTGCTCTGGAGGTTGCAGGAAGGTTAAAAGAAGAAAAGGGGAATAGGAAGACCTGTAGGGCGGCGACCAGCCAACCAGCAATTCTACCTGGCAGTCCCTCTGCTTTAATCCTTTCTCACCTTTTCCAAGAAGAAAGCTAAACACAAGTTAGCTGATGGCAGCAGCAAGAAGCAATTAAGATGGAAGAGAGCACGACAGAGTTTTAAAAACGTCCCTCACCAACCTGTGAGCCTCACAGGAAAACAGGTCTCATGGAACAAGCACACAAATGTTAAATTTTACTAAAACTACCAGCAGCCTGATGATAGAAAAGGAAAGAGGAGGGGAGAAAGGTAGACAGCCAGATCAGATTTCGTCTGGAAAAGTGGTGATAGGACAATTTAACCGCTAGGGCAGGTCTTCTGGAGGCAAGACTTATTAATAATTTACTGAGTGCTTCCTGCATGCCACGTGCACCCACATGTGCCATTTCATTCACTCTTCATAAAAAGCTAAAGGGTGAAATGTCACTGTCCACTTCACAGATGCAGAAAAGTACCACCAACTTTAAGTTGGGTGCACCAGGTCATGTGGGCTTCCCTGGTGCCTCAGCAGTAAAGAATCCATCTGCCAACGCAGGAGACACAGGTTTGATCCCTGAGTCAGGAAGATCCTCTGGAGAAGGAAATGGCAACCCACTCTAGTATTCTTGCCTGGAGCATCAACCTCACGGACAGAGGAGCCTGGTAAACTAAAGTCCATAGGGTCGCAAAGAGTTGGACACGACTTAGCAACTAAACAACAACGAGGTCACACAACTAATGAGTCTGCATTAAATTCAATTCGAGGAATCTTTCTTTCCACATGCATCTTATTTTGTCTTGAGTAATCCCCTAAACTGAAAGAAAGAACTCTCAGGGAGAAAATGTTAAGTCAAAGTTTCAGGAAACAAAACTAGAACTCACTTCTCGTATCACTGGCATTCTTTTTTCCAATCATTGGCATTCTCACATCTGATTTTACAGAAACAAGAAAGGACAGAAAAACTATTTTCTCAATAAAAATGACAAATGGTTCCTAATTTTAGAAAGTACCAGTAGAAAAAGTGTGTTATTACACTAAATGGACTCAACTTCTTTGCCATCATTTTAATACGTGATGTTTAATTTTTTTAAATAGCTTCTCAATATGTTAATGTTACAAAAATCAAAATGCACACATCCAAAGAGATGAAGAGTTTTACTGACAACTGGTCTCCAGGTTTCCTTCAGAATGAGTGGCTGTACTGTTCTCAGTTTTCCTCTCGGGAACAAACATGAAGTGAAGTCACTCAGTCGTGTCTGACTCTTTGCGACCCCTTGGACTGTAGCCCACCAGGCTCCCCCGACCATGGGATTCTCCAGGCAGGAATACTGGAGTCGATTGCCATCTCCTTCTCCAGGGGATGTTCCCAACCCAGGGATCGAACGCAGGTCTCCCACATAACAGGCAGACCCTTTAACCTCTGAGCCACCAGGGAACAAAAGTTACTTCTTATGGCAGCTTTTAAATGAGTACCTGAAGATACTCATCATGGCTCACCACCCTCCTCAAAGCTTCTCCTCTGGCTCGTGGTTCCCACAACTGTTCCCATGCCACAGGGTACCCAACGGAGGGCCCTTTAGTTAGTGGGTGTCCTTCATGTGATGCGAACACCAAGACAAAATCCCTCTGGTGCCGAGTACCCTGGGATAACTAAGATCAACAGACATACCACACTGCTAGACGAATATAAGCTTGTGGTAGAGCAGGTCACTTCCCATACCTTTTCGTTGGACATATCAAAACAGGCCTCTTTCATACTATAATCACGTGATTTTACTGTAAACCCCACTTTATACATTTTCCTCTTAAAAGTGTACTAGGTATTTTGTAAAAATTTAATTTTTTTAGAATTTTCAAAGTGTCCCAAAGAATGCAGCTTTAAAATACATTAGTATTTTAAAAACCTAGACTGCTACGGATGCCAAAAATGGCAAGTTTAGTATCAATAACCATTTAAACAAGCAACAAATTCTACATGGAAGAATACTATTGTGATTGCTACAACATCTCACGAGTCACTGTCCTGAATCATCAACAAGCTTTTTGAAATCAGTTCAATCATGAGACAAATATTCACTGAACACCTATGTTTGGCACTGAGAATATAACAGAGAACCAGACGGACATTAAACGGTAAAAACAACGTGTGTGAGAAATGCCTGAATAGAGGACCCCCAGGCTACCACAAGCTCACCCGCCTTCAGAGGGAACATCAGCATCTGGAGTGCGGGAGAATGGCTGGGATGGGCACACTGATGACGGAAATCAGCAGAGAGATGTGACATTGTGGAGCCAGAGAGCAAGAGTGGTAAACAGAGCCCGATGCTGTGAAAAAGTCAGGTCATAAGAGAGCTGGGTTTTGCTCTGTGAATGCTCTGTGGACCCTGGCTGGGGAGAGCAAGTTCTGGGGCCACAGTGGAGTGAGGAAGGCTGAACTGCAATTTCTTGTGAATTTCTACCATTTCACAGGGGAAATTTTAAGTTCTGTCATATACTCCACCTCCTCTGGTTATCTCTGGTTATGAAGACACCTTACTCTTCAGACAAAGTGCCTTAGTGAATCCTTAAAGAATGGCTGTTACAGGATGGCTAACCTGGGAATAAACACTTCAGTGCGTAAAACCCTTTCTGAGAAGGAAACAAGCATCAGCAGAGAAAATGGACCACTGACACGAGGTGAGTTCTACGCCCATTATGTCGGTTCTGCCCGAGAGATTGTGTCAGAGACCAGAGGAGAACCCTTGCATGCACGCACTGCATCTTGATCAGGAACATGAACAAAAGCTACTGCTTGAGGAGAGAGCAGGGCGGACAGTGTTTGGCAAGGAAATGGAAACAGAAGGTAATGGCCAACAGCTGAGAAACTCCCTTTCCATATGATCATCTATGAAAATAAGAACGACCTCATTTCATAAAACAAAGGCAATGAGGTCAGGGAAACAGCACTGACAACTGCAGACCATAGTTTCCCAAGGGACGATGTCATCACCAGCGCGTCACAGCCAACTAGCAGCCGACTAGCTAATGTCAGCCAAGATTATTTATCTGTTCTACAATACTTAAGTATCGGCTGAAGTTACAGGGCTCTGGGAGGTGTCACAAGAGATGTCCAGATGGATGAGACACTTTCGGGACCTTAAGGAAACCAACCAGGGACCATGGCATGAAATGTACATATGAGAAAACTTGGGTAGTACAAATGAAACACAGATTTCAGCAAGGAGTACGGGGCTCTGGCTGAGCTGCCCAGGCAGAAGTTTCATGAAGGTAGTGGTTTAACACGAAGGGACAGAAAGACAGAAAAAGGGAGGGAGGAGGCAGGCAACCCCGATGCAGACAGAGACTGAAGGTACAAGTGCTGATGTGTGGCAGGTATGACCGAGGCCTGGCAAGCCGTCCGTTACCTGCATCGGACTCAAAACAGTGCTGTGACAGTGGTCTGGACAAGCGTTCAC
The DNA here is from genome assembly GCF_014754425.2 of Oryx dammah. NCBI lineage: Eukaryota > Metazoa > Chordata > Mammalia > Artiodactyla > Bovidae > Oryx > Oryx dammah. Next base: position 52,539,354 of record NW_024070200.1, read on the forward strand.
AGCCTAGATTCCAAAAGCAGGCAATGCCCAGCTAAAGAGTCAAGATGCTACTCAGAGGCAACAGGGAGCCACCAAAGGTGCTACAGCATGGAAGCGGCACACCTGTGCTGTGACTCAGAAACTCTGTGCGAGTCTCTAGCCTCATCAAGTCTCCTGCTTGCTACCACGCCATGATCCTTATCCAACCTTGTTTGCTGTTGGTCCTCAAGATGAGTAAACGGTTGGTCTCTCGAGGTTCTACAACTAGGATGTGAGGGTTCCTCTTACTTCAGTGACCCTGGTTCTTAGGACAACTGTGGTTTCTGTAATTGCCTACCTGGTCTCTCCGCCTTCCCACATTTCTATTAAGAGTCACGCTCTCTGCCAACTCTGACTCTCCTTATAACTCTGCGCTGTGAACCATGGTGTCCTCAGACCACTGCGCCGCCGTTATGAGTTCCATCCTGTGTTCCTCCTTGTGGCTGCATGCTGCTCTCTAGGTAGAATGCTGAGGACAACTGAGTACTTCTTAAATCTCTCCCAGTCTCTCCAAAACTGGTCCTAGACATCCGAGAGCTAGGCTGTCTCTCATCCACAATCATAATACCTAGGACTTTTCAAAAGGCTGACCAGATTTAGTTAGTAAACGAGAGAAGAAGTCTTGGTCAGTGTTATACACAAAAGGTGAGCCATCTGGAAGACTTTTTACACTTAAAGGATAGAAGTCCTGGCCAGACATGAAAACTGGTGCTCAAAATAATCATACCTTTAGGAAAAATTTGAACCCCATATAAAATGAAAATGTGTCACTTTAGGAAATCACTTGACTTGTTCTTATTTTTCACTTCACAGAATGAAGAACAGCTCCAGCAGAGTCAGTCAGACGAGCCAAAAAGTGACTCAACTTCCCATGGACAATGTCCCTTGGCCCTCCCAGGCAAACCCACAGTACAGTCATGCCTTCCAAAAAATGAAGAAGTATAACTTGCTTTTTATATCAACTGTCTTGCTTTTTATATCAACTGTCTTAAAGACAAAACAAAGGGAAAAGAGAAAAACCCTCCAAGAAGAAAACCTACTTTTTAACACTACTGACGGGAAATAAAAATAATAAAAAGACATACAGTAAAAAAAGAATACACATAAGTATTTTTTACATTCATGCCTGTGGCATGAATACTATGTAAATATTAGTTGCTATGATAGTTTTATTTTTATTATCATTGCATTTTTGCCTTCTTTTTTTAAGGAGGTATCTAAGTCAGCTTACAATTGATGCGTTCAAATGGTGGTGCTGGAGAAGACTCTGGAGAGACCCCTGGGCAAGAAGATCAAATCAGTCAATTCTAAGGGAAATCAACCCTGAATATTCACTAGAAGGACTGATGCTGAAGCTGAAGCTCCAATACTTTGGCCACCTGATGCAAAGAAGAGTCAACTCACTGGAAAAGACCTTGATGCTGGGCAAGACTGAGAGCAGGAGGAGAGGGCAGAGACAGAGGATGAGACGGCTGGATGGCATCACCAACTCAATGGACTTGAGTTTGAGTGAACTGCAGAAGACAGTGAAGCAGAGTGGAGTCTGATGTGCTGCAGTTCAGGGGATCACAAAGGGTCAGACACGACTTACCAAGTGAACAACAATAACAACAGAGGGTGCATATAGGAAAAAAGCACGTAACTGAACATCCCACTCAAGTTGGAGCTGAAAGAACACAACGCTTCTGCTTTGATTCAGATCACTGTGTTCCCTCTGAAAATATTGTGTATCATGAGATAGCAAACCAGAGGGAAAAGTCAGGCTTTCATTCCTCTGCTAAGTGGAGAAGGTGGGGAGCTGCCCCAGAAGCTAAGACTAAAGGAACGTCTCAGTATCTGAACCTGAAAGCTGAGCGCTTTTAGGGAGAAGCGGTTCTGTAAACTTTAAGGTCAAGACAGGACTGGGAACCCAGATTTAAGAGTTAGCCTTGGGGAAAAAAAGAAAAAAGCCTCTTCACATGAGGGTAAAGGGAAAGAAGAAAAAGACAGATATTTATAGATGTTTTTTCCTGGCCAATCCCCAAGTGCCCAATTTGGACTGAACTGAAAATGTCCCTGAACAGTCCTCGTCCAGACAGCCAAAATACCAGTGACCGCTGGGACAGAGAGCACATGACTCTCGGAGGAGACTGGGAGGAAAGCTGAGGACCACGCCAGCCTCGAGGGCCTCTCCCCTCACCTGACCCCGGAAGACTTGCCCCTGTGCTCAGGTGAGATGCGACACCTGCCTGCCTCCGAGTCCATGCTCCTTCCCTCGCGCTCCTCCCCACGGAAGCAACACTGGTCAGAAGACGCCTTCGAGTGCTATCACAGCCCAATGCCTCCACTGAACCCCTCAGTCAAAAAACTGGCCCGTGCTTCCTCTGACCCTATCAGAACTGTGCTAGCCCTCCTACCACACTTAAGTCACCCACACACTGATTATCACTGCTTTCTGGGAATCTGCAGTACAAGTTTCTTGGACCAGGAGATCTGTTTACCTGGGCTTTCCTGTAGGTTTGTTGAGCATCCAACAAACAGTTCCTATGTGAATGAAACGGTATCTACCTGTCTGAAGAGGAACTTTCAGGGAAGGTCACACATTCTCAGGAGCCAATCAAACTGGGGCAGGCAATCTAGATTCAGAAGCTCCTTTATTCATAAATTTACATAATTCATGGATTTCTGATACAGAAACATGCACTCTTGTATCAAAGAGATGTCTGCTCTGCTCAACACAAACAGATGGTGTTAGTTAAACCTCATCAATAAATGGGACACGTCAGAAATTAATCAGTAAGTAAAAGAACAGAATCCTCTGCCTACCCTGAATTTGTTTTGAAAACAACTGCAGTTTGGGTGGCTTCTGTAAGATCATGCCTCCTTGAGATTTATCTAACTAAATACATATTAATTCAGGGTTATTATTTCATTTGTTCATAATTTTCACCTGATATCCCACTATGTATTTTATACATATTTATATAAACATAATATATGTACACAATAGTCAATTCAGGACCAAGCTTCACGGAAGCATTGTGAAACTTTCTCCAAAGATATGCACGTGTGTGTGTAGGCATGCACGTGTGTGTGTGTGTGTGTGTGTTTGGGCATGTAAATTTACGCCTCAGAATACTGCACGTCACTGACTGGCTGTGCAGTGTCAAGAGTAGCACATCTAACCAACCAGGGAGCCCGTGGAGACAGTGTAAGTAACAGGTAAGAACATGAAGTACTATTAGGGGAACCTTGTGAGCTCCCAGCTCTCAGCAGGAAGGACACAGAAGGCCTGGCTCAGTCTGTCCCTGCAGTCTGTACACGTAAGAGTATTACTAACCCTTCTCTTTTGCCTCCCCTGTGAGGATGCTATGACAATAAGCACTGTGTCCATGCTCATTTGCTCTTTTGTGACCCCATGGACTGTAGCGCGCCAGGCTCCTCTGTCCGTGGGATTTTCCAGGCAGGAACACTGGAGTGGGCTGCCATCTCCTTCTCCAGGGGACCTTCCCAACCCGGGGACTTAAGCTGTGTCTCCTGCCTCCTGCGTCTCCTGCTCTGGCAGGCGGATTCTTGTACCGTTGAGCCACTTGGGAAGCAACAGTAAGCATTAGTATTCTGAGGAGCACAATTTGTTTAATGTGGCTTGCTGCTACTATTTTTCTTTCATACAAGTAGACTTTCCCTGGGTCTGAATTCTAATGGCTCTATGCCATTCTTTCACTGATAAACCCTAAGAAAACCCTTGATCTGTTCTGTGTTACTACAAAGGTCACTCTCAATTCTACATAGAGGTTCAATCCCAAATACTTGTGTTAATGGGTTATCAATGCGAAATTTCCTATTCTCCACATAATTTTTAGCTGCAACTCCTGGCATCCCGATTAAATCAGCCTTTTCAAGCTGTACTAACAAAATGTAAAAGCATCAAATATATCTGCTATAGAAATAGGAAATCAAGAAAAAATTAAGGAAAAAAAAGAAAGAAAGAAAGAAACAGGAAATCAAACTTCAAAAGAAAAGGAACTACTTAAGGTTTAAACAGTGCCCTAAGGAGAGATGTTGATAAGTGAAGTATAATCTTCAGTCCAGTGAAGTCATACTTACAAAAAAACTGTCAATTAACTAGAAAATATGCCTTGTCAAACTACTTCCTGTGTTCCTTCTTTCAAGACACCCACCAGGCATCGTACATGATAAACACCCATCGTGTGTGGGATGCTGTGGCAGGTCCCTAACATGGCTAAGGGAACATCCCTGGCAGGAGGGGCAGTACTGCCAGGCTTCTTGGTTCCTAGCAGCTTCACCAAGAGCGAAGAGGAGGCTACACAAGAGGTCTGTGGTGCAGGATGACACACAGCCCTTCCAAGAAGCGTCTCAAAGAATCAAAGACTAAGTACCCAGGGAGGTTCCCAGGATGCATTTCACTCAAAATACCCGGTAGATAGAGAGGAGTCTGGTGTGGCTGGCAGCTGGCCTGTGGAACAGCAGAGCTGACGGGACTGTCCAAGTAATCCGAGGAGCCAGACTGTGGAGCCCCTGCCACACCACTAAGTTCAGCAAGCATCTCTAACGTGACGCAGAGCAGTGGGTCTCAATGTGTGGTCTGCAAAACCTTCAAGGGCCTGAAGACCTCTTCAGGGCATCCGTGGGGTCAAAACTATTTTCACAGTCATCCTAAGATGTCACTTGCCCTTTTGCTGTATTCACATTTGCACTGACAGGCCTCAGCACAAATTAAGGCAGGGGTACCAAAGTGAATCAGCACTTTGTACTTCTTCACAGTACCAAAACCAAAAAGAAACAACATTTTCACACAGAACATCCTTGAGGAAGCTGTAAACATTACTCAATTCAAGCTTTAGGTACACATCTTTCTAATGCTATGTGACAAACAGGAAGTTGACATAAAATCCTTTTGTTATGGAGGTATGATTGTTGTCCTAAGGAAAATCACTTGTGCAATTTTTTAAGTTGTGAGAATCTATTAAAATTTCCCTTCCTTTTCATGCATTATATTTGTGAAAGCCTGGATTTTTCCCTATTGCAATGGCTTGAATGTGTAAGAGATGTGAGAATCTGTTTTCTACTGAGCCAGAAGTCTGAGTAAAACAATGTCACCTCTTCTAATTTTGTTTTGGAAAAGTTGCTTTTTCATGAAAATATACTCTTTATGTTAACAAGTAGTAAGTTTACTACTGTTGAAAAGTGAAGTAGTGGAAATGTTACTCACTCAGTCATGTCCAGCTCTTTGCTACCCAATGGACTGTAGCCAGGCTCCTCTGTCCATGGGATTTTCCAGGCAAGAATACTGGAGTGGGCTCCCATGCCCTTCTCCAGGGGATCTTCCTGACACGGGATCAAGCCCGGGTCTCCTACTTTGCAGGCATGTTCTCTACCATCTGAGAAACCAGGGAAGCTCTGATGTTACCGTGAATGAATATTTTAATGTTATCAGTTTTAATTTCTATCATGCTGCTGCTAAGTCACTTCAGTCATGTCCGACTCTGTGCGACCCCAAAGACGGCAGCCCACCAAGTTCCCCTGTCCCTGGGATTCTCCAGGCAAGAACACTGGAGTGGGTTGCCGTTTCCTTCTCCAATGCATGAAACTGAAAAGTGAAAGTCAAGTCGCTCAGTCGTGTCTGACCCTCAGCGACCCCACGGACTGCAGCCTTCCAGGCTCCTCCGTCCATGGGATTCTCCAGGCAAGAGTACTGGAATGGGGTGCCATTGCCTTCTCCAATTTCTATAATAGTAGATTATTTATAGATATAACTCATATAAACAAAATTTCTTTGGAGTCCTCAATAATTTCTTGAACTATTAATGAATCTTGAGACCAAAAAGTTCAAGAACAGCTGAGTTGTAAGGCAGGAAGAGATGAGTGCTAAGGAAACCAAAGAGCCCAGGTGACAGAAGATGAAGGCACAAATATTCAAACCAGAAGCTTGAAGGGACAAGGTAAATTTGACCAAAATTTTTAGTTTGGGCTAAGAAGAAGGAATCTGGGATGAAAGCCTTCTAGCTTGCAGTCTCTTCAGTGGTGTTGGGTAAGTTGGACAGTCATATGTAAATCGATAAAGTTAGAACACACCCTCACCCCTCACACCAAACACAAAAATAAACTCAAAATGTCTTAAAGACTTGAAGACTTAAAGATATGACTCATAAGAGCCCTAATCAAACTTACAAGCTTTTGAACAGTAAAGGAAACCATAAACAAAACAAAAGGACAGTTTGTGGAATGGGACAAAGGCTTCGTTTCCACAATAGGCAAATAGCTCATGCAACTCAGCAACAACAGAAAATAAACCAACCAATCAAAAAACGACCTAAACAGACATTTCTCCAAAGAAGACATACAGATGGCCAAAGGCACATGAAAGAATGCTCGGCGTGGCTAATTACTAGAGAAACTCAAACCAAAACTACAGTGACATACCACACCTTACACTAGTCAGCACGGCTGTCATTAAAAAATCTACAAATAACAAATGCTGGAGAGGGTGCAGAGAAAAGGGAACCTTCCTTCCACACTGCTGGTGAAGCACAGTTTGGTGCAGCCACTGTGGAAAACAGCAGGATGGTCCCTCAAAGAACTAAAAGCAGACTCGCCATGAGGCCCAGTAACCCTAGCCTCGGCCGTAAACCCAGCAAAACGAGACTTCAGAAAGATACGGCCACAGCTATGGCCACAGAGCACCACTCACAACAGCCAAGACACGGAACACACCCTAAATGCCCACCAACAGATGAATGGATAAAGAGGATGTGGTCTGCGCACAGACCCAGACACAGAGGAGTATCAGTCAGCCATAAAAAGGCAAGAAAATAATGCCGTCTGCAGCAACACGGATGAGCTTAGAGATTATCGCACTAAGTGAAGGAACTAAGAGAAAGACAAACATCCAGTTATCACTTACATGTGGAATCTAAAATATGACACAGATGTACTAATCTGTGAAACAGAGAGAGACTCACAGACATAGGGAGAGACTTGTGGCTGCAGGAGAGGGTAGGTAGGAGGCAGAGGGGCTGATGTGGAGTTTGGGATACAGAATGGATAAACAAGGCCTTACTTTATATTACAGGGAACTATATGCAATATTCTGTGATAAACCATAATGGAAAAGAACGCATGTAAGTGTAACTGAATCACTGTATAGCAGAAATTAACACAGCACTGTAAGACAACTGTATTTTAATAAAATACATTTAAAAAAAAAGAAAGCAAAATAGAGACTATATGAAAGCCAATGTCTATAGTTTTATGTACGTGAAGTGAGGGACCAACAATTTCCTAATATGTTGAATGAAGCTGATGAACTGAGAGAAACTACAGCAGGAATGAAAAGTAGAAATGGTTTTCTGACTCTTTAGGAAAAGACTATTTCCATGAGCTACGTGCAAACAAATTTACCTGAAAGGCACTTTCTCATAGACCATATGGCTAATTCCATTTTTGAGAGATTGAGGCCCCTGACCAAGCCGTAAAGTGATATGAGTAACTCCTTCACCCAAGTTTCTGAATTGCTAGTGATACCAGTGCCCGTGACGGTCACCCTTACGACACCACAGTCTAATGATGGTCAGAATGATGCTGGCAAGCCATCAAGAAGAGGGTAAATTTTTTTCAGAATTTAACAAGCCTGTCAAATACGTGGATATTTCAGAAATACATGACAGAAAAGACTTTTAAATGGAAGCTCCAGCACTTGAGGCTTTACCTCCAGCGATCTGAAAACTCTGCCATTTCTAAAAGACTCCCGTGTCCAAGCTTCCAGAGTGGAGAAGCTACCATCCAATTGTACAGTGGTCTTCACTCCTGGGCAGGTGGTATGGAGAGCTGCAAGCCAAAATTCTAAGGAATGGCTGCTAAAGACATGGTAGGAGGCTTCATAGATTTTTCTCTCCCTGCCAGAGTCGAGTTGTCTCAGCTCTGCTACACCCTGTGGTCATCAGTGCATACACACATTTAGGAACAGGGGGTAGGAGGAGTTATATCTCTTTAAAAGGCCATCTTGTAAAAATGACAAGTATTTGTCACATGTCTTAATTAGCCTTTTTTTTTTTTTTTAGTAAAAAGAAGTTCCCAAAGAAATACTTGTTTGGTGAAAATGGATGCCAATATTTATAAAGTCCTATCTATTACGTTAAAGGTGGCCCAGCAGTGCCTCTACTGAGCAACAGCTATTGAGATTTCCTCTGAGGACCAGTTTCTATCTAAGAGTTAAAAACCTTCCTTTAAAAAATATTTTGACAATTCCCACTTTCTCCTTAGCTAAATTTGGGCAATTATCATCCTCCATTAAGCTAATTGGTTAGGTGATAAAATCCTTTACACAAGAAGGATCGGCCAGCCCTTCTTTCTTTAATATCTCATAATCTCCTCTCCCCTGGGGTAATGAATTACAAGAATGTACATGAACAACTGCTGGAAGAACCTGGGCCTTTTCACAGCTGTTACCATTTCATGCCTTGGACAGTTGCAGATGCTGTAAAGAGACTCAGGCTGCATTATCCTTCTGCTTCCTCAGCCCCCACATTAAAGCTCTCCTTCATCTTCCATTTCCTTTTTGCCACCTCCCTCTTTCCTGCTCCACATTGGCACTAACTAGCTTGAGGGAGGAAGGATCAAGGCAACTTTTCACATCAGTCACTTTCAGGCAACCTTCATGCTTGCCCACCAATAAACAGGTGGTAACCCGTGGGGACATTAAGTTTCAAAGAACAGTAAGACTGATTCAAAGATTACCATGCTGGAAGGGCATGCATTGTCTTGCTTTCACTAAACAGCCATACCATGAAATAGACATGTGGCAATAAAGGTAAAAGCTCCCCATGAGGAATGAAAGATGAGAAAACTTAGCATTCTTAGGCATTGGTGAGGTTTCCACATGCGGCCCCGACCCCCGCCAAGGACAGCTGAGAAAGCAGCTTCCAGTATGACACCCAAACCAGAGCGAACAGGTGGAGAAATGGCGGCACTGAGCGGCAGGCGTCAGTCATCTGCACTCAGCCCTTCTCAGGAACCTCCCCTGGCTTTTCAGAGCCTGGGGGGCTATGCGGGTGGAATGTGCCAGGGGCGAGCTTTCTTTCAAGGCCTGTAGGACACATTCTTTGGACTTAAAAAGCAAAGCAAACCTCAGAGTACAGTCCACGTTATATGCCAACCATGAAACAGTGATTTCTGCTCATAGTCTGTACGCTGGGTTCTGCTGCAAGAGCAAATGCATTAAAGTCCCCACGTCAAGAGAGCCTGGCCTGCAACCCTCTTCCTGAGTCAAGGAGGAAGGAACAGTCTCAGGCAAGGAAAAAAACAATTCAATGAGCTTGATGTGAGGCAGACACAGCACTAATGAGGGAGCAGGGCCAGAACTCTATTTTCTTCCTCTGGATCATCTCATTAGGGAAGTCTAATGACTCCAAGGAAGGAACGCAGCCCACCGTGTTGCTGGACAATGGTGCTGGAGACAGGAACTGCTCCCTGGCAAAGCAGCAACAACACGAGCATCACTTTCTGGAACTGGAATGGAAAGACTGGCTCTTTATTTTAAGGCCAGCAAGGATGTCAAGAGGGGAAAAATCCCCACATGAAACATTTCAGCAGAACTTCCCTGAACGGCTGAAGGTATAACGGCACCAAAGCGAACTGCAGGGACATGGGTATAAAAAGGCCTCGGCGAAAGATGGCTCCTTCTCTAAGCTCCCAGGCCTCAGGGGCCAACTAGCGGCTCATTCCTTTGCCTCTCCCAATACGGCTTCTTGAGGGGTGGGATGTCTCCCACTCATCTGACCATCACAGCACCGCCAGTTTCTGTTACAGAGCTCAATACACAGAACAGCAGATGTTCACCAATGGAAGGCTTGATTTAGTTATGGAAATGCACAACAGTTAAGTCAGACCTGTAGAAAGGGAACACATCCCAATAGTCTCATTTACCACTAGAATCTTCTGTTATAAATGTTTAAAAGTAAGGAACTCAGGCATGGATACACACATGGTCTCCCCACACAGCCCTCACTGACAAGTCAAGCTGTGGCCTTCCACCAGCCCTGGCCTCACAGGGGTGGAACGAGAGAAGAATCTCTTGCGTCTCCTAGAATGAATGTCCTGCTGCAAACGGGCGGGGGGGGGGGGGGGGGATGTCACATGCGACAAGGTTCTGGTGTGACCTGAAGAAGCCAGCAGCGGAGGTGGTGACATGGCTCTTCTCTCGACACCTGTGCCACTAGCCTGGCATGGGGGGGTGGGAGGGGGAGGCCTGATGTCAAACTCTTGTCCCGAGACCCGTAGACCCCACCGCCTACAAGGCGCTCGGCTTGTAGATGATTCAAAGGGGAAATGAATGTGAGAATTTGACACAAATGAATTTACTTACAAAACAGAGGGAGACTCACAGACTTCGGAAACACACTTATGGTTGCTGAGGGCAGAGAGGAGAAGAAACGATAGTTAGGGACTCTGGAAGGTCATGTACACACAGCTGTATTTAAAATGGGTAACCAACAAGGGATCTACCATATGGCACAGGGAACTCTGCTCAGTGTTACGTGGCAGGCTAGATGGGAGGGCGTTTCGGGGGAGAATGGATACAGGTGTATATATGGCTGAGTCCCTTTCCCTGTTCACCTGAAACTACCACAACATTGTAAAATCAGCTATCCCCCAAAACAAAATAAAAGATTGAGTTTAAAAAAAAAAAAAAAGAATTTGAGGTGGTAAAGTAAGGAAGAAGGTTGGCAAAGAAATAAACTGATGTCAGAAATGAAAAAGCCCACAAGCCCGTTTCCAGAAATTATTATTTTCATAGAACAGAAAGATGAAGGGCGCTACAAAGGAGATCCTAGCTTTGTGCTCTCCGACTCCTGAGTGGAGGACACGGCACGCACAGGGGAGCCCAAGGCCCCTCCCCATCTCACACCATTCGTCCACCAGGGCACAGCCAGGAAACAAACACTGTGAGGCCCACCTGGGGTCCTGAGCAGCTCACACGTGCTTGTTTTCATCCAAAGATCCCGCGGCCTCAGTAGATGATGATCTGCACTGAATCACAGGGAAGGCAACGTGCGTCACGCGTGCATCAGAATCAAGATGCCATGCTCTGGAGAGGGCAAGGCCACAGGGGTGCAGCCCGTACACCTGTCCAGACAGCCCAGTACTGTGATTACGGCACTAGGCCCCAGCCCAACCTCCAAGAATCCACATGAGCTGGCAACCTGCTGAAGGTGGAGCTGCAGAGCCCCCCAGGCAGTGGGGGGCCCCAGCACAGGAACCAACGTGCAGATTCAGCTATGCCCGTCCTGCGACTTCTCTCTGTGTATCGGGATGGCACAAGGCCTCCATGAAACAGAAGAGGGCCACTGACCAGGAGAGCTGGTCCTATTTAAGGACTGCGCCGGCAGAGGGAGCCCAGGCCTGGAGAGGCTGGCAGGGTGCCTCAGCTTAGCGTGGGACACAGGAGAGCTGACTTAAAGGAGACGAGGTGGCCTCGCAGGTAGAGGCAGGCAGGAAGGGAGAGGCCAGGCTCCAGGGTTTGGGGCCCCGGGCTGGGCTCTGTGCCAACCATCTGGGCACACAAAGGCAAGCCCTTTGAGCACTGGAGCACTCTGGGCTCCAGCCGCTTCCTTGCAAACGACAGGGCAGAGACTGCGTGACAGAGGCGACAGTGCCGCCCCACACTAAGATTCTATCAGGAGAGCGACGTGTGCTAGAAGATCTGGGACCCTGTAATGGCAGAATCCCAGTGCAAACAGCGAGGACCGTTGCACACCCCCACCACACATCTATGATCCCATGCTCGCTACTTCTGCAAACCAGCCAAACAGGTGGCGAGGTGGCTCTAACTTCAGTCCATTTTTCTACTGGACTAGCTTTCTTCAGGGAGAAGGCAATGGCACCCCACTCCAGTACTCTTGCCTGGAAAATCCCATGGACGGAGAAGCCTGGTAGGTTGCAGTCCACGGGGTCACACAGAGTCAGACACGACTGAGTGACTTCACTCTCACTTTTCACTTTCATGCATTGCAGAAGGAAATGGCAACCCACTCCAGTGTTCTTGCCTGGAGAATCCTGGGGACGGGGTAGCCTGGTGGGCTGCCATCTATCGGGCTGCACAAAGTCAGACGCAACTGACTCAACTTAGCAGCAGCTTTCTTCAAGGAGACTGCAAGCAAGAACAGTAAATCCTGCCCGTCAGCTACTTTGTAGCTTTTCTGGTTATCAGAATGACTATCTCAGTATCACTTGGCGGTGTTCAACTAACCCTTATTTTATTTCACTAGTCCCAAAGCACAAGAGTAGTGATGCCAGCATTTCGGATCTACCAAAGATATAAAGTGCTCTAAGGGAAAAGGTGAAAAAAAAAGTGAAGGTTGCTCAGATGTGTCTGACTCTTTTCGACCCCATGGACTATACCATCCACGGAACTCTCCCAGCCAGAATACTGGAGTGAGTAGCTGTTTCCTTCTCCAGGGGATCTTCCTAACCCAGGGATCAAACAGGTTCCCCGCACTGCAGCTGGATTCTTTACCAGCTGAACCACCAGGGAAGCCCGAAAAGGTGAAGATTTCAGACTTACTAACGGGTGACGAAAAAACAACAACAAACCATATGCTGAAGTTGCTAAGATCTATGGTAAGAATGAATCTTCTGAGAAACTGTGAAGCAGGAACAAGGAAAAAGGGCTGGTTTTGCTGTCTCATCTCAAATTACAAGAATTGCAGGCATAGTGCAATGGTAAGTGCTCAGTTAAGATGGAGAAGACATTAAATCTGTACAATAAGGTATTTTGAGAGAAAGATCACATTCATGTAACTTTTATTACTGTATATTTTTATAACCACAACATTTTATTATTGCTGTTGTTAATCTCTTACTGTACAGATAAAGTAAACCTTATCACAGGTGTGTACGTATACAAGAAACACAGGGTATACAGGATTTGACACTATCCCAAGGTCCAATAGTTTGGCTACCTGATGCAAAGAGACAACTCACTGGAAAAGACCTTGATGCTGTGAAAGAATGAGGGCAGGAAGTGAATGGGGGTGGCAGTGGATGAGATGGTTGGATGGCATCACTGACTCAATGGACATGAGTCTGAGCAAACTCCAGGAGATAGTGAAGGACAGGGAAGCCTGGCATGCTGCAGTTCATGGGGCTGCAAAGAGTCAGACATGACTGAGTGAACAAGATTTCAGGTATCCAAATGGGTCTGGGAACATTCACTCCCCGGATGAAGAGGAACTACTGTTTATCGCACATAAGTGAAAGCTCCAAGTCAAATTTAGACACTTAAATATTTTCCACAATGTCCACTTTGGGAAGCTATATACTTATTCTAATTATTTCTATTATAAGTAGTTCAAACAGTATCAGAAATCTTCTAACTATCTCAATAGAAATCTAGGAACCAAAGACAAAACTATTTCATTCTTACATTGATATTACAGTTCGACTCCAAGCTCCAACCCCAGAATGATTAGGCTTTCAAAACTCTTAAATATGTATCAGGTCTGATGACTCAGAACAGAATGCCACCTGCTACACAGACAAGGAAGATCAACATAATAAACATTTGGCTTAGTTGGACTTCTTATTAAGGCCTGAACTGAAGACATTTTAAATGTGTTCGTAATAGTATTTTCTGTTCTGAACTTTATGGGAAGTATTTTCACCATCAAGTAAAGACCACATGTGTGGTGCAGACTTAAGACCATGTTACAATTCTTTGGGTCCTTAAGCCAAGATGAGGGCATGCAGGATTCTCAGAACAGCACAATAGTGGCTATATCACTGCATGAAAGAGGCAAAGAATGGAAATGTTTAAACAGAGAAACTACTCTTTACTTCCTACATGATTCGCACACTACCAAACACTTCCATTCTTTATACATGCATGTGTGCTAAGTCGCTGCAGTTGCATCCGACTCTTTGCGACCCCATGGACTGCAGCCCGCCAGGCTCCTCTGTCCATAGGATTCTCCAGGCAAGCACACTGGAGTGGCCTGCCATGCTCTCCTCCAGGGCTCTTCCCGACCCAGGGGTCACTGAGCCCACATCTCACCAGCACCACCTGCGACTCTCTCCCCTGACTCCTGTACTTCTTTTGGTAAATGCTACTTTTCAGTTTCCTAAATGGAAACGAGGGCAATTCTGAGATCTTCCAAGGGCTGAGCACATCGTGAAAGCAATAAAGAGCTATCAAGGTGGGGGGCACACCGAAAGTTCCCTGAGCCCATCCCTACTTTCTAGTGAATATTTCGACTACAAGTGTTACAAAAAGGTTTTACTAAGGAAACATCACTGCATCCAGACAAGCACGTCTCAGGAAGAACTCACCTGAGTTCTGTGACCCTCTCCTCCAGCACCCTGAAGGCACGTCATGGCACATCTCATGGACAGCAGCCACAGAGTGTGTGTGCCCGTGCGTGCTTGCTTTATTTAACTGGACTCGGGGCAGGGACAATATCTAACCTCTTTTTACCTCCCTACATATTTGATGCAATACCTTGAGGGAAAGGCACATTCACTTAAGATTTACTAAATGAATAAGTAAATTGAAATTAAAGCCACAGGCCCCATCACAAAGTTGAGCAGCCGAAGAGAACCAAGATATGAGCAATCAGTACCTCTGAACCCTTTCCTGGCTAGAGTAAACAATCCCACATACAGTGTGCAGCTTTTATTCTTATGGTGGCCAACCAGCAAGGTCTCGTCTTAAAACACACAATCAAAATCTAATCTGAGAATATAACTGCCCCCATTATGCACATTATCAACAGGGACCTAAGCTTTTCCTCACAGATCAAATGGTCATTTAAAAATATATGACCATATACAATGGTATACTACTCAGCATAACAAGGAATGAGTTTTTGCCAGTTGTAGTAATATATATGAACTTGGAGGGAATTATGTTAAATGAAGCTAAGCCCAACAGAGAAAAACACATACTATATGATATCGTTTATATGTGGAATCAACAGGGCAAGGGGATAAAGAGGTACAGACTACCATGTGTAAAATACCTTGTAAGGGCATATTGTACAACACAGGGAACATACCTGATGTTTTTAATAATTATAAATGGAACATAAACCTTTAAAAATTGTGAATCACTGCTAAGCAGCTAAAATATTGTACACCAAGTGTACCTCAGTTTTTTAGAAAAGAGGAAGATTATGCTATTTTGTTTTAAATTAAATCATTAAATATTCTTACATATATTATCTATAGATATCATTAAATTGTACTCTTACATGACTGTGCACACACACATGAACTCACAAACATTATCTACAGATACTTTTATGCTGAGGTTGCAGGTTTTTCCGCTTGTGGCTTTATGATCTGGGGTTCTTCAAGGCACTTCTTTTTGGCAACTATCTTCTTTAGAATAATATGTTGTTGTTGTTTAGTTGCTAAGTTGTGTCCGACTTGGCAAACCCATGGACTGCAGCATGCCAGGCTCTTCTGTTCTCCACTATCTCCCAGAGTTTGCTCAAATACTTGCACAAATTTCTTGTTTAAGTCCATGTCAGAAGAAACATCCAGAGTATCTCTAAAAATTCTATATGAAAAAGCTGAGAAGTAAGTTTCCCTGTGACTAAAGGTAGTTCTAGATTTGGACCCCAAAAAAGATAACTGGCAATGGAGGCAGGGGTGCCAGTTCTCTTAAATACCAAACATACGTACAGGAGACTTATTGGCGAGGCCACTTTGCTTTTTCTGGGGTGACACACACACCACAAAACTCTGTATATAAATATGATAGCACAGACATTTTAAAAAATCTCCCTTTAAAAATTGGAAACTGTCAAATAACAGGGTAGGCTGTGTAAGCCATCTTGTGTTATCAGTGCTCTGACCTGCCCAGTCAGTTACCAAATAGTCTGAGAGAGCTGCCGTAGCTCAGCATAAAGGCTGTGAAAAGCCACACACAAAAAAACAAAACCCTTTTTAGAGACTCCTGGCCTAGGTATGGAAATGCAAGCTCGCCCCCGTGAGACAAGAGGAAGAAAACACAGAAAATAATCAAAGCACAGGAAGAATTCAAAAAGATTTTAACCAAAAATAGTCTAACACTGCCCTCACCGAAACCATGAAGAAACAAATATTAACACTGTTGTAAAAATAATTAAGAATGAAAATTGAGCTAATTTAATGTTTGGCCATGTAGTTTTTATTTTTTATTTTTAAAGGGAGTGGTTCTGATTGGGGAGTATGTGTTAAATGAAGACTAGACTTTCCCAGTAGCCTAACACTCAACATATGGGATTTTAGAGTTATGCTTGAATGTATTTCTTCTTGAGTGTTTGGCTGCCAGGACCATGGGCATCCTGACAAGACACTCTGGCTTGCTGAATTAACTCTTCCATATGACTAACAAGCTTTTGCAATGATCATTTGGAAAAGGAATTACTATAGAAATACCTCAATGAACAGAAAGTCCTTCCTAATTAACCTGGCCATATACTGAAAAGATCCACAGAAGACACGGAGTATGACGGTTTGAAGCACTAGGGCAGGCAAGCAGGAGTCAGAACTCGTTCCTGGCCTCTGTGGAGCATATCCCCAAGGTGAATGGTCCCAGAGGCTTTCTGTTCTGGACTCAATACTCAGAGTCATCTCTGCACAGCATTCTTTAGGAAATAAACAGCAGGTCTGGAAAGTCTTATCTATTCAGCAAAAGCAAACTCTCTGGACAAATACCATCTTGACGGTACTTAGCTACAGGTGAGCAAATCATAACAAGATCACGAGACTTCTTTTAAAGCAAATGAAAGTAGGTGCTAAAGGAGTCAAAGGGATTCCTCCGACTATCACTGAAAGCACGGGAGTATGACACAACGGTTTCAGAATCTTCATGTGTGTATCCATCATTCAGAGCTGTTTGTTTAAAACACAAAAAATCAAAGTGAACTGAATTACCCAGATATATATCCTCAGGAGGAATTTTCTGAAAACCACAGTGTAACAGAAACATTACCCGTACAGAAAAGAGTTCCAGTCAAGCGTACAGAGTTAACTACCTCTGAAATGAGGCTAGTTGCTTAACTTTCCAGAAACCATTATTTTCCTTCCTATTTCAGATAATCTTTCAGGTCCATTCAAATTTCTAAAGATCTCAGAACTAAAACAAGCACCCTGTCTCCCAACTTAAATTAATGCTTGCTGCTACTCCTGAAACTTTTATAACAAAGTTCAAGAAGCAGAATCTACAGTCTGATTGCTTTAGGAACCACTGTAAGTCACCGGTTACTTCAATGAGTAAAAAGGATACTGGAATATGAAGTTATGAAAGTAATTAATAATAAGAGTGCTAAGCTGTACTTACTGCATGTCGAGCTCCAAGTACTTGATAGATATTAACTCACCGGGGGAAAAAAGGACAGCAAAAGGTAATCTAGAACTGAACTGAACTGAACTGAAAGTGTAACTAGTATTAAATCTTTGGCAATACGTAGTGACAAACCATGAATATAAAATGGTGATAAAATGACTAACGGGAATGGACCATTCTGTGTTTAAAACTGGGCCTCTGGAATCAGGACCATGTATCATGTGCTGAGAAACTTGAAGCATTTAACATGCATGTGCTTTCTCTGGCGATACACAAGTACTAGTCTTGATACTGCCCGATTCCTTTATGCATCCTTTATTCCTTATGCAAAACTATGTTCCAGGTTTTCAAGACAGTAGCAAAGCGTTAAGACACACAGATTTTTTTTCCTGTTTTACATTTGGAAGAGGTTGATTCAGAGAAACAATGAGTCAATGAGGCAATGACTGATTTATTCCCAAGGGCAATACACAGACTGGGTATGTGTCTGAAAGACCAAATTAAATAATCCTAAACGAATGCCACTCCGCCCTCGACTACCATCACAATCTCAGACTGCAAGCCCAGGCTCCAGAAGGTTAAGGCCAGAAGACAAACAGGCTAAGAAAGTCGCGATATCAAGTCAAAAGACACACTTGGGAGAGACATGAAATTCTCTGCTTCCTCTGTGCGGTTTAGTAACAAGCTCCCCCGCAGGCTGAGATCACTCAGAAGAGAAAAAATTCTACTTGCTTTCTCTTTCTTCTCATCCACTGAGGCACACATATTCTAAAGGCAGGGGCCGACAGATTACCACCACCCGTTTTTGTACAGCACATGGAAAAAAAAAAAAAAAAACACCAAAGAGCAGATTTTTATATTTTTTAGTGATGAAAGAAAAAATTCAAAAAAGAATATTTCATGACATGAAATCATTTCACAATATGAAATTCAAAATTCAAAGAAAAGAAAAAAATTAAAAAAGAAATTCAAGTTTCTGTGAAGATTTTATCAGAACTGTCAGTCAAATGCTTCTTTACAGGCAGCCTCTGGCTGCTTTCGCATGCAACAGCAAAGGTGATTAGCTGTTACAGAAACTGTACATCCCACAAACTCTGAAGTATTTATTCTCTGTCCTTTACAAACGTGTTCGCAAACTTCCCTCCAGGAAAAGAACATGCAGAGTTAGATGGGGAAAAAAGGAGAAAATGCAACACAGGGAAGATGCAAAATGTTGTGTCCATGCTTCCTGCTTTCGATCCACAGCAAGGGAGGGCAGGTCAGAGGTCAGATTTCACGTCACTGTAAGAACGCTGTGGCTAGACCTGAAGATCCCCATGAACTAAAAATGCCATTAAAGTATACTTTCTCTAACTACATGGAGTGGAGGCACACACAAAGCAAAGACATACCCCAGCAACAACAGATTACATGGTTCTCGAATCCTGAGGCTCCTTAGGATAAGCCCATAGTAGAGAGCCTGGAGTAAGAGTTGGGGAGGAAAGCACCCCACTGGGCAGATTCTAGCTTAGAACCAAACTAGAAGCTCCCATTCTAGCAGGCCCTGACCTTGAGCTAGCCAAGGGACTATTTGGGGGTCTACTTCTTCTATCTGTAAAATGACGCCTGATGACCAACCAGAGGAGTGTCCTCTCTCTCAACTTCTAAAACTGGAGGGAAAATGAGAAGAGGAAAAGAGACGAGGAAAGGAGTAACTTTAAGTCAGTCAGACAGAGAAGGAGAACTATCCAGTGACAGCCCTTGTATCTGGAGTCTAAAAAGAACAATACAGATGAACTTACTTAAAAAACATGAACAGACTCACAGACTTCGAGAAGGCACTTATGGTTATCAGGGGCAAGGATGGGAGGAAGGGCTAGTTAGGCAGCTTGGGATGGACATGTACACACTGCTGTATTTCAAATGGATAACCAGCAAGGACCTGCTGTCTAGCACAGGGAACTCTGCTCAATGTTATGTGGCTGCCTGGATGGGAGGAGAGTTTGGGGGAGATAGATTCATTTGTATGTTCAGCTGAGTCCCTTCAATGGTTACCCGAAACTATCACAACATTGTCTGTTTACCAGCTATACCCCCAATACAAAACAAACAAAAACAAACCCAAAACAAAACAGAGTTTTGCTCTCTTCTTTGTAATGGTTAAGATACAGTCAGGACAGAGCTATCCTCACAGGAAAGCAAAGGGTCTGCGGCCAAAGGCTGTACACAGGACACTAATCAGAGGACTTCACGTGGAAGATGAAGAAAGAGAGGTATTTGAATTCAAGGATGTGAGTTTGTTCCTTCCCTTTTTCAGGGGCTTCTGGAAACAAAGACACATGTTACCCATGCAGGGCGTGTTCTCTTTTCTTTCCCCAGGAGCAAAAGCAACATTTGTCTGAATAATGCATGCTGTACAAGTAGCCACCCAGGCATTAGTCATGAATATTATCGGTAATAAGGGGTGGGTGAGAACAGCCAGCACCTCCCTACCACTGCACTCCAACAAAATGAAGCTTGTTTATCCCAATCCATACACTTGCAACAGTTTGGAAGGGTACCATTCTGTTTAGCTAACTGGGGTAATTCTATGAAAAATACTTAGCCCTCTGAAGAGCAAAAAAAAACACACCCTCAAGTCTAGACAAGGATGGCTGATTTTCTGACGGGCCATGTGATTTACTCCAGTAACTTGATTTTCCAGCCAAAGATGTGTGCGGTTTTGTTTGCTTTTGGTGCTTTTTTAAAAAAGAAAAACAATCATGGCACCTAAAGCTTAGACCACTGTTCAACAAGTTTATAAGTCCTCTTGATTTACAAGTTAATCCAAGAACAATAATCAAGACTCTGAAAAAAAAATCATTTTTGAAAACTTACCGAATATGAAATATAGAATTACCACATGAGCCAACACAGTAATTACTAAGCATATAAAAACATATGTCCATACAAACAGTTCGTTAGCAGTTACTATTCACAACTATTCAGCCAAAAAATAGAAACAATCCAAATATAGAAAAAAATATGGTACATCCATACAATGGGGTACTACTTGGCAATAAAAAGAAATTAAATACTGATCAATGTTATAGCATGGATGAACTTTGAAATAACACACTACGTGAAAGAAACCAGTTGCTGAAGGCCACATGTTCTGTAACTGCCATCTGTATGACGTTCTGGAAGAGGCAAATCTTGGACACAGAAAGGAGGCTGGTGACTACTGACTGAGGCTGGCAGGGGTGAACTGCTAGTGAAGATGGGGTTCTTTCTGGCGTGATGCCAATGTTATAAAGTTGGGCAGTGGGGACGGCTGTGCAACTCTATAAGTCTGCTAAAAAACTGCCGCACTCTGCACTTCACCTGAATGAGTGAATTGTACAGCTATGTGAATTATGTCTCAATGGAGTTGTTATGAAAATCTAATAAACCTTTTTTTTTAATCACTAAAAATGATATACTTTCTATTTTGGTCAGTATTGGGTTTCAAATTAAAATATCATCTTCGCTATCAGTTTCTATATAGAGAAAGAAGAGTCAGGTTTAATCAGTGTCAGTAGATCCCTTTTTGTGGTAATTCCCATCTTGAGACATGTTAAACCTCATGACAGACTGGAAAGGCTTGTGCTCACAGGGAAAAAAACCTTTTTCATTACAGCCTCCAAGGGATCCCTGCAGGGATCTAAGACATCCATTTAAAAGGATGCTGTGTAAAAGCTTCACCACACAACGTCCACACTTGTATATTAGGGAACAAGGGAGAAGGGGAAAAACCCTACTGTGAATTTAAAACCCCCCCCCAGCAGCACCACAGAGCAGACACAGCAAAGCAGGCTGAACACATTTTGTGCTCGCACAGACTCACCGCCTGGGTCTTCGGGCCTTGTTTCACCTCCGGCGTAGAAGTTCTGTTTCCCAGAGCCACCTCTTCAGAAACTGAACTCTCCCGAGTGTTACTCAGAAAATCCACTTCATCTTCGGCTTTCGTGTCGGGCATTTCTAGGGAGAGCAAGGCAGTTACAAAGTGCATTTGAAAAATTGATTCCCTGGGCCTTTCTGTTTACACAACTTGCGCCAGGTTTCATGCATTTTGTTTGCCTTTTTTTTTTTTTTGCATTAAACAGCAAGAATTGTTTGGGAGCTGGTGTCATTTCTGGCTCTGTGCTGAGCCCTGATCACAGGGTTGTGTGGTTTTCTCCAGCCTCTGTGTGGGTTTGTAGCTAAGGGAAGATCTTGTTCAATGCCTACTGAACTTCCATTTTCACTATTACCTTTTCATGATGATTCTGAGTGTGGTGCTTACTTGCACATGGAAAAGAAAACTTACAAGCTTTAAGGGAACCTATTGATAACTACAGCTAGTAGTCGGTCCATCTGATTATCGTAGAGGCAAGACATACTTACGCACAGCAAGAAGAAAAGAGCTGCTGAGAATGAGATAAAGCCTTTGGGAAGAGTCTTTTAAAAACATACTACACACACTCATCCACCTGAAGTATCCTGAGTAAATTAGATATTAACTTTTATTTCTTTCCAAACCAAAACACAATTACAAACCAGCAGGCCCTTTTCTTAAAAAGTTTCTCATGTTTTCTTTAGACTGATACTTAACAGACCAAACGGTAGCGGTTTTGTTCCCTGACCACCATATGGTCAAGCTAATACAGGAAGGAAGTGATAAAATGATGCCTGAGACAAATTTAAGCTTTGACACTTTTTTTTAAAGGGGACTCTGATGGCTGAACAGTCAAAATTCATCTTGATAATCCAAATACAAATAGAACTATCATTTCGATTTCATCTTGAAAATTTTCTATGATTATTAGTCTAGTGACACTACTACTCTGGCAGAGAAAAATGCTCCCTACAACAGAGGGCACAGAGCTTTCTTTCACCAAAGAATACATTTTATAGTATAGTATATACTCAGTATATAATAATGAAGTACATTAAGATTATATTCTAGGGCTGGGAAGTGGGAGAGAGGCTCAAGATGTAGGGGACATATGTATACTCACAGTCGATTCAAAAGGCAGAAACCAACATAATATTGCAATTATCTTCCAATTAAAAATAAATCTAAAAAATTATTGTATTCTAATAGCACACTGTGACATGTATAAAGCTCTACTTTAGATTTAGGAAAGCTACATTACTATAAATGAATACTTGTAAGTTTCCTTTCTTTGCCTTTATTTTTAATTACATGATCTTACTAACAATTTAAAAAAAAAAAAAAAGGCAAATGTTCTGTTGTCCAAAGAACGAAAATCTGTCTTCCATTTCATAATATGTGATTAAGGTTAAAAAAAAAAATCTGACTAAGTAATCCCCTTAAATATTCCTTGATTAAAACATTTCTAAGTGAATAAGACAAGTTTGTTTGTTTTGGTGGGGGTCGGGAGACAGGTGTTGATTTCTATTTCATTTATTTGGAGATATGATTTCTCATAAATCCTTACTATCCTGATGATAATATCCATACCTGAAAATATGTATCTTGGCAAGCAGCACCCAGTCACAGCAGTAAAGAGATTACTGGGACTTGCAGGGTGCTGGCAGCCCCCCCAGGACTGGCCTGACTCCGTCATGCAATACTAACTTCCCAAAGCACGGCAGGCAATGCTCTTGATACGTACCGTGCCGCGTCCCTTCATTCGAATTAAAGGTATGTGATTCCCTCCTCTTGATTTCTATTTGGCTCTGCTGACAGCAGTATATAATAAAAACAGAGGCCAATGCTATGTGGGCCCTTCCAAACCAACAGTTACACTGATGTCTGCCCACTTACAAAGCAGTAGGGTTAAATTCGTAAGTGGAATGTAAACTTCCTAGAAAATACCCTTTGGTCTGAGATCACACTTGGGTGCTTTTTCTCTGGGGCAACGTGACCAGGGACTTTCCCCAGTCCTGGTTATTTTCTGAAAAAAGCACCCATTGCTTCATCACTGGTTACTTCTCCCTGTCCTTGGAGGCCATTAGCATGGAGCACACATGACTCCTCGAGGTGTCAGGAGAAACCCTCCCACACACATCCACCCACTCCAAACCCACAGACGCTGTTGAAACTTGATTTCTGTCTCATTTCCCTTCCTGCAGCCTTAAAATCTTAGCCCCAATTCCTTAGCCTCCTTAATGTATTTGTGTACCACTAAAAACCAAAGCCTGAAACTCTTCTTGGTATCTACCTTTTCTCATACGGTACTCTGGAGACAACCTTACTTAGTCTGTAACTTACTTGGGTTAAATTCTGACTACTGAGCCGGAAAGAGAAATAATTCCAGCCCATGTGGCCAAAGACGCAGCACCCAGATGAAAAGAACATAGCTGGGCATCAGCTTACAGCCACTCCCATTCTTCTGAAATGTCAACCTGCCAGGGCCCCCAAAATAGACCTGTTGTTGTGCTTTATTTTAAAAATTAAAGACCTTCTTATTTAAATCCTGAGATTGACAGTGATAGAAATTTGTTCATGGCTAACAATCAAAGATATTAAGAAAACAAAAAGCCTGAAGCCACCAAAACTACTACTATGGGTTTCTTAAATCCCTCAACTGGTAAAACAGATTATAAATGGTTAAAAACCCTTTATCAGGAAAAATGGCCACTGTGTTTAAACGGCTCTTTTTCCAAAGCAACTTCTTTCCTTCTTCTGTTCGTTCATTTCTCTTCCTGCCCCACCCCCACAACTCTTAACATATAGCTACAGTAAAGGGGTTTTTCAAAATTTAGAAGGAACTGCAAAAACAATCAAACGATAAAAACAAAACAGGCTTCTTACCTATGAGAGTCTGGGGACGAGCATGGAGATAGGTCCTGTATCTCTGGGAAGAGGTGGTGGTCTCAAAGTGTGAACTCAACTGACCTTGTCAAAACCCAGTCCGACTTCAGTTTAAGCCTCAGCCTCAACCCCCAATAAGAAGTTCTATGCGGCTGGTCTCTTTCCCCCGAGCACCAGTGGCTTCTCTTTGCTCCCTCTGGACATGGTTACCCGCAGACAGAACGGGGCTGCTGCCGTGTGAGCAATCTGCTCGCTGCAGCTGCTTCACCGAGATAAGCAGACACAACGTCTGCCCTGTGACAGCGCGGCAGACCAGGCTCGGGCGGAAATCCTGTATCCTAGGTTCTGCGCGGCGCGGGGTCCCCAGTTCCCAGACGGCTGGCTGCCCAAGAGCCACCGGCAATGGGATAGGAGGCCTGCTCCTCGGGCAGGAAAAGTAGGGCGTTCCCTTCCCCCCAGCCTCCACCAATGACCTAATGCCACCATGTGGGATGCTGGGCCATCGGCTTAGAAAGATACTGCCAGCTGTTCTGAAACCACCCTGACTCTAAATGTGCTCAGGACACGGACTAAGATGGTGGGCAAAGAAAGGGAGTTTCAGGTGTGTAAATAAAACACACTTTGTCGGCACTGTGTGTCACAGTTCTCGAGAAAAAGGACTAAGACACGTGACTCAAAACATCTGCTCCATTCCTTTATCATTCTGGAGCACCTGGGATCTCGGAGCTGTTTTCCAGGTTAGGAAACTTGCAGCTGTTCCAGTGAGACAGACAGAGCATTTGTAGGTTCTGAGCTATCAAGCCAGGGCTCCGGAATACAGGAAGCAAAATCTGTCCCAGTCTGACATGACGTGTCTCTCCGGATGGTGTTGACTGGTAGCCTGGCAACCAACCCAGTGAACAGACCCAGTGAACACACAGCCTCTAAACAGCAGTGACACTTGTATTTTTACCAGCACATCCCAGAGACTCTGAAGGGAATCTATCCCTCAAACGGTTGCTTGTGTACTCTGTGTGGCTTACCTGTCTCTGGTGCAGGTCCTTGGACAGGCAGAATAATCTCTGGCTCCTCGCTTCCAGCAAAGCACTGCTCAAGGCTCCCAGAGGCTTCTCTGCCACCACTGTCCACGGGCGGGGTCTCTGTAGGCTGCAGGGAGCTTGTCTCCCCGGCGGAAGCACGGGCTGTGGGCTCCGTCCCTGGGACCACACTGGGAGGCCTGGGCGGTGACCCATGCGCGGGAGCCCCCTCTGTCATCAGTGCTCCGGAGGCCTTGACTTGCTCTATGATGGAATCCACGATGCGGCTGGCAGCCTCCTCGATGGAGTCGGCACCCTCGGGCCGATGCAGGGCTTTGATGGAGACAGTGCAAGGCAGAGCGGGGGCACCCCTTGCCTCCCCTGAGGGCCCCGTCTCTGGGGGGCGTTCTCCACCCGCAGGCTGAGGAGGGTCGTGATGCGCCTTACTGTCCCCCTGGGCCTCCTGCAGGCCAACAGAGCCACAGTCTGCTCCCTCCAGCTTCTTCTCCCCACCCGGAGGCACCACCAGCTCCGGGGGCGCAGTGCCCTGGGGGTCAGTCACGCCTGCGGCTGGTGAAGCTCCAGGCAAACCCAGGATCATATTCTCCTCCTGACAGGATGAGGCGTCTGGGGCGTTGTGAGATATATCCTTTGTCCTGGCCCCGAGGGCTTCTTGTAGACCACGGACCCGGGCACCGTCCAACACTGCATTTCCACTCACCTCACATCCAGCGCTCTTCCCCAGGGACGGGGTGTTTTCCACCTCAACATCTGGAGCCGAAGAAGCTGGACTGCAGTTTGGCACCTCGGACCCACCTGCTAACAGACTTGGCGCTGGAGCTGAGCTGCTCGGCTCTGCACCTGGGGCGTCCTGGCTGGAGTCTGCAGCCAGACGGGCTCCTGGTGGCACCAGGCTCTGTGCGGCCCCACCTCCCGTCGGCCGGGAGGCTGCTGGGGCCACTTCCTTGTTGGGTTTAGCTTCTGTGTGAAGACGGGCCAAGGGTGTGCCCAGGGAGTCACCGGGCTGCAAAGCTCTGTCCTCTGCCCCAGCTGCTGCGCCGGGCTCTTCGGGGACCCCCAGGGCCTCTGGCACAGGAGGCGGTGGTCTGCACTCTTCCTGAGATGTTTCTGAGCAGGGAGCGCCATCCTCAGTGCTGGGACAGGTCCTGGCTTTACCCTCGCCTCCTGGGCCCTCAGGAACCACCTGAGTTCTTCCTCCTTCAGTCGCAGTGGCCTGACCCCCAGGAAGCAGGGCGGAGACGGTGACCCCCTCGACGGCCGGGGCTTCAGGGGCCGCTGAGGGGGAGGGGCG
The DNA here is from genome assembly GCF_014754425.2 of Oryx dammah. Lineage (NCBI taxonomy): Eukaryota > Metazoa > Chordata > Mammalia > Artiodactyla > Bovidae > Oryx > Oryx dammah. The sequence goes on from NW_024070200.1 coordinate 52,565,789, forward strand.
CTCCTGCTCCCCAGTGAGTCCTCCGGGGCCGGTGTTCCCCATGCCGGGCGGTGGGTCTAGGGCCACGGGGAGTGGGCCCAGGCCCGCTGCACCGCCTTCTGGAGGCTGCTCCTCCAGACGTCTCGCGTCTCCGTCAGGCCCATCTCCACCACCTGTGTGTGGTTGGAGGGCTGCTCTTCCCTTTTCACTCTGGGAGGGGACAAGCAAGAGTGCGTCATCTTTGGTTACTGATTCACTGCCGGGACTGCCTGCCAGAGAGATAGTCCCGCCTGGTGTCACAGCCGGGCATGACACCCCTTCTTTCTCAGCCTTGTGGGGAGCGGCCTGTGGGTGTGGAACCACCTCAGCTGGATCTGCTGACGATCTCTCCGCTTTCAGATCTTCTCCTTGGCTTTCTTTATCTGAAACTTGGAGAGGAGAAGCATCCACACGTTCTGGGGTGTCTTGGGTGTTCTGAGTGGAGTTGGCCTGCGGGCCGCTCAGGCAGCTGGCAGTGGGCGGGGGCCGTGTGCCGAGCTGTTCTGTGGTCATGCTCTCAGGCTGGGGGGCTGTGTCGTCACGGTGTTCTGCAAGCAACACGCCACTAGACATCCCTGTGCTTGGCTGACACCCAGGGGCTGTGCAAAGTTTATCACTCCCAGCTGTGGAGCAGATGGGTGATTCGCTGTCTTGGCTGTGAACACTAGATGACTCCGCTTCTGATTTTGGGGTAGGCGTCACATCTTTGTGAGGCCCGGGCAAGGTTAAATCAGAGGGCGACCCTGGTGCACACACGCTGGCTAAGGGAGTGTTGGGTCGGAGCCCCTCTGAAACCTCGTCGCCTGCAGCAGCTGGAATTAACTGAGGGTTCTGGGCTCCTGGAGTGTGAGCACTCTCTGTACAGCTTTTAGAAGTTTCAGTTTCTACAGTTTGGTCAATGGCAGCTTTGCCATTACTAATTGCAAGGACCGATTCTGCAGGTTTGTTAGCATCCAGGGGACTGGTGGCCAAGACACCGTCTGGAAGGCTGACTCCATCCACAGGCTTGTCTGTGACTTTTCCGGCAGAGGCTCCAGCCGTGCTGATACTGGGGTCCTCAAATTGTTTCTTCATACTCTCTTCCACTTCAAGCATGTTCCCCCCGATGGCAACATTGGGGTGCACGAGGCCATGTTCCCTTTCTCCTGTAGCCTCGGGGGCACTGGCACCTGCTAGTGAAGCAACCACCGGCCTGCCTCCAGAGCAGGCCTGGGCCACGGCCCCCTGCAGGACGCTGCCTGGGGACCCCAGGTCGGGGGCCACCACCAAAGACGTAGTTTCTTCATCTCTGACTCCACAGGGCGGAAGGCCTTCTGGGTCCTCTCCTCTGCCATCGGGCACGCTCTGAACACAGCTGTCGGGAGCAGATGCCACCCCAGGGTCTGTGACAGGTGCTGGCCCCACCTCACCTCCTGTTCTCTCCACACCTGTGCTCTTCTTCCTGCAGGAAGGGTCTGTATCCTCCTCCTCGGCCACATCGGACACATCACAGGAGCTCTCAGTCTGCCCCACGGTGCTCCTCCGGCAGCGCTGACAGCTCCCAGCAGCTTCAGGAGAGGCAAGCTGCTGGCTGGCTGTGGGCTCTGATGCTCGGAGAAGAAAGTGACCATCTGCATCCTGGTCACGGGGGGGACCTGAAGGTTCCTGTGCTGTCACCACTGAGGGCATGAGACTGTCCATCTGCTTGAGGCTTGTTTTCTAGGAGGAATAGAAGATGTTTTTTAAAAAACTGACCATGAGAAAAGATGTCACTGACATCTGTAAGCGAAAATTCTGTGGGAGACAAGTCACTAGCATTCTAGCCCTTCTAAAGTCACAGGATGATCCAACCTAAATAAATGCCAATAAACGCTCCCTCGGCCCTGACCTCAGTTTCCTGATAGCTGCATAATCGCTAGAATGATAAAGATGCCAAGAAAATACAATATGGCTATTTTCTCTACTATCGACTTATTTTAGAAAGGAGATTAAAACTGAGCCTCAAGAAACCTTATTTTAAAAAAGCACAGTTGAAAAAGCTACCTTTCATAGGGCCTTTAGAGGGGCAGAGGCAGCTTCCTTCCTGCCTTGTATATACAAGTAAAAACAAATCCTGACCAGTCTGGTAAACTCTCTCTTCAACCACAAGGAACAGACACATGCTCCCATGCCCGGAATTCTTACCTAGGAGTTATACAGCATCCCTCAATCTCCAAAACAGGCTCTGTTCAATCTAGGTTAACTATTTTAGTTATGGGGCTATAATAATTTCAAAAGAGTGGCATGATTCAATTCTTTCTTTCACTTTCTGATAAAGAGTTCCTCTGTTCCTCTACTACTGAATATTAAATAACATATCAAACGAGCAAGAGGGAATTTTTCATTATTCTCAGATGGTACTGTGCTTTGAGGATATTTTATAGGTCATCTCAAAAATAGGTCTTTGCAACTTGAGAAACAGACATAGCCAACTATATGGGAACGGTTAGAACAATCGTGGTTAATAATCTGGTGCAGAACGCTATGCTGTCACATATTCCAAATGTTAACAGTGAAGACTACAGTGAAATCGGAAAAAGATATTTATAATGTTTTAGAAAATAAATAAAACAGTTAATCTAAAGATAAAATTATGTAAAAATCACAAGCACATGTTAGACGAAGCTTGGGAAAAAAACAGAGAGAAACAAAACACGTCTGATCGTTAGAGAGGGTTTACCTCTGTATCAAAGTTTCAGGAACCCTTAGAATGACACTGTTTTTTGACTCACATGGTTTTCTCTCCTTATTTATTTTTCGGCCGCACTGCACAGCCTGCGGGATTCCTGGCTTCATGATCACAGACTGAAGCCGGGCCATGGCTGAGAAAGCCTGAAATCCTGACCACTAAGCCACGAGGGAGCTCCCAGAACTATTTTCTGGAACGCCTGGTTCGCTCCTCACTCATCATTTACTCTGTTAGGATAATCTCTCGCACACACCACGTGCCACCGTCTCACTCCTCCAGCCACTCGGCCCCTGTGCCCCCAGCCCTGGACCATCACCTGCCCCTGTCTGCGCACTGGGTCGCATGTGAAAGTTCACATGTGTAAGTGTAAAGCACGTCAAGCTCACTCAGATCCTTCTAATAAGACAGTACGAGAAAAACAGGTTTGCACTGAACTGCTGAGCTACGCTTCTTTAAGAGAACTCAAAATCGCTTGCTTCCTTCCTCCTGAGATGGTGATCAACTCCAAAGAATGATGAAAACGGGTCACTGAATTTAACAAAGGGTGAACATGACAGAATGGGGATTTGGAGGAAAAAGTGGCATGGCTTGAAAGATTTTAGATGCTCCTAACACATGTATCTTCTCACTGTTCTAATTTCTCATGGTTTCTAGGAAACTATTTCCACATCTTGTGGGTAGCTCTGGCATCTGCAAACTGCTATTTCTGAATGGACTACCATTCACCCAGTAGAGGAGCTCTAAAGAAAACCTGAGTTTTCAGCCATCTCCACAGAGGAAAATAAAATGACATCTAGTTTGGAATAAACACAACCCAGAGAGGCAGAGGCAAGTGCGTCTACAACCCTGCCATGAAGTGTCCTGGCCCGCCGGTCTCTGAAATAAGGTCTGCTCCCAGAGAAGACTCTGGTGGTGAGCTGACCCCAGATGACCTTAAATGAAATTACTGCCAAGATTTTTCCAAATCAAATCAACTCTGAAATAAAATGGGTGGAAAAATTATCTAAACTTAGCCTTTTAGATGTTACAGCCAAGAGAGATGGATCCACATGACGTGTATATTATCCATAATAAATGCCACCAGGGAGTCTGTAATGTTTTTACGTCTGGCAACAACTTTATCTTGAAGGCTTGAGTGGATTATAAAAATCTTTATTTTTTTTAGTGATCTTTTTATGCACAACTATCAATTTAAATATAGCAATGTGGTCATCACTCATTGAAAGAGTTGAGGAAAGACTTTCTTAGGAAATTTGGTTCCTGTTCTTTAGCAACAATCTCAGAAACAGTTTAGCTCATTTTGTTTTATAAAGTTAAACCAACAAATTTACAGTGTTAAACAAATTTCCTTTTAAGCCAGAAAATTCTAGCTCTAGTTGTTGCACGGTTCTCTGTCGGCAATGTGTGTCTGCGTAGCTTTCATTATTTTAAAAGCCTGGCAAAAACCAATGAAGAATTTTCCCAGTCTCCTCTTGTCACTACCCCAGTGCTAAGCTCTATCGCTATAAATGCTGACTTTGAATGCAGCTAAAACTGCTCTACAGGTTTCACAATCTCTGAGGGAAGCAAGGCTATGTTCTAATTATGGCAAAGCTCACTGGGGGAAGGGATGAGGGTACCAAAGACTCAAAATGGAAATTTCCTTCCTCACCATTAGCTGCTGTTGGATGTTCATAAGTTTAAAAATATGTCCAGTGCAACTGTCTCCAGGTAGTGGGGGCTCCTGGTGTGGTTCAGACTCGGAGGTTAGCATATAGACGTCCAGCTCTCGGTGATGCCTCACAGAACAGTCTCCGTAAGGGATTTCATAGGACAAACTGCTCCAGGAGTCTGGTTCTCCAGCATCCTCCCTGGAAAAAAGCAAATGCTGGTTAAGGGATACATATGCATGTGTGTGCTCAGTCGCTCAGCTGTGTCTGAGTCTTTGCAATCCCAGAGACTACAGCCTGCCAGGCTCCTCTGTCCATGGAGTTCGCCAGGCAAGAATACTGGAGTGGGTTGCCCTTTTCTTCTCCAGGGGATCTTCTAGACCCAGGGATTGAACCCACATCTCTTAGGTCTCCTGCACTGGCAGGTGGGTTCTTCACTATTAGCGCCACGTGGGAAATTCCAATACATATGTATATTCTCTATATAAAACACGTGAATACACTGTAATATATATATTAATATATAAAAACATACTAATATAATATACACATATAGTCAGCCTCTCAGGCATAGGTTAAATTCTCTAACTCTTATGTAAGCTTTCTAACCTCACTGCTCTTTGAGGCTCTGCTCCAGAAAGTTGGTTTGCGCAGTTCCTAGGTAATTCAGACACGTAACTTCACAAGAAGTCACATATGGGCTAAATGGAGAATGCAGGATTCCTTCCTAAGGATGTTCTTTGACCAAGATAAAGAGAAGACTGGGATCCTGAAAGAGTTAATATTATGCTCACAAACAAACAATGAGGAACAATGTAAGGAGAATGGTTTTCCAAAAAAGAAAAAAAGCAAGTCTTCCTAAGCATTTGTCTTAAAATGGGTTACAGCATATGCTAATTGTGGTCAATTTTACTTAGAAGGGAAGAAATTAATTGCTCCAATCTATGCAAGATCAGTCCAATTTTTGTTAAAAACAAGTGGAGGAGGTATCCTCAAAATTCTCAAAGTCAAAACTATATAGAGAAAAATACTATGTCTTATCATACTATACTTGTCAATATAATTATCAAATCCTATTTTGAATAAAGCACTTGGTTCCAGTAACATAAATTATAATTTTTTAAATTTAAAAGATGACCAACTCAGCTCAACTCAAATCACTGCAGATGCATCAATATTCAAATAAAGCCAAAAAAGGCATAGGTAAGACAAAAGGCATTTCTGGGATAGACCTCAAAACATGAAATCTCTTTACATGGTTCTAATAAACCAGTATGTTGACAAAAGTGTCCCAGAGATTCTGGAAGAAGGCAGAAAGTGGTGTTGGGGATCACTATCATGTTTTAAAAAGGAAGAAATGAACGAATTAAGACATGTCACTTATTGACAAATATGAGAGGGAAACATTACTTCAACTGTCAATCCAGTGTTTTGTCCACTAAATCATACCTGTCCGTCCTTAACAATTCACCAGGGAATACATGGAATTTGAAAACTAAAAACATGTTACAGTAGAAAATCTATAACAAACTGGAGAGCCATATACTGGCTGAAGGTGACAATTGAGGCTGTTCCAGAAGAAAACTATTACAATTTCCATACTCAAGCAAGACTCCCAACAGTTGCTTAAAATATGCCATGCTAAATATCTTACATATTTACCAAGTAAGAGTGTTAGTATGTCCAACTCTTTGAGACTCCAAGGACTGTAGCCTGCAAGGCTCCTCTGTCCATGGGATTTCCCAGGTAATAATACTGAGGTGGGCTGCCACGCCCTCCTCCAGGGGGTCTTCCCGACCCAGGGATTGAACCTGCGTCTCTTATGTCTCCTGTATTGGCAGGCAGGGTCTTTACCACTGTGCCACCTGGGCTGAGGGGACACTGGCACTAGCTCTGCTTAACTCAGGCCTGACTGGCATATCTGCTTACTCAGATCACCACATACAGCCTTGCTCCGATCAGGAAAAAAAAATCCCTTGAAAACACAACTTAACTTATACAGTACCATAAGGTGTGAATCAAACACACAGCAAGCCAAGAGGGGGCTGCTGGCCAAGGCAGAGGCAATTAAACAGTGATCCAGTCCATTCCTGGCAAAATGGCATTTTCTACCAACCATGCCACTATTAATTCTCAAACTGCTTCTTTTGTAGTAAAGAAACCTTGGGACATTCCCTGCTGGAACCACAGTCTGCTTGCCTCCTATCTCTCCCACGCTCTCCTGCCAGAGGAGCGCGCACCGACTGCCAGCAGCGCTAACCCTACCATCTCCCAGTTCATCAGCCACGCGGACTGCTGCTGCTTTCGCGCCCACCTGGAAACCAAGTACTAGTAAGTGCAATTATCCTCCCACTGGCTTCCATGAATATGTGCTGCTGTGGACACTCTTGAAACCCACCTTGCCTGTCCATCTGCGTAAACCCCACCACTCAGCAAGTATTTACATGCGAGTATTCTCTGGGCCGGTCAACCAACCCCAAATCCTTGTCCTGCCTGTGGGAGTCTGTGGACTTAGCAAGGGAGGTAAGAGCAATCAAGATAAAACACCCAGTGTTCTGGAGACAGCAGGGGTGGTGGAAAAAATGAAGCAGAGATGGGTTTGCAGTTTTAAATGTGGTGGGTCAGGGAGAACCTCAATGAAGTGACCCTGAGGCCAACACATTTTCTGCTCTGCATTCAGCACTGTATAAAGCCTTTACTGGATCCACAAATAAAATCCAGCAAGGCTCCATGAAGGTGTGCTACAGCATTAAGGACAATTGTTACTAAAAAGTGGATACAACCTAACCAAGCCAGTAACTAGCTGGCTATCTGATTAATTAAAGAAAATATCTACACCTGTGTGCTAGTCTTATAAGGGAAAGCCACTCAGTTGCATCCGACTCTTTGTAACCCCAGAGACTAGCCCGTCAGGCTCCTCTGTCCATGGAATTTTCCAGGCAAGAATACATGGGTAGCCATTTCCTACTCCAGGCGATCTTTCCAACCCAGGGATCAAACCCATGACTCCTGAGTCTCTCTTGCATTGGCAGGTGGATTCTTTGTGCCACTGAGCCACTAGGGAAGGCCTACAGACTATTCTGTAGTCATTAACTATAACTCAAATAACAGTTCAGTAACATTGAAATCTATATTCAGCAAGATAAAAGGCAAAAAGCATTGAGTATAAATAGTGAAGTGCACAAATTAAAACAGTGTTACAGTGGTTGGGTTATAGGTTTATTTCTTCTCTGGGATTTTTGTTTTTTCTTTCTTTTTTATTTTTGGCTGTGCTGGGTCTTTGTTGCTTTTGCATGGGCTTCCTGTACCTGTGGTGCACAGATTTCTCACGGTGGTGGTGTCTCCTGTTGCAGAGCACGGGCTCTAGGCACAAAAACAACTCCAGCAGTCAGGGCTCCTGGGCTCCAGAGCGCAGGATCAGTAGCTATGGCATGCGGGCTTAGTTGCTCTGTGGCCTGTGGGATCTTCCCAGACTAGGAATTGAACTCGTGCCTCCTGTGAATGTGGATTCTTATCCAATGAGTTACCAGGGAAGTCCTCTCCTCTAGGATTTTAATTAATGTTGTAAGTAATTTTTTAAAGTCTCTATTCAGCCAGGCCACACTGCTGCTCCGGATCGCTTTTTACTCATGTGTGTTAATCCATCCCCACAGGGGTTACCAAAACGTTCTGTAATTCCCTCAAAGACCCAACATTAACCTCATCTACTTCATCCTCAGGTGATCTTTTCTCTCTTCAGAGTGAGAAGCTCAAGGCCATGAACTAACATGAACTAAGTCCACGTTTGCCCAACATTAAACACATCTGCTTGGCTCCTCTAACTTCAGGGCACCTCTCTGAATGGTGGGTTTGCCCTGTTCCCCTATCAACTGCCCTCTGGTAACCAATTCAGGCATCACCCCCTGGATGCCTGTAGCTTCCCACCTGCTCCTGGAGCAGTTCCTTCCCCATCTGCCTACAAGTACCATGAACACCCCAGCAGACAACAGAGCAGAGGAGAGAAAGCTGCAAAGTGTGTGTGTGCCAGCAGCAGTCTCAACCTCACTGCACCAGCCCCCAGAGGACATCTGACACTGTCTGCAGGCATTTCTCACTGTCACCCCTGGGGGCGCGGCGGTTGCCCTCCGAGGCACGGGACCACGCCCTAGGATACAACACAGAGTCATCAGGCCCCAAACTGCCAGTAATGCTGGCGTTGAGAATCACCGCTGTAACCCCTCTAATCTGCACACAACACCCACCACCATTCCTTCCCTTCTGCCTCCCCACTGGCCCTTGAAACAATTAAAGGCTTTGCCATTTGGAGCCTACTCTCTCCCTTGGTGGCTTGCCTGCCAAGTGCAGAAGATGCTGGTTCGATCCTTGAGTTGGGAAGATCCACTGGAGGAGGAAGTGGCAACCCACTGCCTGGAAAATTCCGTGGGCAGAGGAGCCTGGTGGGCTACAGTCGGCTGCTGCTGCGTCGCTTCAGTCGTGTCCGACTCTGTGTGACCCCATGGATGGCAGCCCACCAGGATCCCCCATCCCTGGGATTCTCCAGGCAAGAACACTAGAGTGGGTTGCCATTTCCTTCTCCAATGCATGAAAGTGAAAAGTGAAAGTGAAGTCACTCAGTCGTGCCTCACTCTTTGTGACCCCATGGACTGCAGCCTTCCAGGCTCCTCCATCCATGGGATTTTCCAGGCAAGAGTCGGGCTACAGTCTATGGGGTCGCAAAAAACCCCAGCAGACTCAAACACCACCACCATCACCTCCCCTATGGCTTCTAAGACTTCTCTATCATGGGTCTCCATTGACAAAATAAACCCCGAAATCCAGTGAGTCTGAGTTTCATAGAATCTAAAAATGGTGACCTGATTCTTCTTTTAAAAACTTTTTCTCACTTGATGCCCTTAAGAACCCTCCTATTCATCCACTGTTTTTTCTCTGGCTTTTTCTTTCTCTTCTCACACCTTAGTTGAACACATGTCAACTTCCTGAACTTGGGCTTCTATTAAATGGCAGGCACTTTGCTAGACACCAGGGCTACCAGGATAAGCATGATATCTTTTTCAAGGATAAACAAATACCGTTCTAAGGTCAAACATGGGATTCCTGTCCGGTGACCACAATGTGGCATATGCTGTTACTGCCACCTCCGTGGAAACAAAAAGCAGAAAGAATCTCACGGGAGTTTTACCCCTGCGTGGCATATTATGCCCTAAATACATTTCGTTGACTTTACAATGCTGTTACTTGTAATAATAACATCATTTTAATGTACTACTAAGGAGGAAAATAATGGTTTTGAGTTAAATTATGACACAAGCTAGAAAAATATATATTTCAACAGAGATAACAGAGCATAAACACAGTCACCTGTTACTCTAAATACTGGTAGGGGTGGTACAAACAGTTCAAATAAACAACGGTCCGAATGTCATCTGCTTAATTTCATGTGGACACTGGCCTGGGAGCCCCTAGTCTTCAACACATGGGCAGCAGATACACATGAAAAAGGCCAGCTCAGAGGCTTGAGATAAATTGCAACAAAAGTCACCCGAGACACTGGTTTTCCCACTTCTATGTAGTTGAAAAGTTTCAAACAGAAACACGTGCAGAAACGGAGCTGCTCTACCGATGGGGCCAAGAGCAGACAGGAAAGGCAGAGCCCAGGCCTCCCCGGCCGCTCTCCCACCAAGGTGGGCTGGAGGCTCCCTCCCCACGCTCTCAGTTCTGAGGGACAGGCTTTCTTTCCAGTTTAAGTTCACTTTCCTTGTTCATAGAGGAACTACTCCCTGTTCTCCTGATTAGCAGCCCTCTCTATGCCTACAGTTGGTAACTGACTTGACCCCTGACTTGCGGCCACGGAGGTAGGTGTGGGGGTGTGGGTGTGTGGGTGGGTGGGTGGGGGTGTGGGTGTGTGTGTGAGTGTGAGTGTGTGTGTGTGTGTGTCTCTCTCTCTCTGAAACCCCTCCTCCGTCCATGGGATTTCCCAGCAAGAATATTGAAGTGGGTTGCTGTTTCCTTCTCCAGGGGGACCTTCCTGACCCAGGGATAGAACCCGAGTCTTCTTCGTCTCCTGCGCTAGCAGGTGGGATTCTGCAGCGCTGAGTCAGTCACCCAACCCTTGGCCTTGTATTTCTGCTGTGAAGAAGGATACGCCTGGGTATCTAAGATTTACCTCAGAAACACACACCAGGGTGTTATGCCATCAAGTCTGGCAGGACAGGAAGGCACACCCACAAATTCATTAGAATTTCTGGTTATTTCAGCTGGTGAATTAAGAGGCGCCAGAGCCTCAGATGAGGCTTTGAGAAGAAAAATAAACAAATAAATAAAAACGAGAGAAGATCTGTAGATGAAGGCGTGTAAGTGCTGCGGGGGGGGCGGAGCGTGACAGATCTCCACGACCTCTCCGTTTTCACCCCATGAGGACACCACCACCACGAGCCAAGCACAGGGCGTATACTACCAGTGGCATCAGTGGCGCAGTGCAGGCGGTACTTCCTTACGACAACATCACAGGCTACTGTGGGTCTCGGAGAACCTCTCGTTCGGTTACACTCAACCACGCCCCAGAACAGACTTCAAGATATAAAGGACTGACGCCGTGAATATGGGAAACTTTCAAGCATCCTGTTAATATATTGTTTTCAAACCATTCTTGGGCACCCTGAGTTTTATCTGGAGAGTCCAGCTCGACTCCCAGAGCGGTCTCCCACCTCTAAGAGCTGAAAGATCTCTCATGTTGGCCTACAACTTCTCCACTCCCTGTAACCGCTAAGGAAGGCCAGGACCTCCCATCTTCTGACCGGCCGGGTCGCACTGCCCTGTTCCATCTCCCAACACATGGCGCATACTCCAATACTTGTTGGGATTTCACTCCAGGGCAGAAAAGTAGGGATATACTTTGTAAACAAATGGTTTGGGATCACTAAGAACGCACTCTTTCTGAAGGGACAGATAAATCATTGCTTCAGGGGATAAAATGCTATCCATCTATTGGTGTGTGTATGCTAAGTTGCTTCAGTCATGTCCAACTCTTTGTGAACTCACAGACTGCAGCCTGCCAGGCTCCTCTGTCTGTGGGATTTCCCAGGCAAGGATCCTGGACTGGGTGGCCATGCCATCTTCCCGGGGAACTTCGCAATCCAGGGATCAAACCCACATCTTCATTGGCAGGCGGATTCTTTACCACTGAGCTACCGGGGAAGCCCCAGAATGTATGCGTTAAGTACTCATTGAATATTGGATTCTATTTTCTTCCACAAGCAATGGGTGTAACCATAATCACTCCTTTACTGCCAAATTATTCAACAATATATCAAATGCTGAGCTGTGTTTTACATACATCACCTAATTTATTCTTCTAACTACCCTGTGAGGGAAGATGGGCAGCTGAGGAAACTAAAACCATACGAAATTTAATAACGTGCCTAACAGTCAGCTAAGCCAGAATTTGGGCTGACATTCTAAACCATCACAGAAAACTATCTCTGCTGCCTAGTTTGCACCAATGAAACAAGCTAAATATTTTTTAACATATGGACTTTGAGGGCTTAAGCTTTGGAGAGATGTGAGTTCTGGATTACTATGTATTACGGAGACAGAGTACAGTATGTGCTCCGTGACTTTTGTGGACATTTTTCTCTGTCACTTTCACTCTTGAGGGGCAACTTGGGCTCTCTTACTCCATGGTTCCATGACTTGTAGAATATCATGTTCCTCTATTGGCCAAAGTTCTCCATTTTCTGGCTTCACTTCTTTCAAGATTGTGAAAAATGGCTTTTAACATCCTACCCTGATACTAGTTGTAAATACATCAAGACATAATACATCCCCAAGATAAGTAAAAAAAAAATAATAATAATAAAGTTGACACTGGATTAACATCTAAGTATTTACTGATGTGATCAAGCTATTGATACTTCACTGTTGATTCTTCTTAATCAGATTTAAGCCACCAACCTAATTCAACAAACTGTCAGGAATTAATTTTCAGATGCAATGTTAAGCAAAGTTCTTAAACTTAATGCATTTCAGAATTACCTGGAGAGCTTTTAAAAATCCTAATGTCCAGATCACACCTCACACTAATAAAATAAAAGTCTCAAGGAGGCCCTGAGGCATCAATATTTTTTAAAGGTTCCCAGGAGACTGTAATGTACAATTAGAATCCCCATGTGATTCTAATCTGCAGCTAAGGATACCACATAGGTGTTGATTCATCTAAAAAAACAAAAGTATAGCTAAGGCTGGCAAGACTGCTATGAATACTGACGTGTTAATATATCACACCAGTATAATGTATCATCCAACTGCACTCATCTCACACGCTAGTAAAGTAATGCTCAGAATTCTCCAAGCCAGGCTTCAGCAATGCATGAATCGTGAACTTCCAGATGTTCAAGCTGGTTTTAGAAAAGGCAGAGGAACCAGAGATCAAGTTGCAATATCTGCTGGATCATGGAAAAAGCAAGAGAGTTCCAGAAAAACATCTCTTTCTGCTTTATTGACTATGCCAAAGCCTTTGATTGTGTGGATCACAATAAACTGTGGAAAATTCTGGAAGAGATGGGAATACCAGACCACGTGACCTGCCTCTTGAGAAATCTATATGCAGGTCAGAAAGCAACAGTTAGAACTGGACATGGAACAACAGACTGGTTCCAAATAGGAAAAGGAGTACATCAAGGCTGTATATTGTCACCCTGCTTATTTAACTCCTATGCAAAGTACATCATGAGAAATGCTGGGCTGGAAGAAGCACAAGCTGGAATCAAGATTGCTGGGAGAAATATCAAGAACCTCGGATATGCAGATGACACCACCCTTACGGCAGAAAGTGAAGAGGAACTAAAAGGCCTCTTGATGAAAGTGAAAGACGAGAGTGAAAAAGTTGGCTTAAAGCTCAACATTCAGAAAACGAAGATCATGGCATCTGGTCCCATCACTTCATGGGAAATAGATGGGGAAACAGTGGAAACAGTGTCAGGCTTTTTTTTTTTTTGATCCAAACTCACTGCAGATGGTGACTGCAGCCATGAAATTAAAAGACAATTACTCCTTGGAAGAAAAGTTATGACCAACCTAGATAGCATATTCAAAAGCAGAGACATTACTTTGCCGACTAAGGTCTGGCTAGTCAAGGCTATGGTGTTTCCAGTGGTCATGTATGGATGTGAGAGTTGGACTGTGAAGAAAGCTGAGCGCTGAAGAATTGATGCATTTGAACTGTGGTGTTGGAGAAGACTCTTGAGAGTCCCTTGGATTGCAAGGAGATCCAACCAGTCCATTCTGAAGGAGATCAGCCCTGGGATTTCTTTGGAAGGACTTATGCTAAAGCTGAAACTCCAGTACTTTGGCCACCTCATGAGAAGTGTTGACTCATTAGAAAAGACTCTGATGCTAGGAGGGGTTGGGGGCAGGAGGAGAAGGGGACGACAGAGGATGAGATGGCTGGATGGCATGACTGACTCGATGGACGTGAGTCTGAGTGAACTCCGGGAGCTGGAGATGGACAGGGAGGCCTGGCATGCTGCGATTCATGGGGCCGCAAAGAGTCGGACACGACTGAGAGACTGAACTGAACTGAATCATAGTATTCCCTGGAATTTATCCTACAGAAATAGTTTAACAAAGGTAAAAATTTGTAAGTAAAAAAAGAAGTTTACTGCAGCATTCATTAGTTAATTTCTGTTGGTTTTAAGGTTAAAGTTAACATTCAACTTTAAATGGTTTGAATACTCGTGATAAACAAAATACTTTAGAGAGCCTCAAAAATAATTAGAAAGATCAGAGAAATAGGTAGAAGTATCATAAAGTGATATATCAGAATACATAATGGAGTATCAGCTACAACTATTTAAGAAACTCCGGGCAATGTGGAAGGTAATATCTGACAATGAAACAAACCTGTCTTCTGGTGGCAGCATTATGAATAATTCTGTTATGTTAACCTAATTGTTTAAAAAAGGCTAATTCTCCCTCCCTGGGATCTTCCTTGCTTCTGGCCTAAGTCACAAGACAGAGGCAGCTTAGTGCATGTGTCATTGAGACTGCTTTAAGGGAACATGGAGAAATTAACCATAACACAGAAGTCTCTGCTTGGACTCTGACACAGTCACATTTAATCCGTCCCCAGGACAACAACAGGCACTTTGAACAGATCCTCCGCCAAGAAGCAACCCAGATGGACTGACCTCTCCTTGCTCAATGCATCCTCTCTTGCTCAGCCCCCCTCTCTCCCCCAGATGACTTAGGTCAGCTAAGTGAGAGAGATTTCTATGTAAATATGACTTGGGTTGATCCATTGACTGCTCACAGAACTTATGGTCCTTTGCCTATTCCACAACAGTCATTGGCTTAATACCTACTTATTTCCTTTGTCTGGGCTTCCCTGGTGGTTCAGCTGGTAAACAATCCACCTGCAATGCAGGAAACCCTGGTTCGATCCCTGGGTCAGGAAGATTCCCTGGAGAAGGGAATGGCTATCCACTCCAGGATTCTTGCCTGGAGAATCCCATGGACAAGAAGAGCCTGGCGGGCTATAGTCCACGGGGCTGCAAAGAGTCAGACATGACTGAATGACTAAGCACGCAGACCCATGTCCTTTGTCTACAAAGTGCCTGATGTTACTTAATAAGAATGAGAAACACAGGCACGTGGGAATTATTTCAAAAGGGAGAACACTGTCACTGCTGACTAAAATTAAATTCAAAGTTGGAAATGGAAATGCTAACTATTTATTAAACAAATGTTATTTCTAGCATGACAGAAATGCTTACAAAACAGTATTTTTAAGCTGATTTAAAATAACCTATTTAAACGTTAAGGATTTAAATAACCTATTCACAACAGAGGGAAAGGAGTACACATCCATTTTTTCTGACAAGCATTTGAAACTCAGTATGACAGAAAGATTAAGAGCTAAATACAAATCCCAAACTTCAGTGTAACGGTGACCATTAATAAATCAGCTGATTAACAGGCTTCAAACAGTGAAGATTTCGTGATTCTAAAGATAAACTATTTGCCTTACCTATACAAACCAATAACTTTAATCACAAGTCGTCACTCTGCAGACTAGCTTTTCTAGTTCAGGAAAAAGAAAAACTAATTTTTGTTCATTAATCTGGGCGGGACTCATCTTCAGGCATGAAGTTCATGTGACTTTATAATATGTTGTTGCTGCTGCTAAGTCACTTCAGTCGTGTCCGACCCTGTGTGACCCCATAGACGGCAGCCCACCAGGCTCCCCAGTCCCTGGGATTCTTCAGGCAAGAACAATGGAGTGGGTTGCCATTTCCTTCTCCAATGCATGAAAGTGAAAACTCAAATTGAAGTTGCTCAGTCGTGTCCAACCCTCAGCGACCCCATGGACTGCAGCCTTCCAGGCTCCTCCGTTCATGGGATTTTCCAGGCAAGAGTACTGGAGTGGGGTGCCATTGCCTTCTCTGTTATAGTATGTTACGGTCACTTAAAAAAAGAAAATTTAAGAAAGGAACCCATACTTGAGTCTAACAAACTTCTAATGATCTTGTCTATCTTTATAAGTCCCACTCCCCTTATTCAGCACTTTTCATAATTCAATTGATGAAATGGTTAATCTTATCTAGAAGCAATCAGACAAGTAAAAGAAGTCAAAATAAAGACTGGTCATGGCCTACAGGTGACATTTTTCCAGGTAACTCTCCTCTACTTTTTTCCCAGAAACTCTGTTACTTACACAGAAACCAGAAAACATTGATCCACTCTCCCTGATTTATAGCACTGCAAAATAAGTAGATTAAATGCATTAGATGTGAACTCAAACTATTTATGAAGGGTCAGATTTGTTAAAATTTCCTATTCATCACAAAAATAAAAATTCTAAAAATTACTGGAAAAAACAAAACTTCTAAGATACAAAAAACTTATGCCCAAAGCTTTAACAGATTCAACTGATATACAATTATTCTAATTACTGTGTGTGTGTTCAGCTGCTCAATCATGTCTGACTCATTTTGATTCCATGGACTGTGGCCCGCCAGGCTCCTCTGCCCTTGGAATTTCTCAGGCAAGAACACTGGAATGGGCTCCCATTTCCTCCTCCAGGAGATCTTTCTGACCCAGAGATCGAACCTGCATCTCTTGCATCTCCTGCATTGGAAGGCGGATTCTTTACCACTGTGCTACCTGGGAAGCCCATGTCAGATCACTGTAAAAGTTTCTAAACACATACTCTCAATCTACTTTATAATGATCTCATCATGGAGCAGGGCAAAGAGCTGGCAGATCAGCCCTGATCCAGGGCCTGCCCCATGCTGAACTGCAGCGATCCCTCCAGTCTGCCAGGAACCACACTTCACATTCCTAAAATCTACAGACCCTGGGGAGACAGGCCAGTGGCAGCAGAAAGAAACATCATGGCATGGATGGAAACACGGAATGTGGTACCAGCTACAGACCCACTGGACAAATTTCCTTTTCTCCCAAGGGAATACTTCACATAGGC
Source organism: Oryx dammah (assembly GCF_014754425.2). Classification (NCBI taxonomy): domain Eukaryota; kingdom Metazoa; phylum Chordata; class Mammalia; order Artiodactyla; family Bovidae; genus Oryx; species Oryx dammah. The sequence goes on from NW_024070200.1 coordinate 52,582,641, forward strand.
CCGGAAACTAACTCAAGAACATTCAAGAGTTTTTTAAAAGTTTGGTCCCAACCAGTGTTTAATAATTATTTTTAGAAAACCAAAAGCATCTACCAATCTACTTTAACAGGCACACCACAAAGAGCTTCTTTCACTAATACAATGACATGGTTTTCTTTAATAAAATGTGAAATATAGGAAGCTAATCACACTACGTAGTAAAAATGGTACAGCTGATTCCTGAACAACTCAGGTTTGAGCTGTATGGGTCTCACATACATGCGAATATTTTTCAATAAATCCACTGAAGTACAACACAGTTTACAGCTGCTTGACACAGGCTACAGAGCTACAGCTACAGACGGCCAACTATGGGACCTGAGCATTCATGGACACTGGCATGAGTGGCAGGCCCTGAGGGACAGCCATACACTGAACAGCAGGACTCAGGTTTCAGAGCTCTTTCATTATAGATACTCGCAATATTCCAGGTGACAGGGTTGATGTTCTACATGTAGATGGAGAACAAAGTTCAGGTAAACCAAACAAGGTTTCACAGAGTTAGGGCTGCCTGAGGGCTAAAACACGATTTATATATATATATATATATATATATATTCATTCCATGCAATCTATTCCTAAGCACTTTAGTAACTCATGTGGATTAATGAGCTAAAAGAAAAGCTAAACGCTTCTTTAGATTACCTATTAAAAAGGTAACAGAACTATTTTCATATTAGCACATATTCTCTAAAATGGTCTGCTTATAAAAAGATCCCGGAAGATATTTCCAATATAAATATACAAAAAATTTTACCTTACTCTGTACAACCTTAAAATGAAAATCTATATCCTATTAAATAGGAGCAAACTGGGTTATATGTGTAGCAATTACAAAAATACTGTTTCTCTATATATGAAAATGTATTAAGATCTTGCTTGTTTTCAAACATTCTAATACCAAATAAAATGCTTCCAAAGTCCACTGAAAAGATAACACTACAGGTGGTATGCCATTGTGTTACAAATGTATTTCTACAGGAATTTAGTCTTCTCTGTACTCTTAAGTTCTTATTTCAGGATTATCTTAAAAAACAAACAATAAAAACACATACATTTTCAGAAGATGGTCTAGGCTATACATTTTTTCATTTATTCAAACACGCATACTCATGCAGTATCTACTATGTTTTCAGGTGTGAGAAATAATATTGACGAATAAATGAGATAGCCAAGATTCCTACCATATTGGAGGTTACAGTGTAGAGGGGTATGATTACAGTTAGACGTAAGTGCTTTAGAGCAAATCAAACAAGGTGCTTATGGCAGAAAATTCCTTGGAGTGGAGAGACTGGCTCTGCAGACAGGTGCCAGAAAATGGTCTGAGAAGATAACGGCAATTGATCAGAATCACATCAAAGAGCGAGCATGTGAAGCTGCGGGACAGAATGCATGAGGCAAAGGGTTCAGCAAGTACAAAGAACCTGAGAGGTGGCAAGCAGCTGGCCAGCGCGGCTGAGCCAACGTGGCTGTGCAGGGAAGGTGACGGAAATGAAGGGAATGTTACGAAACGAGGCCTGAGGATTCTACACAGCTCAGATCTCACAGAGCTTCACCAATCATGCAGGAACTAGAACTGTCTTCCGAGTGGGGTGAGAACATACTGGAAGAAGTAAGCAACAGGGGTGGGGAGGGGGAAGGAAAGAATGAAACTAGTGATCCTAGTAGTATGGTTAGTTAGTGGTAGCAGCTTTGGTCGTGCCAGACTCTCGGTGACTCCACAGACCTCAGCCTGCCAGGCTCCTCAGTCCATGGGATTTCCCAGGCTGGGGCGCGTTGCCATGCCCTCCTCCTGGGGACCTTCCCGACCCAGGGTCCAAACCCAGGTCTCCGCCACTGCAGGGAGAGTCTACCATCTGAGCCACCAGGGAAGTCTAGTAGTGCAGTATGAGGGTGAACAGCGCTGACTTCTACTCTCCACAACGACTCTGACACATGGGCTACTTACTGTGTTCCCATTTTTCCTGTGAGGACAATGAGGCTCCAGGAATAACTCGCCCCGGTCCACAGTAAGTGAACAACCCAGAATCTGTACTAATTCAGATCTAATTCCAAAACTTCTGTACCGCTTTAGACTATCCACAGTGACACTGACCCCCCAACACTATCCAATCATGAAGTGAAATGAAGTGTTAGTGTGAATCGTGTCTGACTCTGTGACCCCACGGACTGTAGCCCACCAGGCTCTGCTGTCCAGGGGACTCTCCAGGCAAGGATACTAGAGTGGGAAACCATTCCTCCTCCAGGGGATCTTCCTGACCCAGGGATGGAACCCAGGTCTCCTGCATTGCAGGTGGATTCTTTGTCATCTGAGCCATGAGGAAAGCCCATGTCAAATTATGAGGATACATTCAAATTCTGAAAATTCTAAGTCTGCTATAATACTTACCAGAAGCTAGTCAGATGTCAGGTATAGTAGGGGCTTCCCTCATAGCTGAGTGGGTAAAGGATCTTCCTGCAACACAGGAGACCCAGGTTCAATCCCTGGGTTGGGAAGATCCCCTGGGGAAGGAAATGGCAACCCACTCTAGTATTCTTGCCTGGGAAATCCCACAGACAGAGGAGTCTGGCGGGCTACACAGTCCATGTGGTTCCAAGAGTCAGATACAACTTAGCGACTAAATCACCACAGTCGGGTATAGTGGGCTTTCTGTCAAAATGTTTATAATATCCATAGCAAGTTTTCAGCTGTAGAAAAGCACAAACTAAGAGGCCATTCCTCAGAGGAAGGGTTACATCATCCAAGTGGAGAATCCATGGCTGGCTTCAAACCTCAAGGTCTCTGTATGTGGTACAACAAAATTCAATAAGCCCCGAATGAACTTCGGCTAACTTGCCAGCGTTCCGGCTGTTACACAACAGTCAACCATCAGTCATCCTCCGCCTTCTCAGCTTGTGTGTCGCAACTCAAAAAGAAAGTTCAGTTTGATGCTAACACACATGTAAAACCCTGTCAAATCGACTACAGAGAAAAACATTTTTCCGGTACTAGCAACACAAGTCATTGGGGAGGAAGCTCAAAGATACTTGCTGAGATACAGCAAAAGGCCCCATCAAATGGCAGAGAATAAACAATGAAGGTCGACAGTGCACCCATTTGGAACATGATACTCACTCACGGCTGCCCACGCACCACGAGTACCGCAAGCCCATCCTATTTGGGTCCCGGCTTAAGAGCAGAGGAGGAACGGCCAGGTCAGGCCTCCTCAAAGGCGTGTTTTGCTGAGTCTACTTCTGACAGGAAGTGCAGCACCTAGTTCCGTATTTGGGGGTTACTGCAACATCTTCCATGAAACCACATCACCCTCACAGTGCCAGACCTCAAGGAGTCCTACGGCGTCAACCACAGCTCCACGGAGATGGAACGAGAGAAGACAAGCGTCAGCAGAGGGGAGGTGGGGGGGGGGGGTAGGCGGAAGAGGGAGGAGGGAGGGGAGTACTGACCCATCTTAAACTGAACAGAAAGCCACTACCTTAGGTGTTAACAATACACCGCTGGACAACTTATGCTTCACACACACGTGCAGATTCTCTAGGAATCTTAGCACTGATACTCCTTCCTTTTTGACACAGTACAGCCATCTGCCCTTAACGACCCGAATGGGAACAGCACAAAGGAAGAAGAGCCCATCATTTGAACAACTAACTACTCTGTATCAGCAATTTGGCACAGATTTTATGCTGCTGAATAATTTAAAGCACAAGTTTATAAGGCGATGGTTAGAACATGAGTTGGAAAGTCTGACAGACTTGGTTTGACTCCCTACTCAGACTGTACCAGCTGTGGGATCTTGGGCTAGTCATGCTTCAATTTCTCAGCAGCTCCGTCTCCCCGTCTATAGAGTGGGAATACTAGGTCTGCTGTGAGATCAAGTGACCTTGACTTTGTAAAGTGCTACCAGCATAGCATCTGGTTCTCCCAAAGCGCTCAATAAACTGTGACTCCATGGGACGCCAGGGGCGGTGTGACTCTAATGAGTAAACCAGAAGGCAGTTTCTGAGTATTAGACATTTAAAAAGAAAAAGGCACGGAGACTCTGCTTATGGGGTAATGGTCAGGCAGCCACCCCTAAACCACTCTACCGCTAGAAGAAAACAGGATTCTGGGCTCCCTGCTGTTTCACGAGATAGCGTTACAGTTCTGCGGTGAACCTGACCAGAAAAGACGGGTTAGAAGCTGGGTGGTGGTGCAGAGAGGTGTCACGTTCACACTAAGCTGAGTCCTCGTTGCACTGCCGGTGAATCTTCGTTCCTAGCTGTCCAAATAAAGCGACGGGCTGAGTTCCTGAGAACTGCACAGGCATGCTCTCACTCAATCTGAACAGACCTATGAGGTACATGCTGTGACTTCCTATGTTACAGATGAGGAAAACGGGTTCACAGATGACAAACAATAGGGATGCATTCAAGTTCTACTTTGCTATTTTTTAAAGCCAAACAGCTGAACGCCTACCCAACATGTATGTGATCAGCGATCAAGTACATAAAGAGCACATCTCCTTATACACTCTTACTACAAAAATTCTAATAACCAATTAGAGCATACATGTATCTACTGTTACGAGTAAAACACCACAATAATTAGTGATTGTGAAAACTCATTAATGCCACTATGCACTATACAAGAGTGTTTCAGATGGTTAAATTAATAGAGAAACAGCTTGACAGTTAATATGAATATTAAAAGAGTGGCCTGGCTAGATAACTTTATGAAGATCATCTTACCTTTTCTGAGCCACTACTGTTTACAAAAAAGAAATGATACAAGGAAGAATTATATTCAGTTCAGTCGTTCAGTCATGTCCGACTCTTTGCGACCCCATGAACCACAGCACACCAGGCCCCCCTGTCCATCACCAACTCCCAGAGTTCACTCAGACTCATGTACATCAAGTCGGGTATGCCATCCAGCCATCTCATCCTCTGTCGTCCCCTTCTCCTCCTCTGCCCCCAACCCCTCCCAGCATCAGGGTCTTTTCCAATGAGTCAACTCTTCACGTGAGGTGGCCAAAGTACTGGAGTTTCAGCCTCAGCATCAGTCCTTCCAATGAACACCCAGGACTGGTCTCCTTTAGGATGGACTGGTTGGATCTCCTTGCAGTCCAAAGGACTTGCAAGAGTCTTCTCCAACACCACAGTTCAAAAGCATCAATTCTTTGGCACTCAGCTTTCTTCACAGTCCAACTCTCACATCCATACATGACCACTGGAAAAACCATAGCCTTGACTAGACGGACCTTTGTTGGCAAAGTAATATCTCTGCTTTTGAATATGCTATCTAGGTTGGTTATAACTTTCCTTCCAAGGAGTAAGGGTCTTTTAATTTCATGGCTGCAGTCATCATCTGCAGTGAGTTTGGAGCCCAAAAAAATAAAGTCTGCCACTGTTTCCACTGTTTCCCCATCTATTTCCCATGAAGTGATGGGACCAGATGCCATGATCTTCGTTTTCTGAATGTTGAGCTTTAAGCCAACTTTTTCACTCTTCTCTTTCACTTTCATCAAGAGGCCTTTTAGTTCCTCTTCACTTTCTGCCATAAGAGTGGAGTCATCTGCATGTCTGAGGTTATTGATATTTCTCCTGGCAATCTTAATTCCAGCTTGTGCTTCTTCCAGCCCAGGGTTTCTCCTGATGTACTCTGCATAGAAGTTAAATAAGCAGGGTGACAATATACAGCCTTGACGTACTCCTTTTCCTATTGGGAACCAGTCTGTTGTTCCATGTCCAGTTCTAACTGTTGCTTCCTGACCTGCATATAGGTTTCTCAAGAGGCAGGTCAGGTGGTCTGGTATTCCCATCTCTTTCAGAATTATGTTAGGATATATAAAAACTCTAATTCTGATTAACTGTTTGCTAACTTGTTCACAACACCAAATAAACATTTACTGGAATAAATGCTTTAATTTGCACATCTCTCATTCCATTTAAGCCATGTGCCTTTCAAGGAAGATTCTATTTGTGAATGATTCACGTCTTAGAAAAAATAAAAGCTGAGAAGTCAGTGTTGCCACCTCCGAACTTTACAAAGAGGAGACATGCCAAAACCATGTATAGTCACTATGACAAATTATCCTCAATCCAGATATAAATATATAAAGAAATAACAGGAAAAAATGAGGTACCTCAAATATGTTTTGCTAATCAAATGTCAAAAAAAGAGTATTATTAAGAATACTTCAAGGACATCACAATACACACCCATGCCTCTGTATCTGCAGGAATTGGTTCCAAGACCCCTCACCTATACCTATATCCAGGGATGCTCAAGCCCTTTATAAACGGTGTATAAAGTGTGTATGGACAATAAAACCATTGAGCAAAACCTTGCTAAAGTGACTTTTCTAGTGCTAACCAAGTTCAGCAGTTCAAGAACCTTTGAGAATCACTAAATCAAGAATCCTAGGTACAAAATTCCTTTTAGAAAACATGTTCTGGAAGAACTCTCCTGAATTATAATTTTCTAACACGTACCTGTTTAGGGACACTAGTGTGTCAACAGAAAGTGAATATGCTGTTAAGGAATCAAGAGCGATGCAGATAAAAGCTGGTGATGCTGAGAAATTACTGCTTTTCTACTATAAGACTTTAAAAACCATTAAACGTTAGTAAACATGTAGAATTACTTTTTATACTGTTTCATATTTATTTGTGTACAAGACAACTTCATTCTACACTGGTGATAGTCAGCTTTGGCTAAATACTGATTTTAGCCACATAGGTTTATTCAACATTTCTTATTTTCTTTGCTTAAAAATCATTTTCATTTCTGTTAATAATAAATGCAAGTAAGATGTTAAAATCATTCTTTGTCCTGGAATGCCTTTAAGGAAATTTCAAAATTCATCAAATGAAAATAATGTGTAATATACTAAAGTTGTATGCTCCTTAGAGGGTAGAGAGTGCCAACAGATCCTCATTTTCTCACAAACACCCATCAAGCGCTATGCTCTGGTTCCACGTTTTCTTCCACCTGGGTCTGTAGTCAGGTCAGAAATACTTTCAATATCACGTGCTGTTGGCCACAGAAACTTTGTCGCCACTAATTAAGCTGTGTAAATTCGTAATTCTTTGAAGAAAACCTCTGAGGCGTAAATGTTACACCAAGAATAAACACAGGCTGGGACTATTTGCGTGCATACTGCAGTGGGGAAAAGAAGTGCACAGTAGGAGTCACAAGGCATGTCAATGGCTCTGCTGTTCCAACCAACTACCAGGACCCACTCAACTTCTTAGGAAGACCAAGGTAGTACAAAAGACCATGGGTTTTAACTTAGAGTTCCAATCTGGTTAAAATCACTGCCCCATTACTTGCCAGCTATGGTGATCACCTGCGACCTGAGGATAACGTGCCCACCCCCGAAGGGTTTGGGAGAGGAGAAATACATGAGAATTTACCCAAATACCTGACACAAATATAATAAATGGTAACCAGTGTAATTGTTAAATAAAAACATTATCCTCAGAGAGTTCATTTTGCAATTTGCCAGCAGGTTGCCAGATAAGGAAATCCTGAGATTAGTAGCTGAATGGCTTTTTAAAAAAGCAAACAATGAAATGTCAAAATTCTTAAAATGCTTCAGGTTAAAAATTTACCAAAAAAGGAAGGGGGAAGAGGGGGTCGTTACTGAAAACCAAATCTATGAATCATTAGTTTGGTTAAAAGTCTGACAATGTTACCAAAATCGCCTCCTCACAAAACTGTATTAAGAGTTTTAAAACCACCAATACACAAACTTGTATATAATGCCAATTTACTAACCACATGGCCTTGGGCAAACTAGCCTTTCTGGGTCTATCTTCTCTTCTGTAGAAAAATTACTGATACTACCTGTATTAACTCTATCTTAAGACATTTGCTAAGAGGTTTTAAGTAAGAACACACTGTAAAGTGCCAACGCAGCAGGTATTCAACGCTCAGTTACTGTTACCAGCCTAGTTTCCACTCAATTCTACCATCCTGTCTTGACCAAAACACAAAAGCCCCAGGTGACACAATGAGAAAAGAGGATGAGGGAATGGATACACGGAGGGAGAGAGGGATGGACAGACAAACATACGGCTGGATAGGACTTGGGCCAGAGAAATGTAAAGTTAAAAAATCGTTTGCTTTGTCCATCATTTTGAATCTAAGTTTGTACATCTGTTTCATCCTTTCTCCTCGTAAGCAAAGGCAAAGCCTACACACTTGTTTTGCACCTGATGGGCTACCAAGGACCCACTTGTCAAGTACTTGAAGAGGACCCTGAAAAGGCAACCACTGTGTTCACAGGACGTCCTGCTCAACAGGACTGGGTCCCGTTGGGAAACGCGTACACTTGAGTATCACTTACTCTACCACCTGACCCTGAACTTGGGTTTCAAGAGCAAAGGTGTCAGAAGGTGGGTGTGGACGCCCCACCCCCAGACTCTCAGAGGGGGGTCACCACTGCGGACGCTGCAGCATGAACCACCCGCGGAGGGCCTCGGTCTGCCAGGCCGGGTCTCTGCCCTGCACATGCAGTCATGCCAACCCCGCCCGGGCACACTGGGCTCTGCGCCTGGTGTGTAGCCTCATGACGCTGTGCCACTTACTTCACCCCTCTGGCCTCAGTTCCCCCAATTATAAAACGGGGAAAACAATACTTACCCTACCCAGTCACTAGGCTGTTGGGAGAACTGAAATGCAAAAAGGTAGCCTACGGGTAACGAAAAAATAGATTTAAAACCGTATGATGGGAAATATAAACATTAGGTTATTATAGTGAGGATCTTGCTCTGCTCGGGAGAGTACAGGCTGGGACTAAATTGAAAGCTGGTTGTCCCTGAGTGAGTGACACTCACCCAGCATCCCAGGGGCCCTTTCCAAGTCTCCCTCCTGTCAAATCTGCACTGAGGGAAGTACGGTGCCCTGGCAATTCCACACTGCGTGTGTACCAGGAGTTCCACCGTTTCTATACAGCCTTAGGCCAGTTACTTCAATTCTCTGAGCCTCTATATTTCATCTATAAAACAGATAAAACCTATTTCACAAGGCTGTAATAAGGTTAAAGTGAAGTATGACCTGCAACGTACCAACCATGATTTCTAGGGCACTGCAGGCATTCAACAAATATAGATTTGTTGAACTGATACGGAAAAGGAGGTGAAGTACTGTTAGGACAAATACTTTCAAACTCATTCTTTGGGCAAATAAAATATTTCAGCACTTTTATGTCAACACTGGGGAGTGGAAATTCCTCAAAGAAATAACTCTTCCTATAAGGGTGATAGCACTGTAAATGATTCCTTACCCATCTAGTTCCAACAACTCAGAGGCACCAACATCACTGTATCAGAGAGCTACGTGTTATCTGCTACACTGGGAGATAATTTCAAACTCTTATCAAACAGCAATGTTCAAACACTGCCTGTTCCAACATTTTGGCCATATTTTTCTTAATATATGAAGGAAAGGACAATTAAGGAAGGAACAGAAAAATAAGAAAAGGGCAGATGACATCTATGTCAGCCACTGTGCTGTGCCCCACTCCCTGAAATGCTATCTATTCTTTTCTCAAAGCAACTCCCTGAAGACGGTCCCACTTATTCTTCCCATGTTATAAACAGGCACTAAGGCTTTACATGAGTGGATCACCCAAAATCACGCAGCTCTAGCTCTACACAGGCAGACCCTGGACTCAAAACCAGACTGCCCTGCTACAACTCTCTCGACCTCTCTACTGACTGTGATTCACAAACAACTATAATTAACATTTAAAAAAGGACAGTGTAGGCAGATCAATCAACGGGAAAGTGAGCTTCACTGATCAGTGAAAATCATTTCAGTGATTTTATGACTACACAGGACACTTTCATGCAGAGTCCCTTTGACTTTAATAAGGCATCTGCACAAATCTCACTTGGTTCTAACAACCTATGGTGTAGACAGACGAGATATTATCCGTAAGGGAGGAGAAGCATGAGACTTAAGTGGGAAAGTGACTTTTTCTGAGTCACTTGAGCTACTAAGTGGGGAAACTCAGATACTAAGTTTTTCATCCGTAAGCAATTCCACCATACTATTCTGTCTCTCTTCAAGCTGATATATATTGATAGCTCCTTTGTGTGTTCCAAAAAATGACCATAAACTCTGTGATCAATAAACCCTGATTTTTGACACTGTATACGCCCAGCCTTCAGTCATCATTCTAGGAAGTCGATATTACTAAAGCTCAGAGAGGAAAAGTTACTTCATGGGTCCAAACTAACACAGCTAAAAATGGCAGAGCCAAACCACAAACTTAGATTTGACCCCAAAGTTTGCACACTTTGACTTTACCATGAATTGCCTCTGGGTCTCAGCTCTGATGGTGACCCAGGTCCTAAGGTTTCTTACTTGTCACTAAATGAACGAGATATCAGGTAGCTCCCAGCTCTAACATTCTCCTGTTAGACGATGCTGATGCAACGCTTCTCCAATGCCGTCATTCCCGAGCACCCTAACTTGAGAGCCTGAAGACCTGGGTTGTCTCCCTGCTCTGCCCATCACTGAGGGACCTTGGGCGGGGTGTGCAACTAGCCCCTCAAAACATGGGAGATGACTGTGCATCCACCTAAAATAAGCAGGTGCAGAGGTGCAGGGTCCTCTTCAAGAAGTAAGATTTCTCAGGGAAAACTGGTAACATTTTATTTAAGGGGAATTTTCAGATTACAAATGCATCCATATTCACAATGTAAATCAAAATATGAAGACGTGTGCTTAATTGTGTCCAACCCTTGTGACCTCATGGACCATAGCCCACCAGGCTCCTCTGTCCATGGAGTTTTCTAGCCAAGAACACTGCAGTGGGGTGCCATGTCCTAGTCGAGGGGATCTTCCCAACCCAGGGACTGAACCCACATCTCCGGTGTCTCCTGCGTTGGCCGGCAGGTTCTTCACAACCAAGCCACCTGAGCAGCCCTAGTCAAAATAAAAACTGAAGCAAAAGAGCTGTAAGTCAACAAAATCTCTTTCTTCCCTGTCACTGAACAAAGTGAAAATTAATAGCTACAGGTTACAGAAAAGGGGAACTCCCCAAAATGTCCTAAACAGAGGTTCCCTATAGACATGAGTCTTACTTAAGAGAAAGCTTTTAACCCGAAGCACATTTCACATAGAAATGACTCAGTAAGTCAAAACAGACTATGGAAATAAGCCTTAGGGACACAAACGCAGAAAGAACTTGGACCCAAATCAGCACAGCACCCTTCCGTTCCCTGCTCAAGACACTCGGTATAAGCAGCAAAGAATCAAAACCACAGATTTCTCTTGGGAGAGGTATAAATGGACTGAAATAAACTTGATGTTTCAGCTAAGGCTAAACTGTAAACAGTTATAATTAATGTAAAATGGATACAAACGATACTTCAATTTCATATTAACTGAAATGGGAGGGTAAGAGACAGGCCTACGTGAGAATTTACAATTTGAAAGGGAGAAAGAGTAAGCATACCCAAGTCTAAAGATTTTAGTGAACTACTAAGAAAGATAACCACCACACAGCGCAGCAATTCTTAACGTCCCACAAATCTCACTGTGAATTTCACAAAATGAACTCTTTATTCAGAAACACACATGCATAAACTTCTGTTAATTTCAAAGCTGTGGATGCCAGGAAGTCTCCTCTTGGGTTCTCCGAATCTTAGTAGGGAGCCCGGCCACTCTGGCCAGCCACTCAGGAGATGTGCCTTCTGTTTCTGGCTCGGCCACCTTGTCACTCTCATCCCCTCACTCTGCCACTCTGAATCTCAGCTTCCTCATCTGCTAAAGATGATCTCATCTCTCCTGACTCTTTCTGCTGGAAATTCTAGAAGAGTCTACTGACATCACAGGAAGAGTGAGGGATGTAGTAAAATCACCTCCTGATCATTTCTTAAATTGCTAACTATGACTCTTGAGAGTCCCTTGGACTGCAAGGAGATCCAACCAGTCCATCCTAAAGGAAATCAACCCTGAATATTCACTGGAAGGACTGATGCTGAAGCTGAAGCTCCAATACTTTGGCCACCTGCAGTGAAGAGCTGACTCACTGAAAAGACCCTGATGCTGGGCAAGATTGAAAGTGGCAAGAGAGGGGGATGACAGAGAATGAGATGGTTGGATGGCATCACTGACTCAATGGACATGAATTTGAGCAAACTCTGGGAGACAGGGAAGGACAGGGAAGCCTGGTGCGCTGCAGTCCATGGGCTGCAAAGAGTGAGACACGACTTGGCGACTGAACAACAATTAGGACTTGGCACTTTTTCTAGGCTGCAGAACAGTAACAGCCAGAAGAATCTCAGCTCAGAGTTATATCTGTGACCGGGTGCTCCTACTGCCCTGCTGTAGCCCTACTGTGGTCGAGACTTCTCAAGTTGGCTTTCCTTTACCTACTCCCTTTCGAAAGGAGCTAAGCGGCTGTCTCACATGTAACAGAGGTGGCAGTATAAAGCAAGGCAAAGTCTCTCCTCCAAAAACACACTAGTTTCCTTAAAGCTGTGCTGCAAGAATGGTCTTGTGACATCCTCTCCCGGCATATAAAGAAGCTGTTGTAATCATTCTATTTCCCCATCTGGATGGCAATCCGTAACCAACTCTGGTTCCCAGCAAAACCTCTGCGCTCTAAGACTGAATCTGGAGAAAACTACACTTGAACTTCACGGCAGTAATATGGAGTTGATGGTCTCAACTTCTGGGACGAGGCCTGTCTTCCGGAGGCCGTGAGGCAGACAAGCAGAAGGAATCCAGTCGTGGCCAGATGGGAAGTGCGAGGGAACGGAATGCATTGCCCTCTGGAATACTGTCCCGGGAGAGCTCAAATATCCACAGCTCATCTGACATGAAGTGTGCCCCCTCCCGCTGTCACTGGATCGGAGGCACCCATCAGAAAGCTTTCTGCAAGGAACCTCCTGTTTGGAGTGATTGGGGATGTTATAACCATGGGGCAGGTAAAGAAAAACAAATAATCCCCCAACCCCATTTGTATTACAGGAAGTTACATTATATTGAGATCTCTTCTGGGCCCCTCCAGACTACCCCCCACCACATACACACACAGTTTAGAAGAGTAAAAAATAAAAGGCAACTAAATCGAATCTAACATGGGTAAAATACCTGAGAATTTGCAAAGACAGACTTAATTCACAAGGGCCCCTCGATTGCTAAAGAACACAGATCCAATGGGATTGATTCTTGCTCATGCGGTGGAAAAGATGGTGATGATTATAAAGCAGTAAAGAATACATTAAATAAGAGAAATTATAGTTGACATTTTCCATCTTTTATAAATACTCCAAAGAAAGGTACTGGCTGAGGAGAATGGATACATGTATATGGATGGCTGAGTCCCTTCACTATTCATCTGAAACTATCACAACTGTTTTTGTGTGATACCCCAATACCAAATAAGAAGTTAAAAAAAAAAAAATTGTTGGCTGTCTAATGCATTTATTTTTCTATTTACTCAAGAAAAAAGGAAGACAAACTCTTTGAATGTTTTGACGAATGGCCTTCCTTCCAAGCACTCTCTGAAGAGTCAGAATGTCTAACAACTGGACCCACAAACACACAAGCAGGATTTCCGACAGCACGTTTCCAGGACAACTCGGCTGCTTTTTACTGCTCCTTGTATGAAGAGACCACTGCTCTCAATTTTATTTATAGAAATTACATTCAAACCAAAACTTAGTGGTTCAGTATACTTTCTATATGCAATTATTACAAGTATTTGTTTCGGGTTAACTCTTTCAAGAATTAAAGAACTTCAACTAAGAATTGAAGTTCAAGTGCATATCGGGGAAAAAAACATATATGGCACAGAAAGACTTTCCCTCTTGGACTAAGCTGGGGAAAAATGGATGCCCTGGTTCACAGAGTGCTACCCCTAGAGACCAGACTTATTCTGAGTTTTCAGTAAAATTTAAGAGGCAAGAAACAGTGAGGGCAGAGAAAGCTGAGGAAAGGGAAGAAAAGGGAAGGTGACTTACGTGTGTCCCTCTCAGACAACGAAGTGCTGAGCAGGAGCAAGCTTACTGACCTCCAGCGAAAGGCAAGGCACAGAGCTGAGGGTTTACTTCCCAGCTAAGGCTGGAGATGCCACGTGGGCGGGGTTACTGTGAATCCGGGGGTGGGGCTGGCCCAGAAGGAGGAAATGGGAGAAGGCGCACTTACTCGGTCAGGAGCCTGTGCAGCTTGTGATAACCCCGCTCCAAGGCCAGGCTCACAGGTGTTGCTCCTTCCTGGTTGTGGATGCTCAGAGCTCCGCGGCCACCTGGCTTCTGCAGCAGGAACCACGTCAACCTCAGCAGCCCCAGCCGCACGGCGAAATGCATCAACGTCTCTCGGGGGCCACCATCTGCAGACAGCGGACAAGACGAAGATCGAAGAGGAGAATGTGAAAACCCAGAGCAAAAGAAGAAAACGATGGTTCAGGTCACCGCCACTGCCTCCAAGCCCCTGATAGCATACCATTAAGCCTCAACATATAACATGAACAATTTTACTGTGGCAGAGTAGAATCATCTCTCAAAGACAAAACAAAGCTAGAAAAAAGGATGAGAGGCCAAATCTCCAATAGGAGACAGTCCTACAAAAGAGAAACCACTTCTATATTCTGATTTAATGCAGATGTTAAGGGTGACTGCACACATATGAGAGGGGAGGGAGGGAGGAAAACAGACAGACAGACAGACAGAAAAAATTTAAGAAGTCAATGCAGCCTTGCTACATGGGGATCAGGATCCAAGGGAAATAGTTGCTGGGGTTTAGATGGGTGTATCAAAAAGTATAATTACTTAAATATATATATCACCCAGAGAGGACTTGGCTAAACACTAAAAACAGGTTCTGCTTGTTAAGTACACACAGGTCTTTTTATTCTCCCACATGAAGGGCAAATCAAATTGCTGGCAGTGGCAGCTTTTGTTGTTGTTTAAGAAAGAAATGCATCTTCAGGCATAATAAAAAAGACCAACTCCAAGAGGATAGGCTAACAATCTCAGAAGGAAAACTACATGCCTGTTTCACCTGAGGTGAAGGCCCCTTCTTGGTACAGAGTCACTCTGAAAGTGGCAGAGTGAGGAAGGGCTTTGGAGTCAGACCAACCTGGGTTCCCATTTGGCATTTACCGTCCGTGTGACTGGACACAACCTGTTTCACCTCTTGGAGCTCCCCTCCCTGCCTCCCTGGAGCGGGGCACCACCACCTCCGCTCCCACAGCCGCAGTAACAGCTCAGAGGGGTGGGCGAGACGCTTGTCAGGTGAAGGCTGCAGCGGGTGTTCAGTGAATGTTGCCTTCCTGCCCTTTCCCGCTCTCTGCTCTGTCCCTCCTGACCTCTAACCACAATCCAGGTTCACGGCAACACTCTCTGCACCTAGTCCAATTTGGAATGATGAGGCTGGGCTTACCTGACCCCAGGGAGTACCACTCAGAGTCTGGAATGGGAATGGTGCCCTGGGGTTGTGCCTGCTTTCGCCCGCCTCAGCTGCGCTAACATCTCTCATTCTCCAAAGCTTCCTGGAGGTCTCGACCTACCCCACCGGGCACGCTCACCCTTCTTGGACCCTAGTGATTTCCCCTTACATTTTAGTCCCTGATGCTTCAGACGTGAGCAGTAGGGTAAGAATAAATGCATCGCAATCCTGCAATTGTACGTGAACTGCACTGTCTTCTAACATCACACGTGTCTTAGTCTAGTCTCCTTACTGCTGGGGTAAGTCTCCCGGGAGGCAAAAACCATCTTTCGTATTTGACACTGTCCTTACAGAACTCAGCACACTAAATGTTTATATGATGGGTGACAGAGGCATAAGGCTGGAAAGACATCAACATTATGGAAGGAACCAGTGCACGTGTGGGTGCCAATGTGAAGCAACACCTCGGAGCAGATGGCCAGGCCAGAGGAAAGACGGAAAGAATTTTCAGAAAAGAGCAAGTATCACCACGTGACTTGTGCCTTGTGCTTGTTCGCAGGCACTCTGACACCCTTACCAAATACAAAAAAGCGAATAAGGCACTGCCAGGGAACTCGGTGATTTTTTACAGACTGGTTAATCCAGTCTCACTAGATGGCACCTCCTTAAAGCAGTTCCTCTGCAACCCCAGTCTTCCTCATCCCTCACTTGCTCTGAGTCAGCTCAGCCTTCAAAAGGCAGAGTTCCAATAACAAGACAATACACCTGCTTAAAGCTGGCACCCCAATCCAGCACCCGGAGGACCCCGAATCTCATCCTACAGTCCTCAGGAGAGGTGCCACATCTGCTTTTAGGCCACCCCTCTCTGCTATCAACAGGTAATAAGAATAGTAACGTCTGGCAAAGGCTGCTCAATGCCATGCACTGGGCTAGGTGCTTTGTATTCACTCTTTCCGTTCTCACAGTAATATAAGGCCTCGTTATCCTCTTTCTGTGGATGAAGACAGGTTAATAACTGCCCACAGCAAAAATCAGCAAGATCTGAAGATGCTTCTGTCTTGAGTCTAGAAACCAATCCCTCTCCGTTACTCCATCCTATCTCTTTTTGTAAAAAAGAAAAAATCAATCACACAAGCATTCTCATGCTGTAGCTTAAGAAGCACCTTCTCTTGTTTTTCTCCAAAAGTAATTTTTCTTACCTAACACACACTTTCATCATTGCTTTTGTTCCTTTCATCTCAGTTTAAAATCCAGAAGATCGACAATTTAGAATTGACCTCTGTTCTGTTTTCTCTTGCGATCTTTGTGTTTTTTCTGTAACTGAGAGAGCTGCTCAACTTTGCTATTCAGATCACTAACTGCATTTCCTATGATGTCAATCGGGTCCTTTGTCCCCAATCTGAATTTAATTATGCTATGGCATTCTGGTTGTCCCTGCATCATTTAAGACAACTCCCTTCCATCTTTGCCCTCATTGCGATGGCTTTTGTGCAGATGTAATTAAAGGGCCTAATCAGTTGATTTAATAAGGAAGATTATCCTGGTGAATCTGGGAAGGCTGGATTCCAAGCCAGCTGGAAGGCTTTAAAGACAGAGCTGAGATTCCCCTGGAGAGAGAAGAAACCCTCCCAAAGAGGACAGTGTCAGCCTGTGGCGGCGGAGTCCATCCAGCGCGGGACTGCCCCTCCTGTCCAGGGAGGACAGCCCTGGCTCATACTGGTGGGCTTCAGCTTGCCCCCATCTTCTCTTCCACTCTCGCCCTCCAAATTTTGGACTTGCTTAGCTAAGTCCCCACATCTGTGCAAGCCATTCCCTGAAATAACATTCCTACGGGTTCTGGTTCTCTGGTCGACCCTGATTAACACAATCATTGAACTTATATTTTTTTCTCCCTCATTGCTTCCTTCTGATTTTATAACAGGTCTGACACCTTCAATCACTTAAAGGGCAAGTGAAAAACCTCTCCTGAATTTTTCTTGGGTTTCTTAAAGAAAATTAGAGAGGCTACCATCTGAATACTCAGGACCCTCTTCCACTCCCTTTCTGTTTCAGTGTTACTTCAAGGGCCTTACGCTGGTTGGTTGATTTTCCTGTTTAACTATTTTCAACTGGAGAAAAAAAAAAAGCTCTGTGGGCCTGGGCCCAGCTTCCCATGGAGAAGACAGGAGGAAGCGTCTCGCTTCCTATCCACTCGCGTGCTGGAAGCCTCCCTCACACTCAGCTTGGCAGAGAAAGGTGCTGTGCCCCGTCCTCGTGAGGTGGCAGAGAAAGGCGCTGGGCCCGTCCTCGTGAGGCGGCAGAGAAAGGCGCTGTGCCTGTCCTCGTGAGGCGGCAGAGAAAGGCGCTGGGCCC
>NW_024070200.1:52600432-52612336 GCF_014754425.2 Oryx dammah
ACGGCAGAGAAAGGCACTGTGCCAGTCCTCGTGAGGCGGCAGAGAAAGGCGCTGGGGCCCGTCCTCCTGAGACGGCAGAGAGAGGCGCTGGGCCCCGTCCTAATGAGACGACAGAGAAAGGCGCCATGCCCCGTCCTCGTGAGACGGCAGAGAAAGGCGCTGGGCCCGTCCTCGTGAGACGGCAGAGAAAGGCGCAGTGCCCATCCTTGTGAGAGAAAGGCGCTGGGCCCGTCCTCGTGAGACGGCAGAGAAAGGTGCTGTGCCCGTCCTTGTGAGAGAAAGGCGCTGGGCCCATCCTCATGAGAGAAAGGCGCTGGGCCCCGTCCTTGTGAGACGGCAGACAAAGGCTCCATGCCCAGTCCTCGTGAGGCGGCAGACAGAGGCACCATGCCCGGTCTCGTGAGGCAGCAGAGAGAGGCACCGTGCACGGTCCTCGTGAGGCGGCAGACAAAGGCGCTGTGCCCGTCCTCGTGAGACGGCAGACAGAGGCGCTGTGCCAGTGCTCGTGAGAGAAAGGTGCTGTGCCCGTCCTCATGAGGTGGCAGAGAAAGGCGCTGGGCCCCGTCCTCATGAGGCAGCAGAGAAAGGCGCTGGGCCCAGTCCTCGTGAGGTGGCAGAGAAAGGCGCTGTGCCCGTCCTCGTGAGACGGCAGAGAAAGGCGCTGGGCCCATCCTTGGGAGACGGCAGACAGAGGCGCCGGCCCCGTCCTCGTGAGGCGGCAGAGAAAGGCACTGGGCCCCGCCCTCGTGAGGCGGCTGCATCTTTTCAAGCCATTGGCCTTTCTGTCTAAGCAAAGGGTCCCGAATTCTGTGAACAATACGGTATCCAAGGCTACACGTGCTTCTCCTACTGCCGGAGCCACCCTGCTCACAGAGCCCTCTAAATGTGTACCTGGGAGACTTCAAAATCTCCGTTCTTCCTACTGCTCTGGTCTCCTTCTCAAATAAACCTCAGGTCCAGCATGATGCAGGAATTCTCACACCTAGTGGGGATGGGCAACAGGAGGCCCATGCAAGAAACGGGCATTTGGAAAAACGCCATGCACGACCTTGTGTGACGGAATCCAGGTTTGAGAGGCAATAGAACCTTTTGGAGCTAAAGTGCTCCATAATGAGGACAACACCTGTCTTGGAGTCAATCCTATAGATTATTATTATATACTATAAAATATCTTTACTAGCTTATTTTCTTTTTTAGCAGCTACGAATAGGTGAAAACATACAAAAAGTCTAGTGAGAGCAGCTAAGGAAAAATTTCCATGGAAAGCTATCAAGCAATGATTACCATTGTGGTTTCACTAACGAAACACCAGATACAAAGAACTGAGAACACAAGGGCTGCTGTTTAGTGCAAACTGGCTGAAACCTGTCTCATCCTTCTCTCCACTCCAAATCTCTCTACCCCGGAGATGATCAGGTCTTCTCGGTTAGTTATACAACACCATGACTAAATAAGAATGTAGGTTTGCCCCAGGACCTTGCTCCTCTTTGCTTTCTTCAGGGCAGGGCTTTCAAGGCCCACCTTCTGTTACCAGAGAGTTACGTTGACTGCTACTTGTATGAGGGTCTTTCAGGGGAAAAACCATCTTAGTTCACCCTTTCACTAAAAACCTGAGACAACCTCAGTGAAACTTGGTAGCTCAGAGGGAAGATACTCCCGCCCCACCATTCACCCTCCGCCCAGAAGAACCTGTATTATTTGCCTTTGAGGCAGAACTAAGGCAAAAAAAAAAAAAGTCCAGTGCTTCATGTAACTAAGAAGTAAAGAACATTGAGGAGGATAAACAGAGAAGGCAATGGCCCCCCACTCCAGTACTCTTGCCTGGAAAATCCCATGGACAGAGGAGCCTGGTAGGCGGCAGACCATGGGGTCGCGAAGAGTCGGACACGACTGAGCGACTTCACTTTCACCTTTCATTTTCATGCATTGGAGAAGGCAGTGGCAACCCACTCCAATGTTCTTGCCTGGAGAATCCCAGGAACGGGGGAGCCTAGTGGGCTGCCGTCCATTGGGTTGCACAGACTCAGACACGACTAAGCGACTTAGCAGCAGCAGAGGAGGATAAAATGGACAAACTCCCTGTTGATGATATATGGGTAAGGAAAGACTTTAGAAATAAGCTCAAAAAAATCTCATTCTGCTTCAAAGAAGTTTTGCGGTTTTTTTTTTTAAGTCCTTTTATAGAACTTGCTGCTTTCCTGCATCAGAGCTCATCACTGTCTTGTCCAAAAGGTTACTGGATACTGGTCATGGCATGCTAAAAATGAAGAGCCTGGAACTTTCTTGCTGGTCCACTGGTTAAGAATCCAGCCTGCAATGCAGGGGACATGAATTCGATCCCCAGTTGGGGAAGCAGGACCCTATATGCCGCCAGGGAACTAAGCCCACACGCTGCAACTGCAGAAGCCTGCACATTGCAACTACCGAACCTGCGTGCTTTAGAGCCCAGGTGCCACAGCTAGGGAGCCCAGCATAGCCAAATTAAAAAAAAAAAAAAAATTTAATAATAACAAAATTTTTTAAAGCCTGTAAACTACACACACTCCAGGATATATTTTCCTCCATTTTACAGATGAAGAAACTGAGAAACAGAGAGATTAAATATTCTGCACACTTTTGCAATGAAGCCAGAGTATTAACAAATTGACTCTGCAGCCTATGCTTTTTCCACTTCATAATATCAAGCCTAAGCCAAGAGTTCTTTTATTGTTTTTTAATTTATTTTTAATTGAAGGATAATTGCTTTACAGTATTGTGTTGGTTTCTGCCAAACATCAACAGGAATCAGCCACAAGTATACATATGTCCCCTCCCTCTAGAACCTCCCTCCCCATCCCACCCCTCTAGGTTGTTACAGAGCCCCGGGTTTGAGTTCCCTGCTAAAGCCAAGAGTTCTTAATGTCACGTTCACGCCTGTGGTTCAGGGAGATTGACTCCTGAAACAATATGTAAAATTTTGCAGGTAGGTTCCAATGTGTATTTTTCCCTCTGGAGAAATCGGAGCTATTTCCAAAGGAGTTAGTGACCTGAGCCTTAAAAGTACTGCATCTGAACGATTAGAGTGGGAGGATCAACCATAAATCTTCCCCCACTTCTTTGTATAAGTATCAGGCTGGAACACCTGTAAACACCCAGCTTTCAACAGGAAGCAGTCCTGTTATGTAACAAGTGCTCTATTTAGCTGCATGCTTACCCCAGGCACCAAGCTGACTTACTTCTTCCTTTAAACATCTTTCAAAAAGCATCTGATGTGCAGCTCTCTGCTCTAGGCAGACTCTTTGCATTTGTCCCCCTTCCCTGGTGGCTCAAGCAGTAAAGAATCCACCTGCATGCAGGAGATGTGCAGGAGACCCAGGTTAAATCCCTGAGTCAGGAAGATCCCCTGGAGAAGTGAATGGCTCCAGTATTCTTGCATGGGAAATCTCAAGGACAGAGGGGCCTGGTGGGCTACAGTCCACAAGATCAGAAAGAGTTGGGCACCACTGAGCGACTAAACCCACCACCACCCAACAATAAACGAGGACCTGTTATTGATGCATTGTTTGTTGTTTACTTGACTCTTCTGCAACCCCCACGGACCATCACCTGCCAGACTCCTCTGTCCGTGGAAATCTCCAGGATTTCCAGGACCACCACCAGGACACAACCATCCAACACCCAAAGAATTTCCCCAGGACACTCCTTTGTGGTCAGACCTTTCCCCTACTTCAAGCCCCTGGAAACTAATAATCTATTTTCTGTCCCTACAATTTTGCCCTTTCTAGTGAGTGAGTGAGTGAAAGCTGCTCAGTTGTGTCTGCCTCCTTGCGACCCCTTGCACTGTGGCCCACCGGGCTCTCCTCTGTCCATGGGATTCCCCAGACAAGAATACTGGAGTGGGTTGCCATTCCCTTCTCCAGGGCCCTTTCTAGAGAATCATATAAATTGAGTCACAGAGTAACTTTGGAATCTGACTTCTTAGTGCAATACATTTAAGATGCATTCAGGTTCATGCACATGTCAACAAATTACCCCTTTTTATTGCTGAGTAGTATTCCACTGCATGGATGTATCACAGTCTGTGTGTACAGCCACCCAGTGAGGGAGACCTGGGTTGTTTCTAGCTTGGGGTGATTATAAATAATGCTGCTACAGGTACATTAGGGCAAAGATTTCTTTAAGTAAATGTAACTTTTCATTTTTCTAGGACAAAGAGCGAAAAGTGGGAATGCTGGGTCACGTAATAAATCTAACTTTATAGGAGACTGCATACTGGTTCCTGGGGCAGCTGGCTCTCTTCCAGAGAGGTCTGCGACGTGGTCGTGCATCCTTGTGAGCGCCTGGCCATCCTAAGAATGTGCAACACTGCCTTGCCGTTTTCAGACATTTCCTTAAGTGCCCAAATTTGAGTTAGCCTTCCTGTACAACAGAAACTTAAGAAGTACACGGAAAGACCATAAAAATATTAAATCTGGCAAGCTTCCTATTAAAGACAAAGATGCTAAGACCCAGAGAAGAGAAGGATATATGTCTAACATCTCAGATCTGTGCTTTTCCTACAGTTCTTTCTAACCAGGTGACATGAACAAACTATCCAATTCCTGCGCCTACTTTAAACAAGACAAAGCAAAACCACACAAAACAACTTTGTGCCCCATGAATAACTAATGCAACCCTTCTTGATACTGATTTATGAATGGCAACCAGAATAATCATTCCGATCACAACACCAAAACAGCAGGAGTGGACTTCCCCAGTGGAGCACTGGAGAAAAATCCTCCTGCCAATGCAGGGGTCAGGGGTTTGATCCCTGATCTGGGACGATTCCACATGCTGGAGCAACTAAGCCCGTGAGCCACAACCACTGAGCTCGCGTGCTGCAATGACTGAAGCTTACCTAGAGCCCGTGGTCTGCAGTAAGAGACGCCACTGCAATGAGAGGAGCCACCGCAGTGAAGCCCACACACCACAACGAAGAGTGGCCCCCTCATCGTAAGCAAGGAAAGCCCACGCACAACGATGAAGACCCAGGGCAATCAACCAACCAACAAACAATCAATATGGGGTGGGGGGGGACGACCCACACACAACGATGAAGACCCAGGGCAATCCATCAATCAACAATCAATATGGTGGGCCCCCCCTGCCCCACAGGAGGAGCTAGAAATGTCTGAACATTAGGTTTTTGGGAAAGTGCCCACTGTCCTGTATAATGGCAAATCTTCTGATCTCTAGATCTCAGTAATGCAGAGGTTTTTTAGGCACTATGTTAAAAAGAAAAAGGATAAATGCTTTTTCCCTTCAATTGAGCATCCAAGGTTCCTTTTGTATTTCACCTGGCAGGAGTGCCCGGTTTTATCTTGACAGGAAGCCCCTGACCGTGGGGGCCCCTTCCTGTAGCTGGTCACCACCACAGTGGTTAAAGTCAGTGGGTCTAAGAGAACCAAAACTAGCAAAACCTCCCTGTCCTTCTTCCACGAGAACACAGCTATCTGGTCGGTCTAGAGAGCGGGGAACTGAGTGCCCTCCTGGTTCAGCCCTGCTGGGCGCTCCTGCTCAGTCAGGGTCTGCCTGCCTGCGGGGGGGCCGGGGCCTTCTGGGCGACCCCTTCATAACACAATAACCAAAGTCGGGAACACTGCAGGGTGGTCCTGTCACTGTCCTGTTCTTCCAGAGATAAGAATCGAGAGGATAAGCAACCCCTTCCGACAAGCGGACTGAGATCAGCCTTTCCATTCAGCTTCTGTCAGGGACAAAGCAAACACTCTGATCTCTGCGCCAACTCCTAAATCTTTCCATTAGATCTGCACTCAGGAGGGAAAGATGATGCTGTTCATTGGACTCTAGGTATATGCTGCTTCATCAGATGTGTGTGTGTGTGTGTGTACACATACAGACATTTACAACATCTAACAGGTGTCATTTACCACAATAATGACACAAAATCCCTTGTCAGAAAAAGAGGAACATTTATAGATACCTACTACATCACTGCTTTTTAAAAAGTGGAGCCCTGAGCAGATGAAATAGACCAGAGTGAGGGCACTCTGGTTACAAACACGCGGGGTGGGCGCTCCAGGCCTCGGCTTGCTCCCCTGTGCGCCCCTCCTGATTACTCCCCTGCCTTTTCCTTCTTCCAATCTCATGGAATCCCTAGACACCTTGAGAATACAATAATGAAAATCCTGTCTTTGATCTTTAGAAAAAGTGTCAAACATTCCTCTCCTGCCCTCCCCATGAAGGACGGGCCTCTCTCTACACACGGGAGATCAAGCGTCAAGTCCGGGCCACGTTAAGGCCTCGAGCCAGCAGCTACTCTGAGAGCTGCCGCTGCGAGTGAGCCCTCCGAGGGGTCGTTTCCCAAGAACAGGCCCGACAGCTCGGCAGGAGGACCCAGGAGAGGCGCCACTGAGGCCACTCTGCTCCTGTAACGGCACAGCCTACGCAGCTACCATGGGAGACGGGGAGGATCGTGCCCCCAGGAAAGCAGCCCCATCCAAATACAAAGAATCCCAAGCTCAAAGGCTGCGGGTCATCCGAGCTCCTTACCGTGTGAGGCTGCGTCTGTCCCCAACACATTCCACTCCGCTGGCAGCTTCAGATGCCTGAAGGCCAGGGCGACTTTCTCATCAAGGGAGTTCACGTCCGTGGACGGGGGTCCTGAGCGATCCAGGAAGCGGGTGAAGTTCAGGGCCTGCTGGTTGCCGGCGCTGGTGGCCAGAAACTGGGCTGCGTCGTAGGCCTCGTCCTGGATGAACCGGAAGTCCTCTTCCGCCACCACGAGCACGGGCAGGCCCTCTTTGGAAGCGCAGAGCAGCACCTTCACTGTCTCGCAGCAGTCATGACCTAAGGAGGCACAGGCAGCAGGGAGACCGATCAGAGCCCTCCTCCCGAAAGACGGGGCGGCGGTGGGAATCTCAGCTCTTCCTGCGTGACATGCACACTCCCCCTCCTGAAAGGAACCGCCTCCTTCCCCCAAGCTCTGACGGCAATCTTCCACACTTCACAAAACTCCATCTCTAATTCATTTTTCACAAGTGCTATTTGCAAATACCAATTGGTTCCCCTGTTGCTGTTCAGTCGATCAGTCATGTCTGATTGTCTGCGACCCCATGGACTGTAGCTCACCAGGCTTCTCTGTCCATGAGATTTCTCCAGGCAAGAACACTGGAGTAAGTGGCCATTACCTTCTCCAGGGGATCTTCCCAACCCAGAGACTGAATCCGCGTCTTCTTGCCTCCTGCATTGGCAGGCAGGCGCTCTTCCACAGGTTACCTGGCAGGAACTGGACTGAGGCACCAGCACCCCATGGGCAGAGCCTGGCAGGGCACGGTCCATAAGATGGCAAAAAGTCAGACACGACTGAAGCGACTGAGCAGGCACCAAGCACACGACCTGATTTCACCTCACTGTTAGGAAGCGATTCAAGGCAGAGAAAATGACTTTTGCTCTGAGATGCCCATTCTTTCCTGTAATGCAAAGAGAACTTCAAAGAAATTGCCCAGTTTGCACAGGGATGATGCAATGCCGGGACCAGAGACCACGGTGCCCACTGCCCAGAGGGGCAGAGAATGCATAAGCTCTGACATCAGGCAGCAAGCTACCCACCACCCTACGGAGCTCCACTGGTGTCTAGACCAGGAAGGTGTGAGCACTGTTCCCTCAGGGAGGCATTCCTGGAAAATCGGATCTCCCTGGGGTTTTCAGCAATGTTATTCATTTCCAAGATGCGGAATGTATTCATCAAAACACACTTTTCCTCTACCTTTAGGCACTGATCTCAGCTCATTGGAACTATGCTCCTAATATCATCACTTCTTCCATAAATATCTTTCTGATGAGAAAAGAAACTGGAGTTGGTGTTTTTGAGTGAGCTGCACCCCCTGGCGTGCTGCCTGAGGAACTGCAGGCATCTGAGGGCCAGGCTCCCAGAGACCACCCACACGCAGAGCCCATCCTGGCTTCTGGATGAGCTGGAGGGTCCCTGAGTGCCACTCCCCAGACCACAGGCGCAGCCAACAGAGGCTTCCCACCCGGCAGAGAAAACTAAGATTTCTGCTGTCTTTGAAAGAGAAAACAATCATTTTTCTCCCCATGTGACCAACAAGAGAAGTAAATTAATATTCTGCAGATTTCCCCCGACCCCCACGGTGTGTATGTTAGTCACTTAGTCATGTTCAACTCTTTGTGACCCCATGGACTGTAGCCCATCAGGCCCCTCTGTCCATGGGATTCTCCAAGCAAGAACACTGGAGAGGGTTGCCATTCCCTTCTCCAGGGGATCATCCCAACCCAGGGATGGAACCTGGGTCTCCTGGCATTGCAGGCAGATTCTTCACCATCTGAGCCCCCAGGGAAGTCCCTTTCCCCCCAGGAGCCTCTTTAAAGGCTTTCTTTTGTGATGAAGTCTCTCACTGGTGTGTAATCTAAGGATGGGAACAAGTACCTATGACAAACCAAGCATCTGATGCGTCATTTTCTCAACACAACAAATGTATATGGTGTGTACTGTCTTCATGTTACAGATAAGAAAACTGAGACTTCAAGAGATAAACTGCCCAGATTCACACAACCATGAAGCAGAATCTATCGGGTCTGATGCTAAACATCATGGTGTGAGAGTTCTGTAAAGCATCGCTTTTAAATAAATAGGTAACAGTGACAGTTATGTCCCTGTCTGCAAGGAGCCCACCCTATACTTGGAATGACAGGCCAGTATGGCTATTAAAGCCAGAGGACCAGGCTCACGAACCCCGGAAATCAGTCTCCATACTAATGCATAACTCCACCAGTTGCTCCAACTGCCTTCCCAGCTGAATTCCTTCTAGAAAGGCTGTGGGAATCAAGCATCCTCTGCCCAAATGGGCGTGGCTGCGTAGGTACACTCAGGTATGCATTTCAGTTCAAATACGCTGAATGTATACATCTATTACACAAAATGAAATTAGGGGGAAAAATATTCATCTTTCTTTGAAGGGCAGCCAGCCAATTATATAAGACAACTTCAGCAGCAACAAATCAGCTGGTTCAGGTAGTTAAGGTTCGGGTGGTTTTCCTGGCAGAAAATACTTCTTTGAAACTGTTCTGTCACATTTAACAACTAACATCTGGGGGGTTCCCTGGTGGGCCAGTGGTTAGGACACGGTGCTTTCACTGCTCAGGCCCAGGCTCAATCCCTAGTCAGAGAGGAAAAAATTACTAATATCTATCTGGACGTCTACCAAGCTCAGGACACTGAGTAGAAAGCTAAACACATCCACATCCACACACATACCCACCCCCACCCCCTGGCCCCAGCGGCGGTAGCTAATCACAGGGATCTAAGCCCTCCAGGTTTAAAGAAACACAAACCATGCCACTCAAGGGAGCGGACCAGTGCATTTCACAATGTCACACTGGGTGAAAGGTGCCAGCTAAGGACCTCCCCCACCACCCCACCCCTGCATTTGTCTTTACTGAATCTGTTACACTGTTACTTCTGCAGCTAAGGACCTCCTCCTCCCCCTCTCCCATTTGTGAAGTCTTTATTGAATCTGTTACACTGTTACTTCTGCTGCTTATGTTTTGGGTTTTTTGGCTGTGAGGCATGTGGGATCTAAACTCACTGACTAGGGATCCCCCTGTATTGGAAAACACTGGACTTTTCTGATAGGGGTCCTGTTTCCAACTCTCCAACCCCAGAGGTTCTTCACTGCAACCCTCAGCACTCAAGATGCTCGGTCTGGCAGCATCCTTCCTTCCTACCTCTATCACTAATAATACTGATAGTAATTATCTCTATCACTAATAATCTCTGTTCCAGGCACCATTCCCAGTGCTTTCCAAATAATAGCTGGTTTAACCCTCATCACAACCCTAAGCGGTGGTACTACTACAATTCCCATTTGTCAGATGAGGAAATCAAGGCACAAAAAGGTTAAATATCTGCTCCAAAGTTCTAAAGCTCCTACCAGTGGTAGAATCATAATCTGAACCCAAGTTTCCTTGCTCTCACGTCTGCCCCTACACCTACACAGAGACAAGAAGGCTTAAAGAGGAAATGGTACTACCATGGAAGAACCAATGGGAAAGTATGGAAAACTCCATGTTCAAATCCTGGCTATGAGACTCCTAAGTTGCCTGACCTCGGACCATCTCTGCTTCTCCAGGCCTCACGTAGAGCGTGAGGGGGCAGCCTCTGCAGGCGCTAGGTGCCTCCAGCTGTACGAGTCAGAGGGTTTCACCAGGCAGAAGGCGGGGAGAGAGAAACTCGGGTTCCAGGAGTAGGAAACGGTTTCAAAAACATAAAAATGGAAGCAGAGTCCAAAGGGTGCAATAATTACTGTAAGAGACAGTGTCAGTAAGATGACTAATCAGGCTACTTCTAGAGGCTTCGTGTGAGGATAGACCCAGGTTCAAACCTAGTTTCCTACTTCCTAGACTGTGTGGCCCGAGGTAAGTGACAAGCTCGCTAACACTTTTAAATCTAGAGAGTACCCTCATCTTCAAAGTGAAGACCTAAAATTTAGAAGACTCCTCTCTAATTCTTTAATATTTATCACCCCAAACAACATACACACAGCCTCATTTCATTTCCAGATTAGATGGACAATACCTATTTCAATCAGAATAACTACAGCTGACCCTTTAACAAGACAGGTTTGAACTGCATGGGTACACTGATAATATGGATTTTTCCCCCACTATATGTGCTACTATATTTACGATCCATGGTTGGCTGATGGAACCACAGACACAGAGGGTGGACGAAGCGACCAGAGCATCTGCGGATCCTGGGGTCTGTGGGGCTCCTGGAACCCAGTGCCCTGCAGATACTGAGAGACGACTGGACCTGAACAACGTGATGGTTCTCCCTCACGAATCTCACCAGTAATGAGAGCATTTCCCATTTATGCGGGGCCTCCCAGGGGGCTCATGCTTAGCCCTTCAGGGTTATTTTTCTTTTTAAAAGAGAACTATTATGTGTGTGTTCATGTGTACGCACATACATGTATACATACGTATAATACGCACACACACAGGCTATATATAAATATATACACATAGGCTGTATGTACATATACATGCTTCCCTGGTGGCTCAGTGGTAAAAGGACCCACCTGCCCATGCAGGAGACCGGGGTTTGATCCCTGGGTTGGGAAGATCCCCTGGAGAAGGGAATGGCAACGCACTGCAGTATTCTCGCCTGGGAAAGCCCATCAGCGGAGGAGCCTAGCAGGGCAGGGGGGTCACAACAGAGTTGGACAAGACTCGGTGACTAGAGAACAACAGAGCTCATTTTAAAACTCCTGACAGTCCTTCAAGGTAACTGAATGAATGTCAATAAAAGCTAAAATTTGAGGTTTCACAATTCAATGATGAGAACGTGAGTAACGTGGGATCCAAACTGAATTCTACCTTCAAAACTTAAACACACTCTTAGCAGAGATCTAACACTAACCTAACCTACAGTAATAATACCCACTGCCCCACCCATCTTTCTTACCTGTCTCCTTCCCCCAGCCTGGGCGGAGGTGTCTGGGCCACCTGGGAGCCAGGTGTCACACTGTCACTACGGTAAACATCAGCACTGCTCTGTGAAGTCACCTCCTGTATAAATACACGGGCCAGGCCACTGTCCAGATCTTCAACTTCATCTCACACTCCCCTGCACTGGCTCATGCATGCGTGTGCACACGCGCACACACTCTCTCACAGCCAAAGGCCATGGTGAAGCAATACCCACGTAACCCAAACTGGAAAGGGCCGGACTGATATATCTGCACAGAAATCTAAAACTGCTAAGATGACTGTGTACTTGGCTAAAAGGGTGGGGACAACAAAGGGGGCAGAAAGGGAAGGGTTAAGGGTATGTGTGTGTGGTTTAAGGGGGTGTGTGTGTGTGCGGGCACGCGCGCGCGTGGTTTAAGGGTGTGTGTGTGTGTG
>NW_024070200.1:52612346-52822259 GCF_014754425.2 Oryx dammah
GGTATGTGTGTGTGTGTGCATGTGCGGTTTAAGGGTTTATGTGTGCGCGCGTGCGTGGTTTAAGGGTATGTGTGTGTGTGTGCGCGTGCGGTTTAAGGGTGTATGTGTGCACACGTGCGTGGTTTAAGGGTGTATGTGTGGTTTAAGCGTCTGTGTGTGTGTGTGTGCACGCACTCAGCAGCAGAGGCGTGCCTAATTCTCTCTGCTGCTTTAGCTGTTAGAAGGTGCGTGGGCACACCATGGTCTGCTCTGTTTACGTGGAACTAAAACAAAACCGTGTCCCAGAGGCAGCGGAATGTGAGAAAAGGCCGTGAGGTAGACACTCAGACGAAGAGATCCAACTGCGTGCCCGATATTCTCCCTTCAGACAGGAATTCACAATCTGAAGGAGAAACTCTGAATCATGCTAAGTACAATGTGCCATATATATGGAACCTGTTTTGTATGATTACAGGCTCCGAGGGTTAAATGAAGGCTGGAGAACTGAGGGGTCCTGGCACAGTCTTTGCTAAACTTTCAGTCAGTTGGCAGCATTACTACTGAGCACGAACCAAGGGCCTCCCCTATGTCTGGAAAACCACCCTGCCAGGCTGACAAGGCCACCCTCTCACATCATGTTTCTATTAGGCTCAAGTGGTTCACAGAATTGGTTTTTAATCCCTATGACCTTTCAGATAAATTGTGTGTGTGTATATTTAAAAAAAAAAAAACATTTTTCAAAAGCAAAAGTTATATGATAATACAGACCCATTAATAAAACTGAAATCACTGCATCTACCCACATAAAATATCTTACTACCACAAATTAGCTCTAAAGACTCGACTATTTTCAGGGGCCATTAACTTAGGACTGCCTTTGTACACAAAAAATACAAGGTACTAACAATGTCTACATCTTCACGGCAAAAGAAGGGATGGGATGGGAAACCATATCCAATTTGACATAATGACCACAATTTAACTCCTTTTTACATGAAAACAGAAGCTGCAGCATAAAGAAGAGTAACAAGGTTTTCAGCTAGTTCCATGGCGCTTTTCCTTCCGCTCAAGTTCCTGGTAACAGAGAGGAAAGAAAAATCACAAGTCCTTTTAAAGAGGTGGGAAGTACTGGAAATTCTACTGAGACCCTTCTGAGGGAAAGACCTCAAGAGAATTGAGAGAGGGGAAGAAGAGAGACAGACTGTTAAAGAAACAAGGCCTGAACCTCAATTCCATTTTTTTTTTTTACAGTGACATCTGAATATAATGCACAATCAGGTCTGATAAGTTTTACATCAGAAGTATGGAGTAAATCATGGGCTGGGAGAGGTCTGACCATTACTGAGTGAATTCTAAGAGGTCCAACTCTCAGATCCATACATGACTACTGGAAAAACTACAGCTTTGACTAGAGGGATCTTTGTCAGAGAAGTAATGTCTCTGCTTTTTAATATGCTGTCTAGGTTGGTCATATCTTTTCTACCAAGGAGCAAGCATCTTTTAATTTCATGGCTGCAGTCACCAGCTGTAGTGATTTTGGAGCCTGAGAAAATAAAATCTGTCACTGTTTCCATTGTTTCCCCATCTATTTGCCGTGAAGTGATGGGAACAGATGCCATGATCGTCATTTTTTGAATGTTGAGTTTTAAGCCAGCTTTTTCACTCTCCTTAAAATGCTCCTATTCAGGTGACTCAAGGCAAACAGATCTCTATTACTGAACCAAGAGCTTCCACATAAGCCCAACACAGCTTCTGAGCTAAACGCTGCCCCTGACACACTGGGGAACTGAAAATATAAAGGGGGAAGAATGAAGAAAAAACAACATACAACCGGGAGCACCTGGGCGGGAAACAAAAATTTAACTGCTCATGGTCCTCTTAAAAGCATCTAATCCTTTTTTGAGCTCAGAGGTCAGGAGGTGTTGTGCTCCTGAGGTCAGCGAGCTTTTCCACAGGCTCCTTATCACTGTATGAAGCACCTGTATCCATGGCAACGAAATGGTGCTACAGATAAACAAAAGTGCTTAAGCATGACCCAACAATTACTTCATTTCCTATTAGGCTAAAAGTGGCACATATCCCATCCGGGCCTTCTCTTTTGAGGATGAAACAATCAGGACTTTGTTTTGCCTGCGCGCCAACAAAAGGGAACCCTGGAAGTGTTTGCTGGGCCAGCCAAGCCCAGATCCCCTCAGTCGTTTCCTATGACAAAGACTGCATTCGCAGTCAGTGGTGGAAAAGACAAAAAGAATACACTTTACTACTTCAGTCTGGCAAAGTATTTGAAATTTTGGTGTCTTTTTCTTCCCTCTAGAGTGGCTACACAGTTAAAGGAAATTTTTGATCTTCAGACCCACACTCTATCAGGAGAGAGGACTATTTGCTAAAGTATACCTACTGCTAGTTTTCAGTGGTCTAATGGTAGATGTACAAATTTGCATAAAGGTACCAAAGATCTCTGTATGTGTGTAGAGAAGCATTTAAGGAGAGGGGGAGAAACAGCAGGCACAGGAATCACGTACATTTGGGGGGAGAAAGGGCCGAACTGACACTAAAAATCTGATGAACTATAATCTAGCTTATTATTCCAAGGCACTATGCTCCATCTTTCAGTCACTGACATCTCCCAAGCAGCTTTTCTAAACATTTCTGTTTGACATCCCCATCCCATGAAATTTTAACACTACAGACATCCCATACATTTGTATGTTATATCTGGGCTTTATATGTGAAGAGTGAGATCGGGGAAGTGGGCACTCTCCTGGTGGCTCAGTGGTAAAGAATCCACCTGCTGATGCAGGAGATGTGGGTTCCATCTGGTCTAGGAGACCCCACATGCAGCAGAGCAACTGAGCCTGTGTGCCCCAGCTGCTGAGTCTGCACTCCACAATAAGAGCAGCCCTGCTCACGGCAACTAGAGAGTCTTCGTAGCAACAAAGACCCACCACAGCCAAAAGTAAATAAATAAGCAAACAAAATTATTATTTTTTTTTTTGGAAAGAGTTAAAAAAAAATTTTTTTTTAAAACCACCTAAGAACCAATTCTCACCCCTCTGGGAGGATACTGGCCCCACTGTGACAGGTGAACTCCATCCCAGTGCTGTGTCCATAGCTCAAGAGGGTGCAGGGTCCACACAGGCATTTCACCTGGACACCAGAGAGCACACAGCTTCCTTCACCTGGTCCTCCCCCAAAATAGCCATATACACTGATTAGCATTGGACAGTAATTTAAGTCTTTTAAAATATAAACTCATGTCTGTCTAGAGATAGCCTTGTAGTAGGAGTATTTTAGGATAGGGAGACTTAGAGTCCAGTGAAAAAGTAACTGATTACTTTGGCAGTGAGCAAGGGCATCTGTGATTGGGCCAGTTAAAAGCCTAGAGCTTCTTCTCAAGTGTTATTTGATTTTGAGACCTCTGGACGTCTACTGCCGGAAACAGAGCCTTGGTTCACAGGAGCTGAGCAACACGGTAGTTTCAGTGCATGCTACCTGTCGAGACCTCAGCTGTAAGCAAAGATGTTTAATTATGCCCCCAAGGACTTCTGATCATGGTAGATGTACTTTTTTCCTTCCTTTCAATAACAAATCTGCTTTATATAGTACCTTCCCTTGATAAGTGAGAAAGAAAGGAAAGATACCAAAGAGCTGAGTCAAATTCTGGGTCAAGGAATGTTTGCTGTTTTCCTGTCAAACAAGAACCTTTGCTGTGAATTCTAAATGACAGACATGCGGGGTGATGCTAGGATTTCATGTTATGACAGATTCTGCACCAAAGCCCTTCACAAGGCTTCACCCACTGAACGCCCTGCCTCATTTTCCATCCTGCAGTGACTGCCTGCTTGGTCTATCTTCACATTCAATTAATAAAAGTGCTCACAGGACGGCACCTCACACCCCCCGGAATTACCTTCAGCGGGCACTCAGGTTTCTTTATATTACTTACTCATCCTACAGCCTTTGAAAAAAAATATCTCGACCTCATCCCACAAGAAGAATTACGATTCTGCCAAAATGGGATTTGGGGTTGGATTTGTTTTATATGAAGAGAAAAGAATCGAGGTATTTTATTTTTATTTATTACAAAGGCAACACCTTTTGTCTTTAGACGTACGTATGTTTCACAGCAAATTATATTCTGAAACTAATCAACTTCATAGGTATTTTGAAAGTAATATTATACTATAAAACTTTTTTTGGTCTAGTGTTAATTAGCACAAAGACAGCTTTACTTTCAAAAGAGAGGACAGTATTTCCAAAGTCTTCATATGTTTTTCTTAAAAATTACTATATATGTTAAAAATTACACATGCACTTTAAAACAGCCAAACAATTTAAACGCAGATAAAGTTTCCAAAGGCTCCAATTAACTGTCCCAAGATGCTACTAATCTTAACATGTTCATTTTTTAAAAAGGGGAGACTGTATCATGTCTACAGCCTGTCTATGGTGATAAGGCAAGAAAATGCCTTTACAATTTCTTTATAACTAAACATACATATACAATTCACTGTTAATTTTATCATCAGAAAAGCTAAAAAGTAAGAAAATATGAAAGAAACGGGGCGGGGGGGTGGGGTGGGCAATGGACTGTAATCTCAATATCTGGAGTCAGTGAGGCTTTTTTTCAGGGAATATCAAGAAATGTCTCATTTCCTTACCCACTAAAATCATAAAAGGTCACAGATGAATAAACATCAAGGAGTAGCTGTCTTAGGAAGGTCAATCAATCATCTCGTTTTCGTGAAAACTAAAATATTATACAAGTGACAGTGAAGCACACAGAGGACTCCAAGAAAAATCAGAGCCAGCAATCTGGATGCAACTTGACATTTGCAGACACAAAGCTGTTTTTCTTCCATGGTCGGCCGGACGACCAGGACCTGAGGAGCGAGCCCCACACGGGAGCAGGTGCGGGCACTGCCCCGACAGCAGCTGCTGCGGACGGACACAGAGCCCGGGCGCACCCCCTCTACCCAGGACGCACAAGGCGGGAGCGGACTCCTTGCGGGGAATCGTGACTCATCTGACGCCGCGCTCCGCACAAAGTCTGAGCCCATCAACAGGACACACAGAAATCATCAGATGCAGCTCTGGACAGAAAGCACAGGCTCCTGCCTCCGGACAAGAAGCAACTCAAGAAGCCAGAGAGTCCTCTGGCAGTTTTCCAAAGAAAGGGGTGGGAGGCGTTGTGTCTGTGTGTGTGTGAATATGTGTGTGGGGTGTGTGTGTGTGAACACACGTATGTACAACCTTTCTAGCAGGGCAGTTTCTGAGAACCAGGATGAGCTTAAACATGGTAGAAAGCCAGTCCCATCAAGTGGGAGGAATTCACAGACACACCGGAGAATGTGACAGACACGAATCCATGCCCTGGTGAAGCTGACACTCCAGCAGAGGCAAGCAGAAAATAAATAAAACGTACAAATGAGTCGGAAGTTGATCAGTGCAGGTCAGAAAAGTGTGGAAAGGGACCAGGGAGTGTGTACAGAAGGCAGGTTTATATATATAAGGGAGAGGCTAGACTTTTATAAAGTGGACAGGGAAGGCCTCATTGAGATGGTGATCATCTGAGTAAAGGCCTCAAGGAAAATAAGAAACAAGTCAAAGAAATGCCCCAATGCAGATTTAAGGCCATTTACTTCTACATGAAAATATCAACTCTGTAATATAAACAAGAATCTAGCTTATTAACCCCTAAATCTGCCTCTTTCCCGCACCCCCCACAACAGTTCCTGTGCCAGTCTGGACAAGAGCAGCTGAGAAAGACAAGAGAAGAGAAGAATCACACGCCTGACAGCCAGAGCACTGAGATCACTCAGACGTCTTTCCTGCCTCAGTAGCCTCCCTTCACCAAGGAGGGAGTGTCACTGGGAGCCCTGCACACACATCAAAGGCTCAGAGGCGCCTCGCTCTTCATGCTTGTTCAACAGGGCCTTTCAAGGACTCAAATCCTTTGTCACCTCTGCTGTGATTAAGGGCCTCATGCAGCAGCCTGACTGAATCAGGCGGGCTGCAGAATACGCAGGCCAGCTGGGAGCAGAGGGGACATGGATGGCACCAGGTAAGATCATAACTGGAGGGGAGGAGAGCTGCTTAGTGGCGAACTAGACGAGGCCAGGCACTGGGATCCCAAGCCCCAAGCAAAGGGGTCAGGAAGGTACTGAGGATTCAGATCAAATTAGGGCCATTCTGGCGGGCTGGAGCCAGCAGAACGAGGGCACCCAGAGTCAACTGGTACAAAAGGACAGCCAGCGATGTGTGGGGCTGGGAAAGAAGGGGTCCTGAGACCTATTACAGAGGTGGTAGCCCAAAGGCAAGGGGGGAAATGGAAATTGAAGTCAAAAAAGTAGGCTGGGGCCAGTATACAAGGACCTGGTAAGAACCGTGAGCTCTTGGCTATCATACGATACCATGGACTTGTGAACCTAAGACAGTAACTGCTTGCAGCCCACACTAACTTCACACTGAAGTATCAGGGCCACCGGGCACAGCCCTCTGCACCAAGAGGCTGGGCCCCGTGGTGGCCGAGGGCAGCATCCAGGACACAGGGTGCTGTCCCGACAGCTGTCCCTCCTCTGGGTCGGTCGCTCAGCCGTGTCCCGCTCTTTGTGACCCCGTGGACTGTAGCCTGCTGGGCTCCTCTGTCCATGGGGATTCTCCAGGCAAGAATGCTGGAGTGGGTTGCCATGCCCTTCTCCAGGGGATCTTCCCAACGCAAGGATCGAACCTGGGTCTCTTGCACTGCAGATGCATTCTTTACCATCTGAGCCACCAGGGAAGCCCATCCTCCTGGTATCTGCTTGCAGGCTTTCTTGCTGTCTTATCTACACACACACCACACACACACACACACACACACCCCACACACACACACGTCTACACATCCACAAACACACAAACCGCTACAGTACTTCTAAGTCAGGACGAAAAGGAAGTTTATAAATTACCCTCATTCCTTTCCTAAGAAGAGCACAGTCAGGGACTGATGGATTCTGTTAATACCCATCTGAGGGTCTGTTTCTCACTGTCACGCACACAGAAGATGTGTCTAGCAGGGGTGACACTGGATGGCTCCCGCTCAGCAGACAGCAAGGTTGCAGATCAGACCCTCTGATATGATATCCATCACAGGAACAAGACGACTGGAGCTTTATGTTACAAAGGAAGGTACGTAATACTCTTTAGGGGAAAGAAAAAACAATCAGCACCTCTCCTGAATGTCTTGCTCAATCTCCTGTCCCTAGAAGTTTGAGGGAGAATATACCTAGGAATTGCCAAAATCTTTAAATCCTGTATTTTCAAAATCACTTTTGTCAAGTAGGAGGATAAATATAGGAGGATAAATGTCAGAATCTCAGTTTGTGAATGTGGTATAACTTCCAGGATCTGGCAGGTATCAGAAGTGAAGTCAGTTTATGTAAAACGGCACAGCAGCCACCAAAAACTGGCAGTTTTTTACACGATCGAATTCAACAAAAGTGGAATTGATGTCACGTAAAAACACTAAAGACAGGAAAAGTTTCAGTAAGAACTGAATCCATTTTGTTCTCTGAAAGCAAATGGTTCAACTGTCAACACTTTTTATGGGTTCCCCCTAAATCTCCCCTCTTTTGCACTCAGATGAAATTTAACCAATTATTAACTTCGAAGCAAGGCTGGAAAGACAGAATAAGTTCATTTCCAAACACATATCAATATACCTTTAGATGCCTGGGATCAGTCAAAAGCTGTTTCTGGTGGAATTAGCAATGATACAATGACTTTGCAAAGGATTTTTAACAAGTAAACAGTTTCCTTTTAATTCCATTAAATGGATAAACGCAACAGTGATTAAGTATTCCTTTCACCATGAACTATAATCTGTTAATTTGGGGGAACTTTGGTTTTTACAGTCTTTCCCTCACAGATACAAAGGACTGTGTTAGTAATCGCATTTTACCTTTGCTTTTGCTGCAAGGAAGGTCAGAATCAAAACTGCAGCGATACCACAGTGGCCACGTGAACTTTTATCTTTTAAATGTATTTTACTTTGCTTCAACATTCCAATAAATTAAAATTTTTGTTGATCTTAACGATTGTCTTCTAATTTATGACACCATTTCATTTCAATTATTTTGTTAGGCTCAGATTTTGTGCAACAAGAAATAAACGAAATGAAGTATATTTAAAACAAAACTCCAACTGCAGTTTCATCACCCTGATTGTTCTTCCTATCACTCTATGCTAGAACACAGAATAAACAAAGGCGGGTGAAGACTGTGTTCAAATACTTACCAGGAGCAATGGTCTCCAGCGTATTAGAACTGACCTTCCGAGTACTTGTACAGTGGTGGAGGGTGGAACCCGAGAACACCAAGTAAAAAACTGCATCATCTTCCACTTTGTCCTCTTCCGCGAGCAGTACAGTAACGACACAATCGCCCTAGGAAAGGGGAAGAGAGGGCAGGTTTGCATTAGTAAGGTTCTTTTGGGGAGTTGATTTTTACAAAACATCAAACTGAAAGGGAAATCAATGTATCATACAAACTGCACCCATTCTAGCAAGTTTATACAATACAAAATGTGCCAGGAAGTGGTCTAGGCACTGAGGATACGAAACAATCTGTCTTCTTTCAGCTTACATTTTAGTGGAGGTAATGAGAAAAACAAGTAAACCAACAAGATAATGGGATATTTACTTGGAAAAATTTTTTAAAAGAACATAAAACAGCTCCCTTAAAAAGCTCTGTAAAAATTCCAGGAAAATCTAAAAATAAGGCAGAGAGGACGGAGGAAGTATATTAAACAGCTACATCCTTATACTTCGAATGCCCCTTCACCTCTCTGTTCTGTTTGCGGCAATAACTCTCTGAACTCTACATCCCACGAATCCCTGCCAAGTCCACCCATTCCCCAGTGAACACGGAGCGCCTCTCAAGAGCTGGCCTGGAAGCGGTAGAGTGCAAAGGACTTGGGCTCAAGACCAACCTGGGTTTAAACTCCATCTAAAAAGATTTTGCTTAAATCCTCTAAATCTCAGTTTCCCTGACTGTATAAATGGAGATAATACTTTCTTTTCTTACAGCTAATATGTGAGAACTCTTGAAACACATTCACCACTCAGTCTAGGATAAGACTCTCAACCTGTGAGGATGGGAGGGCTGCTTTTCCAACAACGTGTGTTTCCGGACCATCTGGAATTGCTGTTCTTTATCCCACCCCTCCATCAAGCCATCAGTCTAATCCGGGTAACTCTGCCTGTGACTCTGCAACTCTTCAGAAGTTAAGACATCTTCATCCTTCACTTGCTGATAATCTTCTTCCTGGTAAGGAATCTGCCTGCAATGCAGGAGACCCAGGGTCGATCCCTGGGTTAGGAAGATCCCCTGGAGAAGGGAAGGACTACCCTCTCCAGTATTCTTGCCTGGAGAATCCCATGGACAGAGGAGCCTGGTGGGCTAAAGTCCATGGGGCTGCAACTATCATTTTCAATAATCTTCTAACAACTTTTTTTTTGGCTACACCACACAACATGCAGGATCCTAAGTTTCCCAACCAGGAACTGAGCCCACGCCCCCTGCAGTGGAAGCTG
Organism: Oryx dammah; assembly: GCF_014754425.2. Lineage (NCBI taxonomy): Eukaryota > Metazoa > Chordata > Mammalia > Artiodactyla > Bovidae > Oryx > Oryx dammah. The sequence goes on from NW_024070200.1 coordinate 52,621,900, forward strand.
AGTCCCAAACCACTGGACCACCAGGGAATTCCCTCTTCCAGCAATTTTTATAGATTAATTTTTTTTTAACTGAGATCAATGGCTAAATTAAATTTATTCTATGAAATAGAGTCCTAATTACCATTCTCCAAACAGTATATAATTTATGTGGTAACCATAAACAAAGGACTTTAAAGCTCTGAGGTTTAGGTTGTGTACATCTTTAATGATGTGCAATGGAAAATCTAATTAAGAGAAAGTCAGGCCATTTTAACATTAAATAGGAGAGAGAATTCTCATTACTTACAGCATTTTTTCTCTTTCTACTTTAGCAGTAATAAAGCCAATTAAAGAACCATGCCCCTCTGTGGCCACAACTAAATGGCCAGCAGCAGAACAGAGAAGCAGGTAGTGTTTCAGTACATAATGAAAACCAAACATCTTAAAATCAAACTTGAGATCAAGGCTAGTAATAAGAATGCTCTGAATTCCAAGTAGGTCCCATAGCCCCAAGTGCCTCTCTCTAATTTTTTCCCCAGGGTTCTGTGCAGTGCCCTGTGTCCGATATGGGTTTCAGTCTGCTGTAAGAAGTCAGAATGAACTACAAATAAGCTGTAACTTACTAAGACTGATGAACCGGAAAGTTCCCAAGCACCCTAACACAAGAACAGCACGATCGGTACAACAGTATTACCACTGACTTCAGGCACTATTTAGAATGAAACTTTAGGACTCGTAAGTCCCTGTTTGGGAAATGTTTTTGAAAAGTTTAGACTGGTAAAATGTTTACTAACCTTTGGCAAAATAAACTACAACCAGAAAAAATGTCTGCAGCATACAGAGAAGAATCAATTTTTCAAGGTACTGAAATATCACCATAACCTGAAAAAAAAGTTACTGAAAGTTCTAAAGTTTTATTTTTTAGAGCACAGGTTGGCAAAGTATGAGCCGTGGGTCAAGTCTAGCACTCTTGTTTGTGTATGGCTCACAAGCTGGGAAAGGTTTTTACATTTTTAAGTCGTTGAAAAGAATAAATAAATATGTGTATGTATACACACACACACAAGCACACACATAAGTGTCAGGTTGCTTCAGTTGTATCCAACTCTTTGTGACCCCATGGACTATAGCCCATAGGATTCTCCAGGCAAGAATACTGGAGTGGGTAGCCATGCCTTCCTCCAGGGGATCTCCCCAGTCCAGGGATCAAACCTGTGTCTCCTTCGGCTCCTGCCCGGCAGGCAGATTCTTTACTGCTGAGCTACTGGGGAAGGGAAATATATATACACATATACAAATACACACACACACACACACACACACATATATATATGTATATACATGGGAAAGTAAATGGCAACCCACTCCAGTACTCTTGCCTAGGAATTCCCATGGACAGAGGAGCCCGGTGGGCTACAGTTCACGGTGTTGCAAAACAGTCGGACATGACTTAGTGATTAAACACACACACACGCCTAGGCCTCGTAAGCCCCTATTTTGGAAACATTTTTGAAAAACTGAGGCTGGTAAGCCTGGGATTTCTTTGGAAAGAATGATGCTAAAGCTGAAACTCCAAAACTTTGGCCACCTCATACGAAGAGTTGACTCACTGGAAAAGACTCTGATGCTGGGAGGGATTGGGAGCAGGAGAAGGGGACGACAGAGGATGAGATGGCTGGATGGCATCACGGACTCGATGGACATGAATCTGAGTGAACTCCGGGAGTTGGTGATGGACAGGGAGGCCCGGTGTGCTGCGATTCATGGGGTCGCAAAGAGTCGGTCACGACTGAGCAACTGAACTGAACTGAACTGAAACTATCCTTCGGCATGATAAAACTACAACCAGTTAAAATGCCTGCAGCATACAAAGAAGAATCAATTTTTCAAGGTATTGAAATAGCACTGCTGCTGCTGCTAAGTCGCTTCAGTCGTGTCCGACTCTGTGTGATCCCATAGACGGCAGCCCACCAGGCTCCCCCGTCCCTGGGATTCTCCAGGCAAGAACACTGGAGTGGGGTGCCATTTCCTTCTCCAATGCGTGAAAGTGAAAAGTGAAGTTGCTCAGTTGTGTCCGACTCTTAGCGACCCCATGGACTACAGCCCACCAGGCTCCTCCACCCATGGGCTTTTCCAGGCAAGAGTACTGGAGTGGGCTGCCAATAACCTGAAAAAAGAAATGTTACTGAAAGTTCTAAAGTTTCATTTTTTTAGAGCACAGGTGGGCAAACTGTAAGCCATGGGCCAAGTCCAGCCCTCTGCTTGTTTGTGTGTGGCTCTTGTGTGTGGCTCACACATGGGAAAATTCTATGACATTCAAACTTAGATATCCATAAATAGTGTTATTGGAACACAGTCATGTTATTTGTTTACACATTGTCTATGGCTACTTTTGCAATACAATGGGCCACCAAAGAGTTGACTTAAATTGTGTCTGACTCTCTGTGACCCTGTGGACTGTAGCCTGCCAAGCTCCTGTCCCTGGGATTTTCCAGGCAGGAATACTGGAGTGGGTTGTCGTTTCCTCCTCCAGGGAATCTTCGTGACCCAGGGATCGAACCTGAGTCTCCTGCCTGCATCTCCTGCACTGGCAGGCAGCTTCTTTACCACTTGAGCTATCAAGGAAGCCCACTGCAGAGCTGAGTTATTGCAAAAGAGATCACACAGTCTGCATGCCTAAATTGTTTACAATATGGAGTTTTACAGGGAAAAAAAAAAAGTGTGTTTTTTTTTTTCACTTAGATATCTAACCTGAAATTCTAGGAATACATCTTTTTTCAATATCAAGAAGGTCCTCTCCACAAGAGCCCCAACATCTTGCCATGAGACTTTCTGTGCCCAAGACACTAGCGACAGCTGGGGCCTTCTCTTAACTGCGGTCAGAAGGGATGGCTAATAAGCAGTTGGAATTCCTTTTAACCAAGCTTTCAGGATCAACCTCTTTTTTCATTCCCAAGACAAAAGTAAGTTTTAAATTGCTTTCATAGCTCTTTTTTTTTTTAACACTGAGTTTAGCCACCCACAGTATTAAATAGAAGTGAACACAGAACCCTAATTCACCTCAAACTCACTTGAAGTTTAGGTTCTGAAGGCACCTGGAATTAAAGCATCTGTTCTTGAAGGAGTATTCTCGGCTCTCTGATAAAGTTGCTAGGAGCAAGCAATAAACATTTGGCCTCCGCATTTCAGCCGCATGACTGCTGTTTTACTGCAGTAGTAACCAGACACTTAGAACTACTCGAGATGGCCTTAAAATAGGCGATTAGAAAATAAAAATGGAAAACAGGTCTAAGTAAGAAGCTCAGTTGAGGTGGTGGATTTGATCACACATTCCCTGAGAGATCCCTGCTGCTCAGGGGAAGGGCAGGCCCCAGGGAACAGACAGGTCAATCAAGCCGGCTGCTGCCCAGTTAACACGTCTGTTGTGTTTTTACCTATAACAGATGAACTTATTAACAAGGAAAACTTTCAAGACATTCTTGATCAAAATTTTAGTTTGACCCAATCCCGAGGAGAGAATGCATCTACATCTGCATCTCTCCAGTAATCTGAACTCAAAAACCGCAGTGTATTATTACAAAAATAATCCCATGTTTTTTCATTCATGAGAAATGTATCCTTGAACCCGACCGTTTTTCCAGAGTCCTAACTAGTCTTGCTGACAGATGACACAAGAACTAATGGAAAGTGCCATCAGTGAGTGCCACCAGGCCTCATTTTGCAATTCACAGGTGATCCCCAATATAGAAACGCACTGTAATTCTAAATACCACGGATCAATTACTTTCATGGCTTTACATGGTAGCTATGGTCTCCGCTTCCCATCTTTAACTCATTTACATAGTAATTAAACTGTATTAACAGAACTAAAATCATCTTTACATACCTATTAATAAGCAGGAAAAAAAATTTTATTTTCCACTTAGATTTCTATCCTGGAGTCCTAAGAATAGATCTTCTTTTCTAGATCAAGGATTCTCTCTCTGCATTAAACCTACCATCTTGCTGAGAGACTCTCCCTGCCCCAAGACACTAGTCATGTCTGGGGCCTTCCTTTAACTAGGGACAGTAACGTGACGAGGGACAAACTGAAATGGGGCAGAGAAGAGCAACTGAGGCACGGGAAGGAGCGACTCCTAGTGTGGGCGCAACCGAAGCCCTGGGACCAGGCAAGATGCTGCGTGGAGACAGGCGGGAGAGCTAGACAGAGTCCTGTGGGAGGAACGCTGAAAGAAGGGACAGCGCTGAGCTCGGAGACAGCAAGACACTGCCAGTCACAAGGTTCCTGAAGGTGGGCCCCTTCCGCAGCAAGATCACTGTGGTGGAATGCACGCTGGAGCTGGCCCGTACAGGCCTGTGAGGGAGCATCATGTTTTCAAGAATCCCACAAGCCAGCTGTTAAACATGGCCATTATTAAAAGTATATGATATTTGCTTTCCTGAATGGAGAAAGTAATATCAACATATATATGCTATCATGGCAATCCACTCCAGGACTATTGCCTGGAAAATCCCATGGACAGAGGAGCCTGACAGTCTACAGCCCATGGGGTCGCAAAGAGTCGGACATGACTGAGCGACTTCACTTCACTTCATGTATAAAATGGATAGCCGGGAGAAGCTGCTGAATAACACTGGGAGCCCATCCTGGCGCTGTGATGACATAGAGGGGCGGGACGGCAGGAGGCTCAAAGGGAGGGGATGTGTGTGTCATTATAGCTGATTCTTGTTGCTGTATGGTGGAAACCAAGACAACACTGTAAAAATTAAAAAACAAACAAAAAAACAGACGTAATTAAATGCCAGATGAAATGCAAAAAAATATATATAAATTTATAATTATATAAATATTAAAAAGAGATGTAACAAACACTCAAAACATCACGTTGTAATTCTTTTGCCACCTGAAGCAAGTGACACAAAAAAATGAAATGAACTAATATCACCTGTCTCCTGATCCTACCCACTGAGGACACAGCATCATAGCGTTCCTCAACTGAGTCAGAGGAAAACATCACACGAAACCAAACTGAGAGGCTTTCTGTTTAAAAAAAAAAAAAGTTGATCTGAACCTTTCAAAAATGTCGCTAAAGACTCAGATTATGGAGACTGAAAAGACTTCCCAACTAAATGCAGTGCATGGTCCTAGGCTGGATCCTGAACAACTGCTACTAAGGACATTAAAGGGACACGTGTCCAGATTTAAATGAGGTTTACACACACTAAACACTGTACCAATGTTAGAATTTTCCTGATTTTGGTGACCGTGCTGTGATTTATATGAGCCCTGTTCTTAAGAAACACACAGTGGAGTATCTGGGGTAAAGGAGCATGTCTACAGGTCACTCTCAAATGATTCGGGGGGTGGAGGGGAGAATGTTCACAGCTGGTGAAGCTGGGTTTAAGGCATATGCGATTTGTTTATAGTATTCTTAAACCTTTACTGTAAACTTGAAATCCTTTTAAAGTAAGTTCTCAAGAAACAATTTTTCAAATAATTTATATGACCAGATATTCAAAAAGGTGCAAAATTAAGTTCCATTTCTGAAGCTGTTTAAAAAATTTTTTTTAACATCTTGCACTAATCTTGGTCGCTAATACCATTCTCCACTAAAAAGAACCAAGGCGGCTGGAAGAAGTGGCTGTTTCCAGGTCTAGGTCAAGGTTATGTACAAGATGAGCTTGGAACATTTTGTTTTGACAAAAAGTAAGGAAATGTCCTCCTCCCTCCCCCCAAAAAAGGACAGGGACATGCTGACATGATGCATGTCGACGTAGCTTCCTCTGGCCAAACCTGGGACAATTTTAGACCAAACTGTCAATTAAGAATAGTAATGAATTATAAACAATTAAAAAAACAAAAGGAAGGAAGCCATGAGTCTATACTAACAATGAAAAAGGGAGAAAGGTGAACACCTATGTATAATGGAATGAGGAAGGCTGATGGTCAAAGTGGGAAGAATGTCAAAGTAATGAAATCACTACCATTTTGCCATCATAATGGGAGAGATTGAGTCTGGCAAAAATTTTCACTTGAGTACTCAATTTAGAGGGAAATTCTGATGAGGAACAAGCTATTTACATTGCCTTAAAAGTGTCTCCCCCCAGACTGTCACGTTACGTGGTAGCCTGGATGGGAGGGGAGCCTGGGGGAGATTAGATACACATATGTGGACTGCTGAGTCCCCTCACTGTTCACCTGAGACGATCACAAAACTGTTCATCAGCTGTACTCCAATATAAAGTTTAAGGGAAAAAAAAAGAAAAAAAGGAGAGGGATACTGTATTCTTCAAAATGGTTGATGCCATAGAAGAGAAAGAGAGGCTGTGGGCTTGTTTCAGATAAGGAAGGCTGAGAGACAGGACAGCTAAAAGCAGTAATTAGCTCTACTGTGATTTACAAGAGAAAAGCTCCTGCCTTAGGAAATGCATACTGAAGCATGTAAGGGGTAAAAATCCATTACACAGGGCACTTTAGCAAAAGACAGAAAAGGAAACACTGTGAGCGTGTACAGGTTTTTAGCTAGAGAGTACAAATGATAAATCAAATGGGGCAGAATGTTTGAGAGAGTTAATTACCCTGAGTGACTAGTATCTGGGTATTCTTTGCCCTGCTTGTTTTTTTTTTTTTTTTTAAAAACAACTTTTTATGAATTTCAAATTATTTCCACATAAGATTTTAAAAACATAAGGGGAAAATCGTTAATTCACAGAGGTTTAAAGGACTCACGGGCTAGGGATATGGCAAGTTCTATCAACACAGATGTGGACAAAGGTCTATACCGACAGCAAACTCTTGTTTATACAGTTCCCCTGGTGCTCCGGCCCAGGCTGAGTGTGGACCACCGCCCATCCCTACGCAAAAATGCCTCTCACCCAACAAGAGAGGGAAAATAACTAACACACCACAGCAACCATTTTAGTCATTAAATTAGTTTTCTACAAACAATAAATACACGAGAGGCTGGGGACCAGAGAAAGGCATGCAGGCTCAGCACAACCATCTTCTGAGTGCCCCCTGCAGGTCAGAGACAGAACCAGCTGCTTTGCAAACTCAACCAAGTATTTGCAAGTCAAGTATCTTACCCTTCTTGGAGATGAGAAGAGCAGCCCAGAGTACTTTAACGTCTAAGAACCAAGCTAGGAAAGGCTAAAAGCTGGGGTTCAAATCCAAGTAGGATTCCAAAGTCTGTATTCTTTCCATGACTCTGACCCTAAGGTTAGTGCCGGAGAAAGAGTTAAGTGGCAGAAAGGAGAGAAACGCAAAGAGGTAATTCTCAGAAGAAACACATGTTCAATAGCAAGCGACGACACCCGGAAGTCTGAAGGTAGAAGGAAGAGGGTGCTGAAAACAAGGGAGACAGAGGGCCAGGAGGTGACGTGAGAGTTCAGGCAGGAGACAAGCTGAAACAGGGCAAACTCAAACCTGGGCACACCGGCTGCGCGGCCCCAAGGATGAGTGACAAAGCCAAAGAGCGTGCGTAAGTGTACACTCAGCACACCAGGGCTTCCCCAGTGCCCTAGCAGCAAGAGTCCACCCACAGTGCAGGTGCTGCAGGCTCGATCCCCGGGTCAGGAAGACCCCCTGGAGCAGGGCATGGCAACCCACTCCAGCGTTCTCGCCTAGGGAATCCCATGGACAGGGGAGCCTGGCGGGCGCAGTCAACGGGGTCACCAAGAGTCAGACAAGAATGCAGTGACTGTGCACGCACGCATGCACAGTCCTCTATGCTGTACGTATGTCTTATCAACATCTGAAGTTTATGGGAAGCAAGAACTGTGTCTCAGAGGGCACTTCACACAGTGCCTCTGGAGCAACAAGAAGTTTCTGAGTAACTACATGAATGAATGAAGGGAGCAGGTATCAGTTTACACAGAATATTAATGGCAAGCCAAAACATTCATATTTGAACCTGAGTGTAGGCGAGAAAGATAAAGAAAAAACAGCTTTGAGTGGCATGTTTTGGGAGAAAATTGGATGTAGCAAATGTTCTAGAAAGGTTTATCTCACAGAAGTATTCTAAGAAGGAAAAAGAGAACAGAGGCAAGGAAACCAGTCTGGGAAAACATTACAAAAACACAGTGCAAGGAAGCAAAAGGGAGTTAAAACTACTTTGGCACCAAGATGACTTAAAAAGAAATAAATGTGAGAAAGGCATGTGGCTGAAAATAATTTGATGAAATATGACAGCTGACGATGGGAGCTGGACAAATAGACACAGACGAAAAGAATAGACATGAAGCAACACTAGGAGGAAAAAAGGGATATCTCTCCAAGGAAAAATGGGAGGGGGCTGTGGGAATGATTTGTGAGAAAGCGGATGATAAGCTTTAAATGCCAAGTTTCATCTGCCAGCCAGAGGGGAAACTGTAGACATTCTACAGACAGGACGTGCTCAGCCACATCCGACTCTTTGTGACCCCGTGCACTGCAGCCTGCCAGGTTCCTCTGGCCAAGAAGGACAAGACATCAGGAAAGGTCTGGGTTGGTGAGGCAGATCTGAGAGTCAACCGCACTAAGTTGAGAAGCCTTCCCAGCAATGAGGTCACCATGGTAACAGAGAGCCAAAGCCTAGACCCCAAGTTCCTATAGAGGAGGGCAGGGAGGGAGAAACAGGCCAAGCAAGGAAAGGCCAGCCAGTGAAGAGACGACATCGAGGAACACAGCATCAGTGATGCTAAAAGAGGTGAGGACCAAAGGATTCGCAGCTTTAAAAGCAATGATGGTTAAGCAGTCTTCAGAACACAAAGGGGAGGAGAGTTGGGAAGACAGGAAAGCAGCAAACTCAAGAACTGTTTCATTTTTCTCCAGCCTTAAATGGGTCTTTTCACAACATACTATTCCAGGCCCTCAACCCCAGAAACAAGATCCTTTGGACCCAACAGGAACTCAAACTCAAATGCCATCAAGGAAGAGAATGAGACTTACCGTATTTCTCTCTGTTTAATGGCAGCCACAATCGAGTCCTCTCTAGCCAAAAACTTAAAATACTGAAATTTTTCATTTTGCACACTCCAGAGAGCTCACAACTAAAATATCGCTTCCTAGATTCGTGATGCAGTTAATTTCCAACCATCAAAAATATTTCAAATTTCTCTTTACTTTAACCATTTTGTTAATAATAACCTCAATAACTACAAAAGTCTTCGTATTTTTTCCAAGATCATATTACTCACAATCATTGATCTGTACTAATGAGGTAGACAGCCAGACTGAACTAATGAAAGTTAAAGGACTTTCAGAGGATTTACTGCTATCAAATATACGATAGGATCACTAACCATCAGTTATTGGGGTTATTTTTGAAATAGGAATATTTGAAATTTTAATGTTGATATGTAAATAACCTTAAAATACTTGAAAATATTTTATTACTTGAAACATTTCGTTGAGTGTGTTTTATTAGTTCATAACATTTTACTGCTAGTATAAATTTTTATTCCAGTCCATCCATCAAGTAGATAAGTTAAACAGTTGAAAGCTATTTAACAGCCCAATATTAATGTGTTCATTCCCTTCCCTTCTGCTCTGTTCCCATTACCAAAGCCTTAAGTTATTCGTCCATTGATGCTTAACAAGCACACAGTGCCTCTGTTTAATGCAGTTTGTCTCTGGTATCATCTGGTACTAGAATTATAAATACTTCCTGTCCGCCAGGAGCCTAGACAGACATGCCTATGGACAGAAGGCCACCCGGTAAGTGCTATAATTAGCAGAAACACAAGCGTCTCTAGGCATCCATACTCTGTCCTGAGGCGGGTATGAGGAACGCCTCTGCAGGGAATTGGCTGCGTCTGAGTCTGCTCATGGCTCAGGACGGATCACCCAGGGAGGAAAGAGTCTTCTGAACGCTTAGCCATTTACAGTGGAGCTGGGGCTGGGCCCTCATCCAGCTCATCTCTGTACACGCAACATCTCTCCAGAAGGCCTGAGACATCGCGAGTGCTTAATGTCTGCTGGGCTGAACCAAAAACGTATCATCCTTTTTCAAAAACAAAATGTAAAACGCCACAAATTAAACCCAACACGAAGTCTGCCTTCCTCATCACTCACTTAACAGTGGCGGGGCATTTGGGGAGAACTCTACTGCATCTAGAGGAGAGATGGTTGGATGGCATCACCAACTCGATGCACATGAGTCTGAGCAAGCTCGGACAGTGGGTGATGGACAGGGAAGCCTGGCGTGCTGCAGTCTAGGAAGCTGCAAAGAGTTGGACACGACTGAGCAACTGAACAACAACAAATGTTAGAAAATACTGTAACCATTTTATTTGACATTTGAGGTTAGTTTTTATTTCAACCAGGCTAATCTTTTCCCAGATGAAGATACAGGTCAGTGAAATCCCTATAACCTGCTTTCATTTTTGATCATATGTCTATATTCCAGCCAAAAGGCATTCCCCTTCCCAAAGTTAACATTAAACTATTAAATACTATTACTAATTATGGTAAAAATTCATATTGTCTTCCAGCTTCATAATTTTGCAACATTAAGATATACATAAATACTTAAAAAGATTTCCAAGCACCACCAACATGGTCCGTTAAAATAAAACCAGTAGATGGCGCTCAATTTGTCTGCAGAGTGCTCCGTATGGAGGTTTCAGGGACTACTCTCTCTGAACAAGGAAGAATCTTGAAACTTCAGCTGGAAAAGGAATCAAAATTACAAAAAGTTTGGAAATCATTTAATGTATGGACCCCGTAATGGAAAGTGTTCCTTAAAAATAAGTTTTTTACAATTCTAAGAGGATGAGCTTTCTGTTTCAATGTACAGCCCTGCCTCTCAGTCTATTCCTGTTAATAAGCAAAGCTAATTGGTCGAAGGGTGTTGGCTGGCGGCTTTAAAAAAACAGCCTCACCCTCTCACAAATGTTTCACAACTCTCTGGAACTGCTCGAGTAATTGGGTCAACACTTAAAGAGACAGTCCCCCTATGCTAACAGGACCAGGTGTTTGGTTAAAATGCAGACACCTTGAAGACTTTTTAAAATTAATTCTCGACAGAACATTTCTCTCTTCCTTCTCTGTCCTCCTGGGAAGCAGAGGATGGAAGTGGCGCATTCTATCATTAAAATCCAGCAACTGGACTTGTGTTCTGCCCACCCCCCACACTTATCTGTGTAGCTTCCTTGGCTATTCCTTGCTCGAGTCTCTTTTTTTCCTCTAAAGGCATCTATGAAACTGGGTCTCCGGGCTTCCAGACTCACCCTCCAAACAATATGAGGCAACAGGACAAATCTCCAAAATAACAATCTGGTCAAGTTACGCTCCTGAGACTCATGGACGACCAACACGATGACGTCCTAACTCACGAGTGTGTCCCTTCAGCTTGCAGGAAACGAGGTTCCCCTCAACACGGCCCTTGCTCCCCAGCCGCCTCTGCCTCCCAGAGCCCCTCCCGCTCTTGGTGGTGGTTTGGTTGCTCAGTCGTGTCCAACTCTCATGGTCTTATGGACTGGAGCCCCCTAGGCTCCTCTGTTCATGGGATTCTCTGGGTGAGAACACTGGGATGGGATGCCATGCCCTTCTTCTCTCCCCAGGGATTGAACCCAGGTCTCCTGAATTGCAGGTGGATTCTTCACCAACTGAGCCACCAGGGAGGCACCACACAAACACTGCAAGCACACAACACACAGACAGGACACACCAGAGGCTGAAGCCTGACTCGTATTATGTGTGTCTCACCACCTGGGCACACAGCTCCCTTCACCTGTCATGTCTTCCTCTCACTTGACCAGCGATGCCCAGGAGGGGAGGGCATGAAACCAGCCCCGCCTTTCTTTTCTGAGGAGCCATCTGGTCTCCTTCCTCGGGTGAAAGGCCTGCTTGCTGATCTCAGACACTGTGTCTGCCTCCTGGAATGGAGGCCAAGGCCTCCAGTTCCTTTCCTGTCTGTGCAACGGGCAATGAATCCATGGGGGGACCCAGTGGGTCCAGGGCACCTGCTCAGATCTCACTCCCAGCCCACTCAATCCCGACACTTTGTCGGCAAAGTAACGTCTCTGCTTTTTAATATGCTGTCTAGGTTTGTCATTGGGAAGATCCCTGGAGAAGGGAACAGCTGCCAACTCCAGTACTCTGGCCTGGAGAATTCCATGGACAGAAGAGCCTGGCAGGCTACAGTCCATGGGGTCGCAAAGAGTCAGACACGGCTGAGCGACTTTCACTTTCAACCACAGGTGAAACCATTGGAAAAACCATAGCCTTAACTAGACAGACCTTTGTTGGCAAAGTAACGTCTCTGCTTTTCAATATGCTATCTAGGTTGGTCATAACTTTCCTTTCAAGGAGTAAGTGTCTTTTAATTTCATGGCTGCAATCACCATCTACAGTGATTTTGGAGCCCCTCAAAATAAAGTCTGACACTGTTTCCACTGTTTCCCCATCTATTTCCCATGAAGTGATGGGACCAGATGCCATGATCTTCGTTTTCTGAATGTTGAGCTTTAAGCCAACTTTTTCACTCTCCTCTTTCACTTTCATCAAGAGGCTTTTTAGTTCCTCTTCACTCTCTGCCATCAGGGTGGTGTCATCTGCATATCTGAGGTTATTGATATTTCTCCCGGCAATCTTGATTCCAGCTTGTGCTTCTTCCAGTCCAGCGTTTCTCATGATGTACTCTGCATAGAAGTTAAATAAGCAGGGTGACAATATACAGCCTTGACGTACTCCTTTTCCTATTGGGAACCAGTCTGTTGTTCCATGTCCAGTTCTAACTGTTGCTTCCTAACCTGCATATAGGTTTCTCAAGAGGCAGGTCAGGTGGCCTGGTATTCCCATCTCTTTCAGAATTTTCCACAGTTTCTTGTGATCCACACAGTCAAAGGCTTTGGCATAGTCAATAAAGCAGAAATAGATGTTTTTCTGGAACTCTCTTGCTTTTTCGATGATCCAGCGGATGTTGGCAATTTGATCTCTGGTTCCTCTGCCTTTTCTAAAACCAGCTTGAACATCTGGAAGTTCATGGTTCATGTATTACTGAAGCCTGGCTTGGAGAATTTTGAGCATGACTTTACTGGCGTGTGAGATGAGTGCAATTGTGCTGTAGTTTGAGCATTCTTTGGCATTGCCTTTCTCAATATATGATTCACAATTTTTAAAGGTTATACTCCATTTACAGTTATGATAAAATGTTGGCTATATTCCATGTTGTACAATATATCCTTATAACCTATTTTATACTTAATAGTTTGTACTAAAACTTTAAAATATAAATCTTTCCCCATCTGTAAAAGAAAACAATTCCTCCTAATTCACAGGCTTGTCAAACTAATAAAATGAGATTAGTATAGAAAGACTAAAACACAGAAATCCAAGTAAACAGACCATATACAACACAGAAGTATTAAACTATTTAGACTGAAATGCAGTTTTTCATTGAGTATCATTCCCAAGTTTTCTTAAAGACCCTATCTCAGAAGTCAAAGTGACACAGTGTCACTGGTTCCAGGTAACAAAGCCCCCTGGGTCACTTCATCGGAGTGGTCTACCCTTGGGGATCTTAAATATTTCCACTCCCCCACCCCAAGTCTCACCTTTGACTAATCAGACATTACCGTCCATGAATACAGCGAAGCTCTTTCTAGAAGAGTTTTGTGTGTGTGGCCACACGTGCACATGGTTGTGTCTCTTTGCGACCCCATGGACCACAGCCTGCCAGGCTCCTCTGTCCACGGGATTCTCCAGGCAAGTAGGGTGGGCTGCCATGCCCTCCCCTCCAGGGGACCGTCCGGATCCAGGGATCAACCCTGAGTCCCCTGCGCCTCCTGCACTGCAGATGGATTCTTTACCACTGCACCACCTGGAAAGCCCTGAACAGCTTTAACTCTATTTAATCAAAAACACTGAGAACCTATATGTGCAAGGTACTGTGATGGAAGCTGAAGTGAGAGTAACAAAATCAATTCAAGTATAAAGTTTCTGTCCAATTTAATCCGCAGGAAAGGGGCCTTTAAGACCATCCTTTTTGTTTACTGGTTCATGCTTAAACACTGGGGTGCAACAGAATCATCTGGAGGGCTTATTTCAAAGTGACTTGCAGGGTAATGTGCAAGTCAGTTTATGTATGAAACACTTCAGAAGGCTGTGGAATCAATGACCACCACACCCAAATAACTGGAATTGTTTACAAACAATCTACAGTCTGAGATTTTTATCAGTGAACTTATACGAACAGGGTTTCCCTGGTGGCTCGGCTGGTAAAGAATCTGCCTGCAACGCGGGAGACCTGGGTTCAATCCCTGGGTTAGGAAGATCCACTGGAGAAGGGAAGGCCTACCCATTCCAGTGTTCTGGCCTGGAGAATTCCATGGACTGTATAGTCCACAGGGTCGCAAAGAGTCAGACATGACTGAGTGACTTTCACTTACATGAAAACTATCATTAAACTTTTCTTTTTAATGTGGACTTCCCTGATGGTTCAGAGGTTAGGACTATGGGGCTGCAAAGAGGGGGTGCTTCTGCTGCAGGGGGTGAGGATTTGATCCCTGGTCGGGGAACCAAGATTCCACAAGCCTCTCACATGGGTGGGGGTGGTGGGGGCGGGTGCCGAAGCCACACACACACATGGTTTGCAGGGCTCCACCCCAAGCATTCTGACCCGGTAGGTCTGGATGGGGCCTGAAGATCCGCATGGCTAATAAGCTCCTAGTGATGCTCATGCTGGTGGGACCACACTTTGAGAACCAGTGCTCTAGAACAATTCAACTGCAAGTCAGTCTGGGAAACCCCCTGAGTAAACAATGTTTACAAGATCTCCAGCTTACATTTGAAGAAGCGACGGCCAAGGGGAAGCCAGTACTGACGCCAACCTCTAAATGTAGAATGTGATACAAGCATCAGGCTTCGAGTTCCCAGGTTAAGAGAGGGTGGCAGCAATTTAAGGGACTGGGAGTGAGACCATTCTTATAACACGGGCCTCAGGCAGGTGAAGAGATATCGTACGTAAGTCACCTTACATGAAAGGTACTCAGTAAGTGTTGTTCTCCTCTTTCTAAGCAAACAAAGGAAAGAGCTACCAACCCAAGTGCTTGTGCAGAGATGCAAGAGGAAGCCACACAGTTATGTTCATATGCTTTTGTGTTATGCAAAATAAAGGAGATGGGTGTCTTTAAAAACTACCTATGTATTTAAGGTTCCATCCATCATGGCACCCCCCTCGCTCTGGCTCTACATTATCCCTCTTCCTCTTTTAGGAAAATCCTTGGTGGTCATATCTGTGGCTCTTTGATGCTTTCCGCCACTCTGTCAGACAAAGTCCACTTGCTCTCTGGAACTGCTTTCCCGTCCTCCGTGCACCCCGCACGCTCCAACGGTGACCAGGCCCTCACAGTCCTCCTCTGCTCTCTCTACGCCACTCCTCCATGTCCTCTGGGCACTGCTTCCACCGTGCAACCCCCTGCCTAGTTGGAAGACCTCCAGTTGTTCCCTATCCTGCTTGTAAAATGCCATACTCCCTCTATCAGTGCTGGCCAAGAGAATTTTCTGCACTGATGGAAATATTCTATCTGAGATGTCCAACATGGCGGCCGCCAGCCAGCATGGCAGCTAAGCTCTCTACAGTGGAGGAAGTGATTTTTTAAATTTTCTTTTATTAATTTCCATGGCTCCATGGGGCCAGTGGCTACCCTAATGAACAGAGCAGATCTATGCAATCTCCTCTCCACGTACCATGGGAACTGTCCTCTCCAGTCCAGCCAGGCCCCTCACCACCCCGGACAATACCATGTCCGCACCTTCACAGACTCTATTCCCCTCTCTCATACTGCTCTTTCCTTCCTCCAGAGCCACATCTGTCCAGGCTAACGGAACCCCATTTTTCCTGAAGGCCTTCCTATCATTTCTGTCAACATCTCATCCCTTTTCTTGCCATGAACCATCACTGCCTGTGTAACAAATCCAGCATCTGAACCAATATTACCTATGCTGTCATTTAACTCCTCACGCATGTGAGCTCCTGTGAAAGAATCTATTCCTCGAAGACCAGGTCTTCCATTCACTTAGCAAGTTCTTTACAAATACTTGATGAGTGAGCTAAGGACATAGAGCATTACAACTTGGTCTTTGGAAAGCAAGACTTCTCTTCACTGGAACCAAATGGAAAAGTTAATTCTATTGCCCTGTCCCCACCACCATTCCCCTCCCCAAATATCCAGATGCTTGGGAAACATCAAGTTAGTGTAAAAGCATCCTGCAGAGAGACCCTGAGAAGGCTTTTGGCCTTTATGTATCTCCACCTGCTCGGAAAATGCCAAGGAAAAAGAAGAAAACGCTATCTGCAAATGCAAAACCTGTAACCTTCAAAGCAAGTTGCTGCAGGTGGGCTAACAAGCCCAACAGAAGGAAGCTGAAGCTCTTGCTCTGTAAAGTCATCAAAAGCTAAATTGAGGAACACTTGACTTCCTTATTTCTTCTGGCACTAGTGACAATGTTGTCATTATTTAAAACACAGTACTCAGATCTGGCTGGAAAGAGCCTCCAGTCTACAAAACACTGCAGCTGACCCATCCGACATGTATTGTTGAGGCAAAGACAGGTAATTAATTTAAGAGATCAAAAGCTGATAAAGCTCTCTTTGTAGGAGCAACACATAACAACAGCCAAGCAAGAGGGACAGCCTTGTTAGTTCAACTCCTGCTAGGGAAACACATTTACCAGAAAGAGATAAAATGTTGCCCTACCAAGTAGGTCCTCTTCCCTCCAAAGAGCAACAGAAGACTTTAAAGTTGGAGGCAACCTACAGTAAAGATTCCGCCTGCAAACCGTGAGAACTTGGTGTGATTCCTGGATCAGGAAAATCCCCTGGAGAAGGGAATGGCTACTCACTCCAGTATTCTTGCATGGAGAATCCCCACAGAGAGAGGAGCCTGGTGGCCTACAGTCCATGGGGTCACATAGAGTCGGACACCACTGAGTAACTAACACTTTTACTTTCCTCAACTGTCATTATGTATGCCAACTATACTTATGCAGAAACAAACTTTTAATACTTCATGTTAAATCCCCTTCTTTCGCAGCATGACATCTCCACATGGACTCTCATCTTCTGGCACTGAGGTCAGTTCTGATTAACACACACAGTTGCTGTTGTTCAGTCACTAAGTTGTGTCCAACTCTGCAACTCCATCGACAGCAGCACGCCAGGCCTCCCGGTCCTTCACCATCTCCCAGAGTTTGCTCAGTCTCACATCCATGAGTGGGTGATGCCATCCAGCCGTCCTGTCTTCTGTCGCCCCCTTCTTCCTGCCCTTGGTCTTTCACAGCATCAGGGTCTTTTCCAAGAGTCTCAAGCAATACCTGTATCCTAACCTACCCACCCCTTACTTGACAGAACAGAGAGCGACATCATCTAAAAATGTGGTCCCTACTCTAACAGAAATAGTTATAATCACTGGATATTGTTTTGTTTTGTAAGTTTTAAATGGAGAAAGGAATCCAGTGCCAAAGATACGTCAGGATGCTTTTCCTCCTCCCAGAAACAGTTACAGGCAAAAACATTCAGTGCTACGGAAAAAGAGAAATGCAAAAGGGCATAATAAACCAGATCTGTTGGGGTTCTGAACATCTATTTTGTAATTAGAAGAGCTCTTCCCCTTGAAAATCTAATAAATGTGGGTTTCATTCCAGTCATAAGGCAGGTAACGATAAGTATTCCATACATAACCTGTATTTCACATCTATCTCTCTGCTTTTAAAGGAGTACATAGTTTTGGGATGGGAACTTTTGGTTTTCCTGAGGGAGACCTTGAGATGGGTTCACCTGACCACAAATCTTGGGGAAACCAGCAAGTTTATAACTGAAGGATCTGAAAAATGAACCCCAAGTTTTTCCTCTTTAAATGTGTTCTTACGGCGATTCTAGTTAGCGGATCATCAAGCATCCAAGATAAACCTTCTGAGTCAGTCAGTGTCAGAGCCAAACCATCCATTCTGGGGTTTCATTAATCATCAAGTGCTCAATGCCCACTGGAACACTTCGGCAACCAGTAAGGACATTATTCTAACACAGAAAAGCAGAAGGGGGGTGGGGAAAAAACCTGCAGGAGCTGTGCTTTACACAGAAATGCCTCAGTCATTATTCAAGAGCCTTGGCTACCTCTTCCTTTCACAGGCCCAGGGCTAAAGAGCCACCCCCATCTTCCTGCAGAAGATCTAGGGATAAAGGTAAGTATCTGCCCGAGTTATTCAGCAGAATGGTTATTAATGACTTCTCTACACTCAAGTGTTACAACCCACATTTTTTTTTACTCATGGCTCAGACAGTTAAAAAATCTGCCTGCAATGCTGGAAATCTGGATTCAATCCGTGGATTGGGAAGATCCCCTGGAGAAGGAAATGGCTACCCACTACAATATTCTTGCCTGGCAGGCTATATAGTCCATGAGGTCACAAGAGTCGGACACAACTTGAGCGACCAACACTACTCTGAAAGAGAGCTCAATGCTATCTTTTCAAATATGTCTCTCTCCTTCCGCTATTCCCATCGTTCCCTTTTTTTCTCTTACAGAGCCCATGTATTCCCAGACTCCTACCACAGGGGCTCAGTGCGTGTACTCCGAACCCTAAATTCCAACCTCCGCCTCTGGCATGCTGGCTGGGCTAGTGACCTGCAGATCCTGCTACCTGACCAGAGCCATCACAACCTCCATGAAACATGGGGCAAATCCGTCAGTCTCGCAGTAGCTCAGTTTCTTCACTCTTCCAGCGGAGTGAGGTCAACCACCCCGAAAATACAATGATTCCCCTGACTCATCTCACTGTTCTGCAGTCCTGACCTTAGTCATAAAGTTCATTCCCACACGGGGCACCACCCATGTGGCCGTCACTTGGGGGCATCATCACGGCTTTTTCTCCAGAAAAGTAAAGTCAGAGCAGGGAAAGGAAGTGACTTTCTCTGGAATCCAGTTCTGCTTATTCTTGACCCCTACTGTCTCCTTGTGCCCCAGAAAGGACAGAGTGTGAGGTATGCTATCAGAACAGAAGAAAAACCCTTCAGGGCTGGTCTGCCCAGATTTCTTCTAGAACAAGCCTGGGGGCCTTAGATAAGAGGCATTTAAAGAGACCCTTTCCTCCTCCTCCTTCCCTCCTTCCGAAGTTTTAAATCTTGCTTCCTTTTCAGCTGTTGGTCTGGGGGAGGATTTATTTATTGTTGTTCTTGTCCAGTTGCTAGGTTGCTAGGTGCTTAATGTGTAGGGGTGGAGGTGGCGGCAGGACCTATTTTATTTGTTTTATAAATACCAACTTTTGTCTCATATGCCTGGCTTTTGCTTTTATCATCTGATAGCGTCCCTCACACCCTATTCTTTCTGGGTTAAGTATGTGCTTTTATCTTGACAGTGAAAAGGGCTCTACAGCCAAAGGGTACATATACTATGCTTATGAAAACTATCTGCTGTGTGTTGTTTACTGTAAAAAGTGGCTTAAGTCCCATAAGGACTAAAGATAGTGATTCAGGACTCTATGTCTACCTTTTCAACTGGCTGAAGGAATGAGTAGGTTATTTATCCACAGAATACATATCTAGAAGAAAATCAAACATTCTTTGCTACACTTCCCAAGGATGCTGTACACATCCCCTTACAGCTGTAAGAAGTTAGAGGTGCACAATAAAGACATTGTTTTCACATTTATTTCCTTGTGAGCAATACTCTTAATCGCAAAGATGACAGCACTGTCGATTCAGGACTCATACAGGGTAAATCTAATGATGAAACCTGGAAACAAGTAAGCATCTTTATTTTACTTTTTAATGAGCAACTGTGAAAAGGCAATTGTTCTGTCAAAAAGAAGCGAAGTTGACTTGAATTTATGTAGTATTCCTGACCAAATCCAGAAAAAATTCAGCAAAATAAGTAGCTAATTGGCCAAATTCTCTTCCAAAATGTCGGCACCAGGAAAGACAAACAAAAGAACTGTACTCAGTTAAGAGACTGTAAATAAATACAGTGTGTAATCCCGGATTAAACCCTGAATTGGGGAGAAGTGCTAAGGAGGATGCTTTAAAGGACATTTTGAGATGATCAGAGAAATCTGGATATGGACTTACATAAGAGTATTAGGTAAATGTTATGATACCTGTTTTGTTAATTGTACTGTCATCATGAAAAAGAATGAGTCAGTCTTTAAGATCTATTGATACATGCTGAAATATTTAGGGGGGGAAAGATATGATGCCTGCAACTTTCACACAGTTCAAAAAATATGTAATAAAGAAAATGGTAAGAAAATCACATTTAGGTCACATCTAAATGTTAATAAAAGGTGAGCGGAAGTGAAGCTGCATTCTTGTCATTTTTCTGTAAATGTGCACTTTTTTCAAATAAAACATTAAAAAATTTTTAACGTGAGAAATGAAGATTAAATGTGGGTTACTTGGTTTCAAAAGGACTTTATCCATGCAAGTCTGTGTTAGTCACTCAGTCACGCCTGACTCTGAGACCCCATGGACTGCAACCCACCAGACGCCTCTGTCTTTGGGATTCTCCAGGCAAGAATACTGGAGTGGGTTGCCATGCCTTCCTCCAGGGGTCTCCCCAACCCAGCAGTCGAACCATGTCTCCCACACTGCAGGCAGATTCTTCACCGTCTGGGCCACTGGGGAAGCCTGTTTGTGCAAGTCTCCATCACATGAAGTGTAGCGAGATTTGTCGTGTTTTAGGTAACAATTATGGATAGCAACCTTGCTTAGCAGCTTGGTATACAGAAGAAAGACCAGGGATTTGAGATTTACAATCTCTGGGTAAAGCATATACTAAATGAACCATCTTGGACTCTCATTTCTTCAAGTATTATGAGGGTAAGAATGAAGCTTCCTCCCCCCTCACAAGATTGTGAAAGAAAGAACGTGAAAGTTGCTTAGTCGTTTCCGACCCCGTGGACTATACAGTCTATGGAATTCTGCAGCCCAGGGTACTGGAGTGGGTAGCCTATCCCTTCTCTAGCGGATCTTCCCAACCCAGGAACTGAACTGGGGTCTCCTGCATTGCAGGCGGATTACACAAGGTTGTAATGAGAATCAAATGATATTCTGTGTGCAAATGTGCATTTTAAACCTGGAGGCAGTATACAAATATGAACTCTTTGTTTCTAAGGAGCTGTCATCCAGAAAGGTTATGGGAGATGCAGGTGAGTGCTACGCCAGCTGGTGGAGCAGTCACAGAAAACCAGGGGCTGAAAGAACCACTTGTGAAATCGCATCACACGTCGTTCATGAAGGTTCACAACAGCAGGTTTTTGGAAAGACTTCCTTTTCTCCTCAACAGCAGAAACTTTTGATCCCACTGTCCTAGGACGAATGAGAGTCGGATCTCCTTTAAAACATTCTTCCATTCAAGGATGTTCCATTTACATCAAAACACAGATCTTAAAAATGACCACAGAATACGAAAACTGTTTCTCCTCAAATGGGGAATCCAAAACAATATGCTGCAACTTCCTAAGCAGTCTGCCCAGGGCTCAGCGCTCCGCCTTACGATAAATCCACTGTCCCTGAGAGGCCAGACCTGCCCGTGAGCCAGAGGCTGGGGTTCAGAGGACACTCAGAGGTGGGCTTCAGCTGCGAGAGAAGGCAGGCCTGTGGGAGTCACTCAAGGGTCTGTGAAACCCTTCCAGGTCAGGCTCCCTGAGGCTCCAGTTTCCTCCAGGAGAGGACACACCCTCTCGGCCCAAGCCCAGCCCTGGCTTCAGAGCTCTGCACTTGTCGCCTTGGGCTGGAACACTGGGCCGAAATCCACACACAGCTGGTTCGTACCAGTCACTCAGGTCTAAGTCTAAATGGCCGGTCCACTCTGCCCCCTAGCTAGAGGTACTTCCCAACCCCTTCCCTGAGCACCCCTAAAAGAGCCCCTACTCAGACACAGCCACATCACATCTTGTTTTATTTTCATGAAACTGTTCTTTGGGCATTTTCTTGTTTAAGAGTTATGCCTTCTCCTCGCTATAAGGCAAGCAGCACAGGAGCCTTCCACTTTGTTCATGGCTAAATTCCCAGCCTCCAAAAAGGGGTCCGCACAAAGCAGGCATCTAAGAACTCCCCAGCTCCAACCTCAAATTCACTCCCAGTACTAACGTGTGACTGAAACTTAAGAAATCCAGGGATAAAAGGCCAAAAGTTCAAATGCAGCCCCGATTTCTGGAACTCCTCTTTCAACTCAACTTCACCTTCTCTTGCTACAGTCCACCATCCTACTTCTAGTCACTCTTTTATCTTTTGTCTCTTCCTAGAGTCACAAGTACCAATTTCTTACAAATGACTCAAACTCAAAACCAACTTTTTCAGCCCACAATCCCAAGCCCACAGCTCCTGCTGTAAATGGAACATCAACATGCCCTCAAACATGCGGAAAGAACAGAGCCATCACCCGCCTCCTTTTCCACATCTGGCAATGGCACAGGCTGCCACTCACATTCAAGTCCTCAAGTCACCAGCATTCTTTCATTTGTAAAGAGTTCAGATCTACTGCTCCTTATCAATATTTCTTGCGCCTGCCATTGCCTCTCCATTTTTACTTCCACTAAACAGTCCAGATGGTAAAGAATTGGCCTGCAATGCAGGAGACCTAGGTTCAATCCCTGGGTCAGGAAGATCCCCTGGAGACCTGGGAATGGCTACTCATTCCAGTATTCTTGCCTGAAAAATTCCATGGACAGAGGGGCCTGGCGGGTTACAGCCCATAGGGTCGCAAAGAGTCGGACATATCTGACCACCTAGCACTTCCACTTTCCAACAATCCAGGCCCTTACCACCTAGAGGGGTGTAACTAAACCTGTCCAAGTTTCTACTACCACCACCCAGTGGTCCCGAAACTGCAATTCTTATAAACATTCATCTGGCAATCATCATTGTTTTTGTAGAAGCTGAGGCAAACACCTGACCTGGTAATGTAACCAGCTGATCTAACACAAAGGGTGTAGTTGTGAAATCAGAGAGCTGACAGGCAAGGAAACCGAGGCACAGCCAGGTTACAGTTCCTGGCACCCAAAGTTTCAGGTTCCGTGTGTTCCACCATTAACAGTCCACAAAAATCACCCATTACAATAGCTTCACTGAAGCATTCGACAGTGCTGCTACCTGTAAAATGTGGGACATTCCTTACATTTTAACTACTGCAGCTTTTTGTGGACTCGTTTTTACGCAAAGCCTGGTTAAGATGTTTATTTGGTATATTTGGAATCCAGCCTATTTTTCTTAACTTTCAGGTAAAAGTTATTCTCAGTGTACATAGTTTTTCCTTATTAACTAGGAGTTTTCTCTCTTCTTTTGATGACATACACCCTAGCACATCTCAAATCATCAAGAAAAATTTCAACACACTCTTTCTATTATTTTGCTTAGTACTTGTCGAGGTGCAGAGAACTGACTTCCTCACCAACGGACTGCCCTGTAACAGTTACGGCAGCTCTCCCATCCCGGGGGTTACACTCACCACACCCCAGTAGAGGCTTGAAACCGTGAACAGTCCTGACTCATATTGGAACATGTTTTTTCCCCTACACACACACACTTGTGATAAAGCTTACAAATTAGGCACAGTAAAGAGGTTAATAACTAACGGCTCAGACAGTAAAGCTTCTGTCTACCATGTGGGAGACCCGGGTTCGATCCCTGAGTTGGGAAGATCCTCTGGAGAAAGAAATGGCAATCCACTCCAGGACTATTGCCTGGAAAATCCCATGGATAGAGGAGCTTGGTAAGCTATAGTCCATGGGGTCGCAAAGAGTTGGACATGACTGAGCAACTTCACAGTAACAAAATAGAACAAAATAACAATTCTATACTGAAAAAAAAAAAAATGTGAGGTGAATGTGGTATCTCCCTCCTCCTCTCAGAATCTCTTACTGTACAAATTTAATGCCTTTTCCATCTTAACTAAAGCACTTATCACACTTTGTGCCTGTACCTTTTGCAGTTCGAGGTGCGAAAGCAAAAATAGCATGAATTTCTTTTTCCTTCCTCACAATTTCATGGCTAGAAGATTCATTCTTATCATAGATCTTAGCAACCTCAGCATATGAAAATTTTTTTCCCTTATTAAGTCAAGAACTTTCACCTTTTCACCTCAAGGCTCCTCTTCAGTGTATCTGAATTGCCAGCCTCACTACTCTTATACTCTGGGGCCACTGGTAAGTACAATAAGGGTCACCTGAACACAGCACCAAGATACCACAGATGATCTGATAACCCAGACAGATGCTAAGCGACCAGTGGGCAGGACACACTGGAAAAAGGGATGATTCATATCCCCTACAGGATGAGGTGGGATGGTGCAAGATTCCACCACACCACTCGCAACAGTGGGAAACTTAAAATTTATGAATCATGGGGCTTCCTGGTGGTCCAATGGCTAAGATCCTGTGCTTCCATGCAGGGGGTGGGTTCGATCCCTGGTCAGGAAAGTAAGATCCTGCATGCCTCTTAGTGCAGTCAAAAATAAACATATAAAATACATGCCTTGTTTATTTCTGTAGTTTTCCATGTAATATTACCACCATGGTGACTGCAGGTAACAAACCACAGAAAGTGAAACTGTGATGCTAGATCACTAGAAAAGAAGGGGGCATGACCATACTTTGCTTCACCCAAACAGCGTACACCCCTGAGACCTCCGTAGTTCACTGAAAACGGTCTTCCCAGTAGAGCCTATCCAACTACACTGAACACCTAAGTCATATACAAAAGCACTATGTTAAGTACATTCTTCAGAACTGATTTTTAAGAGCCTTGCTTCCCGAACAGAATGAAGCATTTTTATGCTTCACAAGTTTCACAGTGATTGCTGTGACTAAGTACCCCAAAATACAGATGTAAATCACAATTTACCACCAAGGAGCTGCGTGACCTTATCACATTATCTTCAGAATGCATTTCCTCGTGTCTAAAATGGAGAGGTTGAAGCAGGTATCATCTACAGCCTCTGTTAGCTCTCAACTTCTCAGATTCAATGATGGCAAGACAAGAAAGTTTCTAACTGACCTCTCGGCCTCTGTTCGCTCCTTCTAAATTATCCTGCACACTACTAACTGAGTTTCCCAAACTACCACTGCTTTAGCTTTCTACTGCTGTTACAACAAACCACCACAAACTCAGAGGCTTAAAGCAACACAGGTTTTATTATCTTATACTTCTGAAGGTCAGGGGCCTGAACGACGTTCACTTGGCTAAAACAAAGATGTCTGTGTTCCTCCTAAGGTCCTAAGGAGAAGCTGTCCGCCTGCTTTCCCCAGCTTCGAGAGGCTGCAGTCCTTGGCTCATGGACCCTTTCCCGTTCAAAGCCAGCAGCGTGGCATCTACAAATCTCTGCCTCCCTCTCTCACTTACGAACCTTCGTGATTACCCTGGGCTATCCAGATAATTAAAGGATAAACTCTGGTTTCAAGATCTTTAACTTACTGAAATCTGTGAAGCCCCGTTTGTCATGTGAGATAAACATTCGCAGGTTCTGGGAATTAAGACATGGACACACTTGAACCGTTATTCTTCCTACCACAACTATGCAGTCATATCAGCCCGTAACTAAACTCATTCATCGGCCAAAAGCAGACAAAAACATCAGGAGAAAACTTGCATAGACACAAAAATACTAGCAAACCAGATCTAGCAACACACAAAAAGGATTATACACCATGACCAAATGAGATTAATCCCAGCAAAGAAAGGTTGGTTTAAAATCAATCAACGTAATACAATCATGGAATCAAAGAAAAAACCCACACAATACATCTCAACAGACAGAAGAAAATATTCAACAACAAAATTCAATAGTTTTCATGATAAAAATACTCAAATTAGGAATAGAAGAGAACCTCCTCAACCTGATGAAGTCTCCTATGAAAACTCACAGCTAACATCATATTGTTTACAGTGAAAGACTGGATGCCTTCACTTTAAGATTAGAAACAAGACTGGGATGTCTCCTCTCACTATTTTATTCAACTCTGCGTTGAATTCAAGGTTCTCAGGGCAATTAGGCAAGAAAAAGAAACAAAATAAAAAGACTGGAAAGACAAAAACTATGTCTATTTTCAACAGGGCTTCCCAGGTGGAGCTAGTGGCAAAAACCCTCCTGCCAATGCAGGAGACATAAGAGACGCAGATTCGAACCCTGGGTTGGGAAGATCCCCCGGAGGAGCGCATGGCAACCCACTTCAGTATTCCTGCCTAGAGAATCCCATAGACAGAGGAGCCTGGCAGGCTACGCTCCATAGGGTTGCAAAGCTGGACACAACTGAAGCGACAGCACGCACAGCACATTTGCAGCTGACATGATCTTGGATACAGAAAATCCTAAAGAATCCACTAAAAAAAGTACTAGCTAATAAACAAGTTCAGCAAGATTGTAGATTAAAAGATCAATGCACAAAAATCAACTGTATTTCTACACCAGCAATGAGCAATCTAAAAATGAATTTAAGAAAACAGTATCACTTACAATAGCATCAAAAAGGATATAATACTTGGGAATAAATTCTACAAAAATTTAAGACATGTACACTGGAAACTGTTGAAAGAAGCTTAACCAACGAAGGATGACATAAATGAAAGGAACAGAACTGAGTGTCTAGAAATAATTCCTTACATTTAATAACCAACTGATTCTCAACAAAAGCGCCAAAGAAAAATCAATGGGGAAAAAATAAAGTTGGGTGCTTACACAAAAATCTGCTGTTCACAGCAGCATTAACCTTAACAGCCAAAAAGTAGAAACAGCCTAAGTGCCCATCAACTGAGGATTGGATAAATAACACGTAATAATAATCCATTATTATCTATCAATAAAAAGGAACAAAGTACTTATACTCACTCTGATATACACCTTATATATAAGATGTTAAGTGAAAGAGACCAGTCACAAAAGGCCAAAGACTGCATGATTCCATTTATATGAAAGTCCCAGAATAGGTAAAACCACAAAGACAGAAAGTAGAGAGCAGATGCCGAGGGTTGGAGGAGGGGGAGCTGGTGAGTGGCTGCCAAGGGGCATGGGGTTTCTGTTTAGGGTGCTGAAAAATGCTCTGAAGATGACACAACCGTGAATATACTAAAACCCATGGAATTGTACACTCTAAATGGGTGGATTTTATGGTGTGTGAACTTTATCTCAATTGTTTTCTTACGTCCAAGGTATTCAATTCACATGCAAACCCACTGGTAAACATAATAAATAGTCCCCAAGTGGTCTGGAAGGAATTTAAGAACACAAGATATCGCCTATGAACACGTGTTTTGCTTTGTATGAAGAGCAATCATATGACTGCTCTATGTTAGGAAAGTATATGACTTTTACTAACACAGCATGGTTAAAAAAATAAACACAAAAAAGGAACAGCCAGTTTGAACACCATTAAAAACTCCTCGGTGGCCACGAAATAAACTCCGCACACTTTTGTGCACTTTCACAACTGAGTGTCACCCACCTCTTTAGATCTGACTTGCACCACCACGAACACAAACTCAGCAGGGCCAGACTCTGCCTGCCCACCAAATACCACGCTCACTGCCACCCGACCTTCTGGTCTGTGTCCTCAACAAATTCTGAGCATTTTTCAGCCACTGAAACGATCCTTAACCTTCAGGATTAAGGATCTGACTAAAGTCCTGCCTGAAGTCCTGTGCCATCAAAAAAACTTTTTTCACCTCTCCAGACCACATGGAAAAACAGCAAACCCCGCACCCCCCCACCCCCCAGCCCCTCACAAGCCGAGCTACACCTCTAAGACGGCTGCTCACCAACCAGGCACTTTTCACCACCTCCATTTGGCTAACTCACTCTTACAACAGTTTTGGTGTTTTTTTTTAAACAAACAAAAACACCTAGAATTTACTTTCTTCAGCCTCAATTCATTCATTTATCCATTTCATCTTATAATTTCCTCACTTTCTAAGGCGATGATGGATGGCTTTCACCCAGGTTCTTAAAAGAAAATAGCACTTTTGCCAATGACAGAGCGCCACCTAGTCGTGGCACAGAGTAACTCGAAACAGCAGTAGGAAGCTCGACTCACTACTTTTACAGAAATGAACTGTGGGTTAAAATAAGAAGTTGTAGAATCATTTTGCAAGGCAATGCAACTGCTTTATATGTGCTTCTTATCTACCCGAACAGTCTACTACACAAGGCTTACAGGTGTGATTTGTTCTCCTCTCAGTATCATGTATTATTCATCATTTAACATTCACTAAATCAAATTCAATTTCTGATGTGCATTATGTCAATATATTCATATGTAGATGGTTCAACATTCCTTTCATAATCACAGGAGAAAATTTTTGAGTTTATTATAAAAATTAAACAGCAGAAGTAAGGATAAAATGAAATCTGGTGATTTACTCACATATAATGGAGCTTGCTGTGGATTAAGTTTCATGACCCAGGACACTGGAATAGAAAAGAGAGAAATAAACGAGAATAAAATTAAAAGTTATCATCAAAAATTTAAAACCCACTGGAAAAGTCCTAGATGTCAAGCAAGGTTACATGAGCAAAATCTGGAGTCTGGGGTTACAGATACCCAGCTTTCCTCAGAGACAGAAGTTCAAGGACTGTAGCCCTTGTGGCCCAGATTCAATCTTTACAAGTGGGGAGAAAGATGTTCTGATTGAAAAAGACAAAAGTCTTTGCAGTCATAGAAGATGTTTCAACAACCAACCAATAGGATATTAAAAGCAGTTACCAAAAAAAAAAAAAAAAACAGTGTGTGCACAAGTTACACTTTTATATAATCCCCCAAACTCATAAGATGCTTCCCCAGTTATCACTACGGCACTCAGGGCAGAGGGGAGACCTCGAGACAGCCCTCTTCCTCTCAGAGAACGGGGCTACGGCAGCCTCCATCAACTAGAAGCTTTTGGTCTCCTGAAAATCAGCGGCTGGATTCCTTGTCATTACCCCTCTAAATGAATTCTCACAAAAATCTTAGGAAGAACTTTAGAGAAGACTTATAGCATTATATAATCCGTTTGTGAATATTGAGAATAGCATGTTCTTAAAAGCTCACCTTGGTGATTTGACCAGGATTTCATCTAAGCTAAAATTATCGTAGTCCAGAATTACTTCAGATGGTCAAATCTTTTGTTAAATAAACCAATCTCTGAATAAGCTAATCCCATCTTCATAAGAAGCAGAGAAGAAGACCCAAGTAATTTCATTCTAATAGATTTTGAGTGTCTTGCTCATAATAGTGGACCTGATCAATTACGATCTTAGCAGTATTAAAAAAAAAAAAAAGGTACAGGAACAGCATTCAAGGTGCAA
The DNA here is from genome assembly GCF_014754425.2 of Oryx dammah. NCBI lineage: Eukaryota > Metazoa > Chordata > Mammalia > Artiodactyla > Bovidae > Oryx > Oryx dammah. The sequence goes on from NW_024070200.1 coordinate 52,651,132, forward strand.
AAAGAAAAAGGTAAAATCCCATACTTGGCAAGATGCCAGACCAGATCACAAAAACTTAACAATCGAAATGCCAACAGCATAAATTAGAAATCAAAGACCAAATTTTAGAATAAAAAGCAATGCCTGAGCAACCACACATAGCTCAAACAACAGAATCCTCTCAGTATTAAAACTTTTTTACAAATCGGCCAATTTAGTCAGGTTGTGAGTCTGAAGATCAAAGGCTCACCCCAAAAACAGTTAACACACACCTCTAGGCAAAAAGATAAATCTATAACCAGACTCCCACACACGATCATCTCCAACCAGCAGCAGGCCATGGGTTGCATTCACTCTGCTGCAAGACATGCCCACAGCCAGGTGGCCCCACAGGGACTGACCACCTCCCCTGCCTGCCCCGTTCGCCCTCTAGTCCACACTCCCGCCCCACCAACACACACACAATAACACACACACACAATAACACACACACACACACACACACACGGCTTAGGGCACTCTTGTACCCTTAGGTGCTAAAATCACCTACAAAAATCCACACTGAAAACCAAACTGAGAAATGGAGCAATAGTCAACTCTTTTAGAAAACCTTTGTTTTTCTAACCAACAGATTCAAAAAGCAAGCATGGATGATTTAAAAAAAACAAACAAACAGGAGAAAAGAAAGACTGAAGATGGAGTACTTTCTCAACGCATTAAATATCCATTTAACTTAAAATTAAGCACCATGCTCACTAGTCTTTTAATCAGCTTTCTAAGTCCTGTTCAGACTTGCCCGGGATAAAAGACTCAAAGAATCTATAAATGCACGAACCAAATCCATTTGCTTTAACTGACTTACGAAGTACTGCTGACCATCCCAACAGAAGAAACATCAGTGGAAACCAAAACAAGAATTAACACCTTGTAACCAGACCTGTAAGGTTTGGAGAAATCTATGGAGACAAACTAGTGACCTACCAGCCTTCTGATGTTTCTTGATTTGCCAGAAGACCTAGAATGACTGTGTGTACGAGGAACACAGACTTCTCTGATGTGCCCGCTGCATCTGGGCGAAAGGTCTCGTGATGCCCTCTGAACTGTCTGGAATCGTGGACTCGCCTAAACTTATTTCAAAGCCAGAACCCATACAAGTTATTCTGATATGAGGATTAAAGAGGGCTGACAAACTGTCTGTCCACCCACACTGGTCAAAGGGACAGTTCATTGTTGTGCTGGCAGCACAGGCTGCTGGAAGAATAAATCTGTCAGAAGTCATCAAGGTAATGACCCTAGAAGCATCGGATTGCTAAATTCAGACGCCTTTAGGCTTCCTCAATGCTGACAACCCGGGGAAGCAAGGACTAACACTTACAGAGCTTTATAGCCAATATCAATAACTTCAGATATGCAGACGACACCACCCTTATGGCAGAAAGTGAAGAGGAACCAAAAAGCCTCTTGATGAAAGTGAAGGTGGAGAGTGAAAAGGTTGGCTTAAAGCTCAACATTCAGAAAACTAAGATCATGGCATCTGGTCCCATCACTTCATGGGAAATAGATGGAGAAACAGTGGAAACAGTGTCAGACTTTGTTTTGGGGGGATTAAAATTCACTGCAGATAGTGATTGCAGTCATGAAATTAAAAGACACTTACTCCTTGGAAGGAAAGTTATGACCAACCTAGATAGCATATTGAAAACCAGAGACATTACTTTGCCAACAAAGGTCTGTCTAGTCAAGGCTATGGTTTTTCCAGTAGTCATGTATGGATGTGAGAGTTGGACTGTGAAGAAAGCTGAGTGCCTCTGAATTGAGGCCTTTGACCTGTGGTGCTGGAGAAGACTCTTGCGAGTCCCTTGGACTGTAAGGAGATCCAACCAGTCCATTCTGAAGGAGATCAGCCCTGGGTGTTCATTGGAAGGACTGATGCTGAAGCTGAAACTCCAGTACTTTGGCCACCTCATGTGAAGAGTTGACTCATTGGAAAAGACTCTGATGCTGGGAGGGATTGGGGGCAGGAGGAGAAGGGGACAACAGAGGATGAGATGGCTGGATGGCATCACCGACTTGATGCACATGAGTTTGGGCGAACTCTGGGAGTTGGTGATGGACAGGGAGGCCTGGTGTGCTGCGATTCATGGGGTCGCAAAGAGTCGGACACGACTGAGCGACTGAACTGAACTGGTAGTCAATATTATTTTTTCATATGCGGACCACTTTTTAAGTTTTTATTGAAATTGTTACAATTTTTCTTCTGTTTCATGTTTTGGTTTTTCGACCACGAGCATGTGGGATTTAAGATCCCTGACCAAAAATCGAACCCACAACACCCCTGCGATGGAAGGCGAAGTCTTAACCTCTGGACCGCCAGGGAAGTCCCTCCAACACCATTTTTAATCCCCTTTTTTAAAATACTATTTTCCCCATTTTTTTCCCATCTCACTGGTTGGGGAGAAGGGTGTTTCCTTTAAATGATTAAATTATTTAATATCAACATTAAGAGGTGGATGAACCTAGAATTCAAGCCCAGTCTGATGTCACCAACCGACCTGCCCTGCTTGCCTCTAGCCCTCATTCTACAGACAGTACAGATTCTCCTCGACTTCATTAATTCAACCATCACTGGGCATCTACAGCATGCTGGGCACCCTGCTCAAGGCATTGAGAGTACCAACAGAGCTTATCTGAGGACTAACAGAGAGAAAGCACTGGTGAGTGCTGCAGGAAAGCATCAATAAGAGGCAACAGGCAGTGAGCAGAATACAGTTTCAAATATGGGGCTGAGGGAAGGCCTCCTGGGGTGACTTTTACCCCCACAGTGAAAGAGATTAAGAAAGCAAGTAATACAAATTAACAGATGAAAGACCCTCAAACTGGTCCTAAAACCGAGAACTCAAGAGTTCTGATGCAACCATCAAGCACTTGCTATATACAGTGCATCAACTTATTCCACACATTTAAACAGACCTAGTTCACTTGAGAACTGTGTTCTAAAAAAAGGAGACTACGCGTTACAGGAAGGCAGAGCAAATGCACTTGAAAACCAACCTATACCCGAAGCCCAATTTGGAGACCACTGGAGTCTTTGCTTTGTCTACAGACTTTTTATCAAGAGGAAAACTGAACAAAAGCACCATGTCTATCCAATCATTTCATCAAGGAATTTTAAGAGAAAATCCCAAAATGTTTTCTGTCTCCCGATAACAAACTGGTGAATGACTTCTCAAGCACGTGTGACTGACGCTGCAGGACCAGTAAAGGCTGCGCCCCATTTGAAAGAGACCATGAAGAAAAGGAACTACCAAAATGCAAAGATTTACATGACATGATGGTAGGTGTGTCTACCGACTCTGCCACTCCACAGCAACCTGTTACAGTTCTGGGCAAGTCATAAACTCGGGGGTGTGTGAAATAATAGTAGTAACAATTGCAGTAAGTGTATTTATTCTTCCCACATTTTGCGTTTTATTTCAAAATGCTCCAAGAAAAACCAAACAGTTTGCTGCTGTATAAATGGAACATGTTCACTTTATGTCAAAACAGGCTCCTCCAATTTTAACGCAGCTGTGTCAATTATGTAAGTCTACACATCCTGCTGGAACACCCACATGCAAGAAGCCTCAGGGTGGACATCGAGGCCGCTTCCGTGCCACCTCACCATGTGCGTGCTCTGTCATGCCCAACTCCTTGCGACCCTGTGGGCTGCAGCCTCCCAGGCTCCTCTGTCCATGGGATTCTCCAGGCAAGAGTACAGGAGTGGGGTTGCTGTGCCCTCCTCCAGGGGATCTTCCCAACCCCGGGATTGAACTCAGGTCTCCCACACTGCCCACATTGCAGGCAGGCAGTTTTATTCCTAGTTTCTTATGGAATCTCCACACTGTTCTCCATAATGGCTGTAATCAATTGACATTCCCACCAACAGCGCAAAAGGGTTCCCTTTTCTCCAAACCCTCTCCAGCATTTATTATTTGTAGATTTTTTGATGAGGGGCTTTCTGACAGGTGTGAGGTGATACCTCATTGTAACTTTGATTTGCATTCGTCTAATAATGAGCAGCCTTGGACTGCAAGGAGATCTAACCAGTCAATGCTAAAGGAAGTCAGTCCTGAATATTCATTGGAAGGGCTGATGCTGAAGCTGAAACTCCAATACTCAGGCCACCTGATACAAAGAACTGATTCATTGGAAAAGACCCCAATGCTGGGAAAGACTGAAGTTGGGAGGAGAAGGGGACAACAGAGGTTGAGATGGTTGGATGGCATCACTGACACGATGGACAAGAGTTTGGGTAGGCTCCAGGAGTTGGAGATGGACAGGGAGGGCTGGCGTGCTACAGTCCATGGGGTCACAGAGAGTCGGACACAACTGAGCGACTGAACTGAATAATGAGCAACCTTGAGCATCTTTTCATGTATTATTGGCCATCTATTTGGAGAAATATCTGCTTAGGTCTTCTGCCCATTTTTTGACTGGGCTATTAGTTTTTCTGCTGTTGAACTGCATAAGCTGCTTATATATATTCCAGAGATTAACCCTTTGTCAATTGTTTCATTTGCAATTATTTTCTCCCATTTTGATGGTGTAGCTCAAATCAGGTGCTCTGTGACTATCTAGAGGAGTGGGAGGGAGGTTCAAGAGGGCGGGGACATATGTCTACCTATGGCTGATTCATGCTGATGTACAGCAGAAATCAACACAATGAAAAGCAATTATCCTTCTATTAAAAATATAAAAGGGAGAAAGAGGAAAAAAAGTCTCAGGGTGCTGCTGATTAGAGAAGCAAAGACTGTTGCAACGATCCCTTCCTGTACTTTAACATAAACTAGCATCAGCCTTTTCCTCACAGGGTGCAAAGCACAGACCATCATCAGAATATACCAGCACTGGGCATGCAGCACTGACCAAGTTTAAAGGAGCAAAAGTTCTGGAACTTTTTGCACCTCGCTCTACCTGAAAAATGACGGTGCAGAAACTCAGTCACTATACAGGATCACAATAAGCCTGTCTGACTAGTTTGCGGGATGGACAGGACAGAAAGCACTTCCAACAACCGATGTGCCTGAGCAAACAAATGCAAAATCTTACCAGGTACCCTGCCGCCCCCCACTCCAAAAAATACACACCTAAATAAAAATTGGAATCCTTAATAGGTGTCAGCAAACATTTCTGTAAAAAGTCAAACAGTAAATATTTTATGCTCTGCAGGTCACAGGGTTTCTGCTGCCATATGTATGACTGGGTGTAGCCATATTCCAATAAAACTTTATTTACTAAAAGAGGCAGAAGGCTAGATTCAGCCAGTAGATCACAGAATGCCAACTCCTGGTCAAAAGCTAAAAAAAAAAAAAACCAACAACTCAATAATCCAAAGAAACATTATGTCCTCATTCAACAGTTTTATAGGTCTCAAAAGATATTTTCCATCTTTAAAAAAAAAAAAAGCATGTCTCAATACAGGAAAGGCATAAGTCCCCTGTTACAACGGACCTAGAAAGGAGTAAAAGACCTGTTTTTCCCCCTCAATGTCAAACTGAATAAATCTACCAGCTTTACTAGAGGTCCCTAGAGCTGATAAAAAGCAAAGCAATTAAAACAAGAATGTCTGCACCCATATATCTGTAAACATAAACCAAACTCACTATTCTGCGGTCACAGTCACACTTTACACTAAAGAAGCCTTTAACAGGTGCTCCTGTTAAAGTCAAATGTTCAAGGAGGGGCAGTGGGCAAGTCTCACGTGCCCCCAACACCACAGCAGGTAATTGTACCGAAAGCTCTCTTTTCCTAAGGACCAGCTGTCCACGCCTGACAAACTCGGCATGGTTTTTGTCATTCACAACAGGGAAGCATCTAAATCCATAAAAAAGATGTGCAATCTGCCCCCCTAACCACAACCACCCCAGTCTCATTAAGGGAAGGACAGCTGTTTGGGATGCAGCCAGGCATAAATGGAGTATTTCTACCTGCAGGGTATTTCCATGGAAAAGTGTGCTTCAGATGAATTTCCATGGCCAAGGACCTGGCTACGACTGGGCTAGAATAAATCCTTCAAAACCCACAAACATCTGGGTGGGGGTTAACATGGAAATGACAGTGCATACTCTGGATTCTTGCAGAACGGTCAACATTCAGGTCTTCCTCAAGGAAAACAACAAGATTCAAAAGACTCTCTCCTTCATTCCTAAGGAGTTTGGGCTGCTGGCTATAAACATGTCGTGTACTGGCTGAGGGTAGGAGCCAGGAATTCTGGACAACAGAAAAGGAAGCACAGTAAACGGGTAGATAGGCTTTTCCTGGTGAGGATGTCAAGTTCTCTAAAAAAAAAAAAACCCTACACATACCAAGTATATTTTCTGAATAAGGAACTGAGGAAATCTTATGGAAGCCTTGTAAATGTCCAAGCTCTTCTGTTTAAAGATGCTCACTGATTAACTGAGCAGTGAGCTTTAAGCAGTGATGCTCAAACCTCATGGCACATGAGCATCTGTTGGCGCGTTCTCAGATAATGCCAATTCTTGCCCAGCCCCTCCCTGCCTACTTCCACATCAGAGTCCAGATCAAAAAACCTAACCTTGTGATGTTTTCCTTTGAAATCACAGCCCACACTTTTGGAAACAGTGTTGAGACTCGGATCAGGTGTCTGATTCTCACGGCACAGTGAGCCTTGCTCTAACCCACCCTCTCATGACACAGTGCTTACTACACACCAAGAAAAAAGCAAAGCACTAGTCAGAAGAGAGGCGGGAGGCGAAGGGGGTGCCTAGGAGAGGTTGTCAGGACACAGAGTCTAACAGAGGCCAATACTCACAGGAAATCAAAAGGATACCGCAAACTGAGACAAGAACCTAACGGCCGCACTCATTTGATTTATTCTTATAAATGCTGCTTTACCCAGTAGGCAGAATGACCCAGAATTTATGGCAAACATACACACACAAGCAAAGTAATCATCGTGGAATAAAACAAATCAGAACTTTGTCACAATAGTTTATCAATTAATTAAAATAATTGAGGAAATTAAATTTAATTTTAAAACTCTGATTTTCTTACACTCATCTTAGAACTTGCTCTAAAATTCATATGGGTAAGCACACCATAGTCTTTACTGACTGAGGCCTCATTTTCTTTATATATGTTTATAATATCTGCCTGGCAGGTAAAGACTTAATAATGGTAGATAATCTCATATTACTGAGCCCTTAAAATAGTCCATGGACAGCTAGATGCTGAGCTTTAGGGACAAATGCCATTCACTTGCTAAGTCGTGTCCAACTCTTTCTGACTCCATGGACTGCAGCACGTCAGGCTCCTCTGTCCTCCGCTATCTCCCAAGGTTAGCTCAAATTCATGTCCACTGAGTTAGTGATACTATTTAACCATCTCATCCTCTGCCACCCTCTTTTGCCTTCAATCTTTCCCAGGATCAGGGTCTTTTCCAATGAGTTGGCTCTTCGCATCAGGTGGCCAAAGTATCCGAGCTTCAGCATCAGTCCTTTCAATGAATAAAGTGAAAGTTGCTCTGTCATGTCTGACCCTTTGCAAACCCTATGGACATGGAATTCTCCAGGTCAGAATACTGGAGTAGGTAGCCTTTCCTTTCTCCAGGAGGTCTTCCCAATCCAGGGATCTAACCCAGGTCTCCCGCAATGCAGGTGGATTCTTTACCAACTGAGCCACAAGGGAGCCCAAGAATACTGGAGTGGGTAGCTTATCCCTTCTGCAGCGGATCTTTCTGATCCAGAAATTGAACTGGTGTCTCCTGCACTACAGGCAAATTCTTTACCAACTAAGCTATTAGGCAGGGATAATTTCTTTTAGGATTGACTGGTTTGATCTCTTTGCTATCCAAGGGACTCTCAAGAGTCTTCTCCAGCAATATTCAAAAGCATCAATTCTTCAGTACTCAGCCTTCCTTATGGTCCAACTGTCACATCCATACATGGCTACTGGAAAAACCATAGCTCTGACAATATGGACTTTGGTCAGCAAAGCGATGTCTCTGCTTTTTGAATACACTGTCTAGGTTTGTCATAGCTTTCCTTCCAAGGAGCAAGCATCATTTAATTTCATGGCTGCAGTCACCGTCTACAGTGATTTTGGAGCCCAGGAAAATAAAGTCTGTCACTGTTTCCATTGTTTCCCCATCTATTTCCCATGAAGTGATGGGACCAGATGCCATGATCTTCGTTTTCTGAATGCTGAGTTTTAAGCCAGCTTTTTCACTATCCTCTTTCACCTTCATCAAGAGGCTCTTTAGTTCCTCTTTACTTTCTGCCACTAGACTGATATCATCTATATATCTGAGGTTGTTAATATCTCTCCCAGCAATCGTGATTCCAGTTTGTGATTCACCTAGCTTGGCATTTCACATGATGTACTCTGCACAGAAGTTACATAAACAGGGTGACAATACACAGCCTTACTGTACTCTTTCCTAATTGTGAAACAGTCTATTGTAGCTTCTTGTTCTGCATATAGGATGTTCAGGTAGACAGGTAAGGTGGTCTGGTATTCCCAACTCTTTAAGAATTTTCCAGTTTGTTGTGACCCAGACAGTCAAAGACTTTAACATAATCAATGAAGCAGAAGTAGATGTTTTTCTGGAACTCCCTTGCTTTCTCCATGATCCAACAAATGTTGGCAATTTGATCTCTGGTTCCTCTGCCTCTTCAAAACCGAGCTTGTGTATCTGGAAGTTCTCGGTTCACATACTTCTGAAATCTAGCTTGAAGGATTCTAAACATAACCGTGCTAGCATGTGAAATGAGCACAACTGTATGGTACCTTGAACATTCTTTGGCATTGCCCTTCTTTGAGACTGGAATGAAAAGTGACCTTTTCCAGTCCTGTGGCCACTGCTCAGTTTTCCAAATTTGCTGGCATAGTGCGTGCAGCACTTTGACAGCATCATCTTTTAGGGTTTTAAATAACTCAGCTGGAATTCCCGAGTAGCCTAATGGACACGTTCCAACCTGGGGGGCTCACATTCCAGTATCATATTTTTTTGCCTTTTCGTATAGTCCATGGGACAAGAATACTGGGGTGAATGGCCAATAATACCTCCTCCAGTGGACCATGTTTTGTCAGAACTCTTCATCTTCACTATGTCTGTCTTGGGTGGCCCTGCACAGCATGACTAAAAGCTTCACTGAGTTACACAAGCCCCTTCGCCATGCCAAGGCTGCAATCCATGATAGGGAAATAACACATGGCCCCTACCAGTATAACAAGTGACACATATATTTAAATACTTAATTTATAGTACATTATGATAAGTGCAATAAAAATTTTACAAGGATCAGGAAGGAGCTATAAACCCTCTAGAAGGTGGAGCCCAGACACAGCTTATTGTAGAAGGCCAATGCCAGAGAAGGTTTAACCAAGTAGACACAGCAGGAGATGCATAGTACAGAAAAGAAAGAAAACAAAAACAGCATAGCCAAAGACAGGACAGTGCAGTTAGTTCTGAACCACGATGCAGAAGAATGAGAAGAGCAAGCAGGAGGAGAGGGAAGCAGTCAGGAGAGACACTTGTGTAAATTCACATGCCTCCAGGTTGCTGAGGAAGGAAGACAGGAGGAAATACACAGGCCGCAGTGACACAGCGCTAGCCCAAAGAAATGACAGCCACATGATGACACACGCATCAGCAAACCTCTGCTTCTTCATCACCATCATCTTTTTGGTTTTGCTTTGTCTTCTGTTTTTTTTAAGCTCAGCTCAAATGTCTGATCATTCACAACTCAGGTTCAAAGACTCACAAAAAGTACCACTGGAAGGTAATTTCCTGTAGCCTAAATTCAAACCCTGAGAGTAAGTATCTGCTGTGGGTTACAACCAGGAAGGCCAGGCTAGAACCCCACAGTGGCTTCCCCAAGGTGCAGCAGGCAGAGACTGGCTTTCCAATCAATGTCCAGGGGCCCTGGGATCCTCACCCTAAAACCGAGCCAAACCCTGTGAACCATGAACTCTATAATTAGAAGGGGTCCCAGAGCAGCCCACCTCAGCTCCTTCCCCAGGCAGGAATCTGCCAGTCTGCCTGCCTCTGCTTGTAGACCTGAGTGCCAGGGCCTTATCACCTTGAGAAAATCTCTCCATGCTCCATGTGCGGCTCTGACTCAACCTTCCTAAAATGCTGCTTTCATTCTGCAGCTTCCTCTCTGCCTACACAGTGCTAAGCCATCTCTTACCTCTTACAAGGTTCTCTGGGGGCACCAGCCTCTTCTCTTTAGAAGATCCAGGCAACAACACTAAGATCTGCCAGGACTCACAAAAAGGAGCATTGCGTGCATGCCCAGTTGTGTCCGACACTTTGTGACCTCATGGGCTGTAGCCCTTCAGGCTCCTCTGTCCATGTAATTGTCCAGGCAAGAACACTGGAGTGGGTTGCCATTCCCTTCTCCAGCGGATCTTCCCGATCCAGGGATCTCCCGAGTCTCCTGCATTGGCAGGCAGGTTCTTTATCACTGAGCTACCAAGAAAGGGAGAGAAAAGCCTAAAAACAGGAAGTGATCACAGTTTGGGGAGCACATTTAACCCATGTTAGTTCTTCTAAAGGGGGAGCCCTGAACCCAAGGGACCAGGCCCAGATGCTGCATCCACACACATACACGGCCGCTTGGGACAGGCAGCTGCCAAAGGGGAGGTTAATAAACTCAGCACATTTCCTCTGCAAAAAATTCAGCATCATATTTATTTTCCCCCGTCTTTCTATAAGCCGCCTGGATGAATAATAAAGATATTAAAGGAACAGATGGCTGAAAAGTGCCCATCTAGATTGGGAAGACAACCTTCTAGAATTTAAGGATTCTTTAGCAGCCCCTACTAGAATGCTGTGTACTTTTGTCCACCTGATGTGAACAGGTGACTCAATGGAAAAGACCCTGATGCTGGGAAAGACGGAAGGCAGGAGGAGAAGGGGGCAACAGAGGATGTGACGGTTGGATGCCATCACCGATTCAATGGACACGAACTTGGGAAAACTCCATGAGATGGTGAGGGACAGGGGAGCCTGGTGTGCTGCAGTCCATACAAAAACAACTAGAATACTGCAAGAATAAAAATGAGAAAGGCAATACAATTCAGAGAAGGACACAGAGTTGGATTTGAGCTGTATAACTCTTGCACTCCTGGCTGCACTGCCTCCAACAAGCTATTTAACTGCCAAGCTTTAGTCTCATGTGTAAAATGGGGAAACCTAAGAATAAAAGACGTATATGAAATGTTTATACGATACTAAGCAATGAGAAAATACTCAATAAATTACGTTCCTATCGTTACTGCCTGGCACGAGTTACGTCTTTAGCCCTCTCAACATTAATCTCACATCACGTTCAAGGAGCACAACTCTTGGACCATCCTAATTGCCGTGCTGACCCCTAATTCTAAATGAAGGGTACTGATGCGAGAAATGGAAACCCCAACAGACACAGCACTCTATTAAATACGCCCTTCATCTCCGGTGACCTCAAGAGGCCATCCAGGCTCCCCCAGAGACCCACCCTGACTTCTCCAAACACACTATCTGCATCGCCTTACTGAGCGCTCCTCTCCCCCACAGCGGCCCTGCAGCTCCTACACACCCTCGGCATGCACCATCCTGGGCCCAGTGCTCACTCCTCTGGCTCAAGATAATGCCCTCTGCCCTGCTGATTACTGCTCATAGGCTAATCCACACAGTCAGCAGTAAGGCACACGCTGGCATTTTCCCCCTTTATTCCGTGCCTGCCTTTCCCCCTCGGCTTGTTTATTCTGGCCTGCCACAAAGCAGATGTCCTCTGGAGCACTCCTCCTCCAGACCACCACAGCTCCTGACAGCATCTGGCACGGGGGCACCCAGTAAATACTAAAGAGACGCCTGACTGCCATGACCATCATAGACAGAAATGAATGAGCTTCCCCATACCATGTGATGGCCAAGGGTCCACAGCGTGTAAGAACAAAAATCAATCTTCCCCCAAATATCTGAAAGTCCCAGAAGGCTTACCTAGTAGCTCATTATGAAATCCAGCCTGGTTCAACTTGCTCAGCTGCCCAGAGAGGTAACAGAGACGAGAGTAGGGGGGAGTGAGCATCAGCTAACTAAACAAGAACCTCAAAGCCAAGGGGAGGGCAGAAGGCAGCGCTCGCACAGTGATTGGTACCTTCAGGAAGAGGAACACTCACACATGTTATTTCAATTCTCCCTTGGTGTTTAACACAGGCCTGTGGTTTCCTGCAAAAATGGTTTCTGCTGCTTTGCAGAGACCTACATGGAGGAGAGAGCTCCAAAGGGCTATTCCACAGGTGAGAATTCAGCCGCCAGCTGCATCCTGTTACCCAAAGGAAACGGAACTAGGAGCTGCCAGGACATCCAAATAGAGGAGAGCAAGAACCTAAATTCAGGGAGTGCTGACAATCTCATCACTATGGTAATTTAATTTAGAAAACTTCGCCCACACACACACAGCTGGGTTTTATGTAAATTAACCTCAGCAGGGGTTAAAAGAGACATCCTGTAAAGACTGCCAAGTTCAAGCCTTTCTACTTCCTTCATCCTCCCCAACCTGTATCATCCCAAAAGCAAGCAATCCAATGGGCCGAACCAGTTATAAACTACTTGGAAAGACTAAATCTAGGCCAGTGGGCGCGCACACAAATGCAGACATTACTAAACTGGAGGACCTCACCTGGACAAATCCCAAGGCCTGGAGTGGCTACTTGGTTAGAAATCATTTAGCAGTGACCCGCAGACCACTGTCTTGGTCACGGTGCATGACAAAAGCAGTATCGGGTCATTCCCACAAGGGGCAGGCAGAAGAGTGTACCAGAAGCTGATGCTAAGGATGTCAACATTAGCTTTTAAAGTGTTAAAATGGCTTTCATACATCGGGGATAAATAACTGCCTTCAATATTATGATTCTCCAGTAGTAGGTCTTCAAATAATGGTATTTGAGAATAATGGTATTTGAAAACACAAGGTTTGTTTGTTTAACCATCGCAAAATGGGAGGGAAGGTTTTTGAACAATAAAGACTCCGAGTAAAAGAAATTTGTGTATTACATAATTAAATGAAAATTTTACAGAGTCAAAGAAACTCCAATACTTTTCAGCAGCCCACTAGTGGGTTTTTTTTTTTAATATCACTCTATTAACTTAAGTGAAGACTTTTATTTTTCATTTTAAAATTAAAGAATTTCTATTCATAAAATATCCCTTGGGGAGTCATTTTGTTTTTATATCATACGATGAGCAGAAAGTAATTTTTTTAAATTACTGATAAACTTAGTTTAGGAAGAAACAACTAGGGCCAGTCAACTAAAAGCACATGAAAATTATCGCCCCTACTTCTAACAATCTGGAAGCCATATGGAACCGTAACATACTGTAGAACCTGCGATAACTTGATCAGCAGTTTCAGCAGAGAATTCAGCTACTTGAAGACCAACACGTACCCATGTTCTGACATAACAATCCCGGCCCTGTCACTCTGTGGGAAGGTCTGTCTCAGTGATCTCTCCCCAAGTCACACTCAAGGCGAGTGTAACACTGCACTCTCGGGGTCCACAGTAGAGGAGGAAGTGCCTATGCATTTTGAAAATGGTGCTTTAAAAGAATTGTGTCTAATTCTGTTCGGATGTTGATAAAGCCAACTCACTTTCAATTTGGACACACAGCTTCACAAAACAAACACAGGTGTTTGACAACACTAAGGTAAAGAACTGGTAAGAGGAGATCTCAGCTGAACTGAAAATCAGTGACAACGTGCTCTGCAAATTCTCCTCACTTGATCAGTTTACTAAAAACGGTTTTAAAGCTAATGATTTAAAAGGTTAATTGCCCAGCTAAATTTAGGTGACATTACACTTGTTCTGGAATTAGAAATAACAGGGCTAAGAGAAACTTCCAATATTATTCCCTGAATCTTGAGTTTTCTGAATTCCTCTTAAAAGGAAACTCGTAGAGGATCACAGATATTAATAACTTACACAGTAAGAAATGGAAAATTAATTTCCCCACTTGAACGAAGTTAAAAAAGAAAACTGTTGCTTTAAAACATTTAGCATTTCTAGCTATGTGTGGAGGCCAGTGGTGCATAACAGAATGCATGACGAGGAATTGTTGCTTCTAGCTAATATACAAAAAGACAGTACTGCTATGCACTGTGAAACTTCACATACTTAATATATTTAGAATGTACAAAAAACAGCTCGAGAAAGTCAAGCTCTACTACACAGTACCGTTTCCTTTACATTTCAGACTACAATATATATGTGTGTGTGTGTTTCATACAATCAGTATTATCACAGAATGACCCAAATGCTAATAATGTGATCATCATCAATGCTTCACTTGGCTGCTTTTCCTGAAAATCTTTACAATCAAAAGGTAAATTAATGTGGAGGAAAAAGAGTAAAGGACTGCCTGACATACTGTCCCCAAAGTAAAACTGTGGCTCTGCAGGTTTTGTTAAGTGGGCGTGAGGTGGGGTAGGTGAGCAGGTCCCTGTACAGGAGTCGTCAAGGGCCCAGCCTGTCCAGAAGCCAGTCTGATGTGGAAGGGATGATGAGGACCGACGTAAAGGATGTCAGACAGAAGGCATGGGAAAGGCACCGAGAGAAAAGAGTTCATCCAACCAGAATGTGACCGTACTCCAGACAAGGGGCTGCAGACAGAACAACAGCCTATAAACAGTCCAAATAAACTCTCCTAAGAGCGCTGAGACCTTTGACTTTCTGACTCTCCGCATAAATTACACAGGCCCCCAGGGGCCCCACCCCACTGCAGCAACAGCAGCTCGGTGCTGGATTAGCCGTGGTGAGAAGACCAGGCCAAGGACTCTGACTGCTCCAAAAGACTCAACAGCCACGGCTGCTGCAAAGACCCCGGGGGGCAGAGAGACGAGGTGACACCTTAAACACCCCCACCCCCTGATGAATGCAAGGACTGAGCTGACCAGAGTAAGAGGGCCCCCAGGGGGAGGGCGCTGAGGTCAGTCAAACGTGGGCAGCGCTTCAGCACAGCGGCGACAGAACAGGTGCTCCCTCTATACACACTGTCCTTCAGGCGCACGAACCCAGCCAGCACACCTGGCTCCGGGCGACCACCAAGAAAGCCTGCGCGGGGGAAGCGGCTGTCAAGCAGAACCCTGGCCCCTCACTTGCAGCAACGGCAGAATCTCCGAGACGTGGAGGCCGCTCGACTAACCACCTGTTTGGAAGCTGAGAGGTGAAACCTCAGCTGGTGCCGCCTCTCTGTCTAAGTGACTTGAATAAAATGGAAAGGGTGATTTCAACCAGCAAACTTGGGCCCACGAACAGCTGACTCTGTGGCAGAGCAGGAAGTAAGACGGTGAAAACCACAAGCCAGCGGTCTCAGCCCCTGCCCCTTTAGGTAGAAGCTCATAGGTCAGTATTTTTTTTCCAGAGTTTTAAAAATATATTCCTGGTTCCTCTTTCTTTCCCTCTGTTCCCCTGCCCAAGTGCTGGTACAATCAAACTGAAGATGGCATTTCTAGAATAATCTTCAGAGGCTTTTAAACACAACGCAGTGGCCGCAGGACCTACTACAGGCTCAGCATGGGTGGAGGCTGAAGGCTGGCTTTGGGCTCTGACCCTCAGCGCCCTCGTCCTGTGCGCCTCCCTCTCCAGTTTGACACACGACCTATCTATGGAGAGACCTAGTCATTTTCTAGCTCCTGTGTTTCTACAGAAATAGAAACACTAAACGTTCAGAGAACAGAGTAAAGGAATTATCAACTCGCTCCAATTATATCAACTGACCTCATCCTCTCGTTACAAGCTGCTTCCTGGCATCTGAAATCCACTTTTGAAATTCAACCAAGGGTATTTGAAAAGAAAAATACTCCTTCCTCCCCCGTTCTCTCTCTCTGAAGTATATGCTGGAAATAACACTGGTGGTAAGGAGCACATACTGGCTTGCAGAATTCATACTCATCAAAAAGCACACAGTGTGTCTGTCCCTCACTGACAGGTACGGCACGGCACTTCATTCCTCAATGGGTGTACTTGTTGGTTCATCCAAAAGGCAAACCCCGTAAATTCTACATTCCTGACACCCTACAGCTTACCAACTAAGCAGAGCTAACTGCCATCACCATCATCTTTACTGGCGCGTAACAAAGAGTTTCTAACTCTGCTTCAAGCACCTACAAAACCTCACATTAATCCATTTCACAAGTGAGGAGATCCATGTCTCTTTAACACATCGTATTTTCATGAATAGAAACACTGGTACCTTAGGTCTACAAGCAAGGAGGCAGAAAGGTGATTTGGTGGGCTGGGAACTGAACCCCGTGAGAATGAGAAGAATTTAAATGGAAAATGCTTGGTGGTAGAAGCAGTGCTTCACCAATAAGACTGATGGGAGAGGAAGAAGGCAAAGACATACTTGTTCAGCACTTCTCTGTTAACTAATTCATCTGTTTCATCTCCCCCAGAACTCAACCGTTTTCGACTACTTTATAGACGTGCTTTATTCTGTTTTCCCACAGTAGTAGGTAATGGCCTACAGGAAAAGTCAGCTTCGCAATCACCCAGTAAGTAATGCAACTCAACAGACCAACATGTTCCTACCCACCTCCAAATGGAAATGTTTACAAGATTGAGAATTGATGGGGAATGGACAAACTCCCTTTTACACAAACACAGGCTAACATCCGCCAAGCTAAAATCTGCTGGCCCCCAAAATTCAGCTGCTGTTACGTAAGCAACAGGAACTTCTGAGAATGTTTCCCCTGAAATGCGACAAAACTCTGATAAAGCAAATAATCTTCAAAACCAACGGCCAGGCTTCAAGAGAATGAACAGGGAGTCTTTCCCATTCAAAACTGCGGTCACAGTGAAGAGCCACACCTCTGCTGGTACGATACAAAATCTTACAAACCGTAAGTACTAGTAAGAACCATACCATCCTATACCATCCGTACCGGGCACATACACTGACTGTTCACATAGCTGATCAGCAGTCTTGAAGTCTGCTACTCAAGCGAACAGAAAACTAAAACACAAAGCAGTTAAAAGCAAAATGGACAGACCAGAGACAGGCTCTGCAACCTCCCATTACAGACCTTGATGGCTATCCCAGGTCAGAGCAAGGGGCAAGTCAAGAATGCAGCCACCCACAGAATACCTCCCCACCCAGTCCAAGCGGAAAAGAGAACACCAAAGGGCTGGGGAATCTAAAAACTCAGTTACGAAATCTCCAAGGAGACACTCCTCATGGGCTAACAGCCTGAGGCCTGGAGCTTTAACAAACACAATGAAACACCCAACTCAGGGCCAGCATCAGCTGCACTTACGAAGACAAGCTCTGCCCTTCAAGGAGTCAGGTCAAAACAGACAGGAAGCGAGGAAAACATTTTTTAAATCTTGCAGAGCAAATCAACCTATTTATTTCACTTTCAAAAATCTGAAGTCTTGAGTTAGGCTTCCAGTCCCTCTTTAGAAGATATATACTATGGAAAGTTAACTGCAGATTACTGAAAAAGAGTGTCACTATTTAAAAAGTTGACAAAAAAATAAAAGCCAATTACCCTGTATTAGATCACTGCGCCTGCGCGTGTACATGCTCAGTGGCTTCAGTGTCTTGACTCTCTGCAACCTCACCTTACTAACCCCCTTACCTATCAAATTCCTTTCTCGATCACCTCCCTTCTCAAAGACCTTTCCTTGCTCACTTCCTCTCACAAAAGTGGAAGTGAACATGTTAGCAGCTCACTGAGTCTGACTCTTTGCGACTCCATGAACCGTGGCCCACCAGGCTCCTCTGTGGGCTACAAGTTTTGCTTGGAATTCTTCAAGCAAAAATACTAGAGTAGGTTGCCATTTCCTCCTCCACGGGATCTTCCCAACCCAGGGATCGGACCCGTGTCTCTCAATCTCCTGCACTGCAGCCAGATTCATTACTGCCAAGGCACCAGGGAAGGTGTGCTCCTGAAGAAGCAATTGTAACGGACTAAAATACAAAAAGCTACCGTTTCAAGGCACTGGAAGGAGAGAAACACAGACAGAAAGCTGAAGAAACAGAAAGGCACTGAGTCAAAGATTAACTTTTACTTTGCTTTTCAACGATGAAGTAACCATCGTTACTTCCCAGATCCCTTAAGACAGTAGACAGAACTAGAGCAGAAAGCTGCATTCTTCAAATCTGCATATAAGCTTTCCCCAAATCCTTGGCAGACCCCTAAACTGTACATATACTGAGTCTCAAGATTTCTGGCAAAAAGCAAATCTCTGAGGCTGAAAGAACTGAGCAGATATCAAATTAAAGTAGGAGTTTAAGTCCAATTCAATTAGCTGCCTGCCAGAACAAGTTAACACTTTTAAGAAGATAAAAAGCAGAGAAGTCTCTAAACGTATCATCCAGAGTGTGTAACATACAATAAAAAATTACTACATATGTGCAATCACATATCACATTTAACATCTTGCTGGATACCTCATAATAAATAAATAAAGTCTTCAACACATGTTCATTTCATGTTTGACCAAGATTCATAGCTTTACCTCTGAGAAGCCAAAGACAATATCCACAAATCATATATCTGATAAAGTACTCACATCCAGGATTTCTAAGGAACTCTTCCAACTCAACATTAAGAGCTCAACTAAAAACGGCCCCTTTTCACTAAAGAAGACACATGAATGGCTACAGGGCACATGAAAATACGCTCGATATCATCAGTCACCAGGGAACAGGGAAATTAAAGCCGCCACGAGCAGCACATCTACCAGAACCACCCCATTTCTTACAGAACTTGAATTCTTAGCTAAGATGTCTCACAAGGAAAACTGGCCCGGATGGCATCAGTGACATGTACCAAAAAGATAAGCCAAAAAAAAAAAAAAAGACATCAATATCAAAGAATGGAGAGGCGTGTGGGGATTTTCTAACTTCCTTTACTTACTTTACCCTGATACTAATACCAGACAAAGTCACTATAAGAAAAAACATGCAAGCCAAACCTCTCATCAACATGGACACAAAAACCCTTAATAAAATGTTACTAATTCAAATCCAGAAATACAAAAAAGGATAATATGCAATGATCCAACTGGGTTGTCCTGGGATACAATGTTGGTTTAGCTTTTGCAAATTCACCACGTCAACAAAATAAAATAGAAAAATGACATTACCTCATTAGCAAAAATCCATTGTATTTCTACACGATACAACAGACAACTGGAAGTTGAAACTCCAAATATCTATAACAGTACCAAAACCATGAAATACTAAGTATAAATTGAACAAAATGTTGTAATTTAAAATAAGCTTTTAAAAAATACATAAGATATTTTAAAACATAAAAAAAAACCCAATATACACGCATCATAGTTCAATGCCAACTCTCCCCAAATTGAGCTACAGATTTAATGCCTTTCCAATGAAACAATAAAAAGCAGTATTCATTACAGAAACCAACAAGATGATGTGAAAATGCAAATGACCTATAATATCCATATGAATTTTGAAAAAGAACAAAGTTGGAGGGTTTACACTACCGTCCTCAAGACTTAACCACAAAGCTATCAATATCTTAACTAACACAGGGTTAGTACTGGTCTAAGGAGAGAGATAAAGACCACTGAAACAGGATACCCCAGAAAAAGACCCACACAAAAATGGGTTGAGGTAATTCGGTAAAGAAAAGATGGGTTTTTTCCAACAAGTGGTGCTGAAACAAGTGGGTATCCATAAGCAAACAGTGAATGTCAGCCCTTACCTCATGTCAGCTGTAGACGTTAATTCCAACAGACCACAAACCTAAATCTAAGAGAGAATTTCTCACAGAAAGCACATGAGAAAACGCTTGTGACCTTCAGTGTGGCAAAGATTTCTTATACAGAACACAAAAAAAACATTAACTAGAGAGGAAAAAAAAAACAGGTAACTGCTAACAAAATCAGTAACCTCTTTCTGTTCTTTGGAAAACATATCTAGCAAATGACATGTATTCAGAACTCCTACATGTATAAAGAACTCCTACAACTCAGGAAGACAAATATCTCCAAAAAAATCCATTAGGGCACCCCAACTTCATTAGTTATAACAGCAAAGGCAGAGAGGCAGGTGAGAAGTTATTTTGAACAGGAAAAAGCTACTTTTAAAAATCTGTAAGCTAGGTAAGAATTTAGAAAAACCTTGTACAAGCTACTTAATCTCTCTAGGCATCGTTTATTCCCCTATACAACAAACTATAATTCCCAGGCTAGTGTTCTGAGACTTTCTATTTAGGATCATAGGTGTCCTGGCCAAAGTTTATATGCATGGTTATTAAAACAGATCCGCTGTGTTATTTAATACATGCTGCTTAATAGTCAGTGTCCTTGGGTTGAAAGCAAAGAGGTTCATACTTAATCTATATCTGAAGGGTAGCAGAGTACATCTACTTCTGCTTTATTAACTACACCAAAGCCTTTGACTGTATGGACCACTACAAACTCTGGAAGATTCAAGAGATGGGAATACCAGACCACCTTACCTATCTGCTGAGAAACCTGTATGCAGGTTAAGAAGCAACAGATGGAACCAGACATGGAACAACAAACTGGTTCCAAATTGGGAAAGGAGTACTTCAAGGCTGTATATTATTACCCCACTCATTTAACTTATATGCAGAGTACATCATGCAGAATGCTGGATGAAGCACAAATTGGAATCAAGAGAGAAGTATCAAGAATCTCAGATATGCAGATAACACCATCCTTACAGCAGAAAGCGAAGAACTCAACAGCCTTTTGATGGAGGTGAAAGAGGAGAGTGAAAAAGTTGTCTTAAAAACTCAACATCCAAAAAACGAAGATCATGGCACCCAGTCCCATCACTTCATGGCAAACAGATGGGGAAACAATGGAAACATTGACAGACTTTATTTTCTTGGGCTCCAAAATCACTGCATATTCTTGGGCAACCCAATTGTACCTCTGATCAGTCAGCTCTCTGTAATAATAGGTAAGAATGAGAAAAACTATCGGTTTTAGAGTCCTATAAAATTAATAACTTAGAACAGAATTACACAAAAATGCACAAAATTAGAGATGACCTAACAGCTATGATGAAACCAAGAAGCCTATTACCATATTATCTAATTTAAATCAATTAAATTAAATTATCATATACAGATTATTTTAAGCTTCGATGGGTATTATCCCTATTCTACAAGAAAATGGACGTCAGGGTTCAAGGACCTTATCTAAAGACATTCTGCACAAAACCGGTAGACTCTGGGGTCAGTCTGACTAGAAAACTCCTTTTTAATCCTTAGACCACACTATCTCCCCAAATTTCTAACGCCTATATAGGACACATACTGCTGCACTCGCATGGATGGACACAAACTAGAGGGACAGACAGGCCGATGTTGGAAAATTTATGGCCAAGGAACTCACTAGTCTGACAAAGCCTAGCAGAGGCACCTAGTCCTCATGCCAAACTTGACCCCTTCGGCTGCTGGGTCACAGGGAGGTGAGTTGGCGGGGGCCAGTTTCGGGGGGAGCGTGATTTCCATAGGCAGACAGAGCAAGGAGGATGGGAACAAGGGCTTGGAGCAGTATTTCAAACTTTGAACAATCAGCATGGTCTCACCAGTGCACACTAGCTGGATGTGAGCATGCTAGCAGGCTACTTTTTTTTTTAAAGGTTAAGGTCAGAATTATAGGACTGTGGCTTCCACATTTCAATCAAGGCACATTAACACTGACTCATTACCAAATGACTTCAGGCCCTGACCCAAGCAACGGCATCTAGGAGAGGAAAGCAAAGACCCGACCAAGGTCTCCCTCGTGGCTGGACTCTGCCAAAGCTGACTGGGATCTCAACAGGACTCACTGCCTTTGACGTAGCCAGTCCAGCTCAAGTGCATCAGGCTCTTTTCTCAGAAACAAGAGGGTAGCAGGAAAGCAAAGCCAAGAAGAAAGGCAAAGTGCACATACAAAAGGACCCAGTGTTCACTGCAGACCTCCCCAAGAAAGCAGCCCTCACACGTTTCAAAAACCACTCAACTGTCCCACTCTGTGCAATTCAGTCTTGGCTGCAACTTAACTTCCTGATCTCCTGACAGTGTAGACCTGAAAGGCCCAGAAACAAACACCCTAGGGATGAAATCAGTCAGGTGAGGTAAGACCCGACATTTGGGAGAAAGGAGGGCGAAACCGCCTCAATCCTTCCTGGGCTCTACGGCCATCATCCCTTTTCCCCTTCTTCTCATAAACAATCTCAAACAGTAATGATTTCTCGTTAATTCACTAAATTTAGTAAATACTGGTATCCATATTCCCTCAAATAATAATTCTCCTCCTCTTCTCTTTCTGGAACTTCAACTGCACGCATATTACAGGCCCTTTAAAAACCGTCCCACAGGGCTCAGTGGTTCTGTTCATTTCCGTTTCAATCTTTCAGCTCACTGGTCTTCAGATTCTTCTTGCTGATCTAAAAGTTCGGTGATTCTTTGGTCTATCCTCTCCCGTTAGACTTATCTTGTAAAGTTTTTATTTCAGACAGGTTTTCTTCATACATTCTATTTTGGCTTTGAGATTTCATAGTTTTCCACTACAAGTAGATCTCCCTATACATAACTAAGTATAGTAACAATAGCTGCTTAGAAACCCTCCTCCCCTCAACCCAAGCTTTGGGACATATTGGGATCTATCTCCACTGATTAGACTTCTTTGGAGAATGGGTCACTTTCCTGTTTCTTCACATTCTGGGTAATTTTAGAACGTATCCCGGATACTACAGAGGCTTTGAATTATGTAATTCCTCCAAAGAATCTCTATTTTTGTTGTTTGTTTTAGCAGGCAGTTAACTGAACTCAGACAACAAACTTCTGCCTCTTGGATGGCAACCCCCATCTACAGTTTAAGCCTTAGCTTGGCTGCCCTGTTCGTGCACAGGTCAGGGGTCAGGGGTCAGAATTTCTACATAGAATTTGGGGCACCTCCTCTTGGGGCTCTCTCCTCTCCTGAACTGTTCCTTCCTGTTCAGTGGCTGTGATTGTCCTGAACTGTGCCTTCTGGTGATACAAGCCAAAAATATAAATACTGGGGCTTTCCTATGAACTTAAAAATGAGAAATTCACCCACAGACTGAAAGCTTCCACAAGTCAACTGCCCTCCAGAATCCACTCTGTTGGTTACTCTAGTACCTTTATACTGTTCTTGTATTTTACCAAGAATTTATGGTTGATAAATGACAGGCTAAGTGGACCGGAAATTCATGCTAGATTTACACGGAATACAGTTTAACAAAAAGAGTGGGGAAATCAATAATTTTGTTTCATTTATAGAAACTAATCAAGTAAAATTTTGGTTCAGATTTGTGAGAAAGAAGTACACACTACCTGTAAAGAAGGACTGATTAAATGAGACTCTGTGTCTATACAAGCTTCTCTCCTAAGGGACAATGCTATTCTAAACTGTCACCTGCAAATGATGTAAGATAGACTGTACTGGAAGCAAAAAATAAAAACAGGAAAGGAACCACCATAGTTAAAGAAAACAGGAACAGAGGACTCCCCTAGTGATTCAGTGGTTAAGAATCTGTGCTCCCACTGCTGGGAGGTTTGATCCCTGGTTGGGGAACTAAGATCCCTCCTGCCACACTGTATGCACCCTCCTGCCCCTGGCCAGATACAAAAAAAAAAAAAGAGCTAGAGGAGAAAACAGGAGCAGTAGAAAAGTAAGTTAACAGAAGACAGAGAAACTATTTAAAATGAGAAAACATTAACTCAAAAAGTGGCTTGGGGAATTTACGTGGCAAAAATCCTAGAAGATAAAAGGACACAAGTACTGCTTCCCTGGTGGCTCAGCTGGTAAAGAACCTGCCTGCAGTGCAGGAGACCAGGGTTCAGTCCCCTGGTTGGGAAGATCCCCCGGAAAAGGGAACGGCTACCCACTCCAGGATTCTTGCAGGAGGAGCCTTGCAAGCTATAGACCATGGGCTCGCAAGTCAGACCTGACGGAGCAACGCTGCCACTATATTAGCCAGTTCGTATGCGCAAACTGTTGGGTGTTAACAACGTGTTGGCACCGTACTACATGCTGAGGACAGAGGTGACAATCAGTACAGTCCTGCTCTCACAGAGCTTAAATCTGGTGAAAAAGACGTGGAAGCAGACAGACACAATGGATGATAGTTCTCACGCTTCCATGGGAAAACTACCACAAGCCCAGTGCTGTAAAGCAACAGCAAAAACTCTTACTTTACGGTTCCGTAGGTTAGAAATCCATAACATGGCTCTCACCAGGCTACAGACCAAAGTGGCAGGAGGACAGGACTGCATCCCTTAAGGGTCTCGGGAAATGTCTGTCCCATCATTTTTTGCAGCTTCTAGAGGGTGCCTGTATCCCTTGGCTGCGGCCCTTTCCCTCCATCTTCAAAGTCAACAAAACTGAACTTCTCTGACCCTTTTTCAATCCCCCTCTTGCCACAGTCACCCTGGAGAAGGAAATGGTAACCCACTCCAGTTTTCTTGCCTGGAGAATTCCATGGACAGAGGAGCCTGGAGGGTTGTAGTCCATGGGGTGAAGAAAAGCCAGACACGAGTGACTGACTCACACACACACACCACAGTCAGGAAGCGTTCTATGCTTTTAAGGACCCCTGTGGTTAGACTGGCCCACCTGGATAATTCAAAGTACTCTCCCCACTTCAAGGCTCCTAATCACATCTGCAGGGTCCTTTCTGCCATGTAAGGCAACTTATTCACACACAGAGAAAGATGTGGACATCTCCGGGGGGGCATCAGTCTGTCTGCCATAGGCAGCATCATAAAAGGTTCAATAAACATGAAGCGGGAGAGGTGCTTCTGGCCAGCATGGGCTGCCATGGCGCACGAATGAGTGAACTCAGCTCTATCCTGTAAGAAACGTATCCAGCTGAGGGCTTAACCTGGTGGCTCAGTGGTAAAGAATTCACCTGCCAATGCTGGAGACGTGGGTTTGATCCCCGGGTGGGGAAGATCCCCTGGAGGAGGGCATGGCAACCCACTCCAGTATTCTTGCCTGGAGAATCCCATGGACAGAGGAGCCTGGCCAGCTACAGTCCATGGGGTCACAAAGGAGTCGGGCATGACTTAGCAACTAAACAAACACAACAAGCTATGTGAGGAGCTGTGTAGTCTCCAGCAGACCAACAGCATGCGCAAATGGGTATGCATATTAAAAGTTCATACAAGCACTGTGGTTATATGAGAGTGTGTTGACTGAGTATGTGTTGCTGTGTGTTTGTGTGTGAGAGAGAGACAGACAGGAGATAAGGCCAGAAAGATATGAAGAAACAATTCTAGACTATTAAGAAATTTAGTCTTTACTCTCAAGGCAATGAGAAACCTATTAAAGTCTGTAAGCAAAATGCATGCCGAAGTGTAATTTCCAGCCATTATGTGAAAATAGCCTCGAAGAGGTAATAGTCTATAAGTAGGAAGTCGAGAGACTACTGCAATTGTCCTGGTAAAAACTAGTGAGTTTAAATATAATAAAAAGGATGGCAAGGAGAAAACAGATTTTGTGAAAGGCAGCCGAGCTAGAATTTAGTGATCAGAATCCTTAGTACTGAAGACTAATCAGGAGTCTAGGAAGATTTTTACCTTGACGACTGGTATGATGGTACTTTTAAGGAAAAAAACAGATGAGCAGGTGGTAACTTGGGGGTAATACATGAGCTAACTAGACATGCTGGTTTTGCAGTACCCTTGATATAGACAAGTCATAGCTCTTGACAACGAAGTTTCCGAGAATCACGTGCATGCCCGCTCTGCCACTTCAGTCAAGTTCAACTCTTTATGACAAAAGAAATCTAGAAATAACCTATTTAAAAACGAAGATCATGGCATCTGGTCCCATCACTTCATGGGAAATAGATGGGGAAACAGTGGCAGACTTTATTTTGGGGGGCTCCAAAATCACTGCAGATGGTGACTGCAGCCATGAAATTAAAAGACGCTTACTCCTTGGAAGAAAAGTTATGACCAACCTGGATAGCATATTCAAAAGCAGAGACATTATTATGCCAACAAAGGTCTGTCTAGTCAAGGCTATGGTTTTTCCAGTGATCATGTATGGATGTGAGAGTTGGACTGTGGAGAAGACAGAGCGCCAAAGAATTGATGCTTTTGAACTGTGGTGTTGGAGAAGACTCTTGAGAGTCCCTTGGACTGCAAGGAGATCCAACCAGTCCATTCTGAAGGAGATCAGCCCTGGGATTTCTTTGGAAGGAATGATGCTAAAGCTGAAGCTCCAGTACTTTGGACACCTCGTGCAAAGAGTTGACTCACTGGAAAAGACTCTGATGCTGGGAGGGATTGTGGGCAGGAGGAGAAGGGGATGACAGAGGATGAGATGGCTGGATGGCATCACTGACTTGATGGATGTGAGTCTGAGTGAACTCCGGGAGTTGGTGATGGACAGGGAGGCCTGGCGTGCTGCAATTCATGGGGTCGCAAAGAGTCGGACACGACTGAGCGACTGAACTGAACTGAACATCAAGAAAATGATTAAGGTTATTTAAACCATACGAGGAACTCAACAGTGTGTGAATTCCTTATAATGTAAAGTGATAAAAATCGGAATATAGAAATGCAGCTTTCTCAGACATATAGTAGGGACAGAGGGAACAGACTCAAATGTTCAGTGATTATTCCTAGAAGGTGCGATTATGGGTAATTTTCATTTTCTTCTACTTCATATTCTAACACTTCCATAATAAGTCCATACGTTCTGCATATTCCAGATTTCCATAATGAGCATCACCAAAAATAAAGGTGATACTTATTAAGGAATACTTTAAAGTTAGTATTTTCCTCAAAACCGCTTAAGGCAGAGGCCTCATCCATTAACGGGACCTACTTCTATTTGGCAAACATTCAAATCTCTTTTCTTGACCCTTCGGCTGATAAAAGTCAAACGGTGTCTGTGACAATTCAGCAACGTAGATAAAAATCAAAGTCACCCTCCACCAGGGGCTGGGGTTCTGTATGTGAAGACAGACATAGTAAATGGAAGAGCCTAAAATAAAGGCCAACCATTCTGTTATCACCCCACAGATCGGCAGTGGACAAGGCCTGAGCCGTGACCAAGCGAAGGGTGACACACAGACAGACACACAGACAGATGGCTGCAACAACACGGTGCTGAGACAGGTAATGTCCAGCTGCATCAACTACGGATCCAACTCTGCACACTCATTAGGACACTCACAGATTCAGCCCACTGCTTCCCAACAAAAGGTAGAGCCTCCCCTAAAAGTCCTCCTAATGGCTCCCCTTGCCATTATTCTTCAAAAAAGTCTTCAGAGGCCAAGAATGTGTTCGCTTCCATTTCACATCCTACAAAGCAACGTACCACATAGCAGTAGGCCCCCAAGAGCAGTAAGAAAAATCACTTACTCTGGAGGTCAAACAAACCTAGGTTAGAACTCCAGGTATGCTTCTTACTATTTCAGGTAAGTCAGTTTCCTAAAGACTGATAGAAACACACAAGTATCAAACAGATTATTTCAATGAGGTCTGGGGCAACTCATTTAATCTCTCTAAGCTTCCAGTCCCAAGTCAATGAAAGGGCAGGGGAGGTCATACATTTCTTACAAGGCTATTGGGAGGATTGGGATTCTCTGACAGCTCAATTGGTAAAGAATCCACCGGCAACGCAGGAGACCCTGGTTTGATTCCTCGGTTGGGAAGATCCTCTGGAGAAGGGATAGACTTCCCACTCCAGTATTCCTGGCCTTCCCTTGTGGCTCAGCGGGTAAAGAATCCACCTGCAATGCGGGAGACCTGAGTTTGATTCCTGGGTTGGGAAGATCCCCTGGAGAAGGGAAAGGCTACCCACTCCAGTATTCTGGCCTGCAGAATTCCAATTCCTGGAGGATTAAGCAAGCAAATTTACGTAGAATGCCTGGTGCACGGTAGGTAATAATTTGTAGTTACTATAGTTTAAAGTATTGAGTGGACTGAGGAACATCTCCCCGAAGCTGTAACCTTCACGGGACTCTGAGGGAGAGTCCTGATTAAACAGGAGGTCATGGGCAGTGGTCTTGCACGAGCCACAGACTCAGTATAGGGGAGAAAGCTGCCAACCTGAGCAAGAGGAAAACAGAAAATGAGGGCAGAGTTTCCCAGGGACTCAGGCAGCACGGTCCTGATTACTTGGATTCTGATTAAGGAGGAGTGGTCAGGATTAGCTTTCATCTCTTAACACCTTATTAGCTGTCATCTCCAACCCAAAGCAGAAAGGCCTGTTTAACTAAAATGTTCAGTGCATATGGCCAAGTGACTGAACAATCAAACACTTCTGATTTTTTGCTTACAACAAGAAGGGTGAACTCACAGCTGTTTAGAGTAGAAAGGCACAAAGCCCAAGATTCTTTACTCCAAAAATGACCTCAAGGTGGGGAAAATGCCTCGGGACCACAGAAAGGCTCCTCGGGCTTTCTATGTTTAAGACAAGACAAGGATGGAAGATCTAAGACCCACTGCTCAGGGTGGTGGTGTACAAAAGGAAGTACACAAAAGAACTCCTTATCTATTTTACTTCCTCCTTTTCTCCCAATCAGAATGAACTTCAGGCTTCATTATTTATAGCAAAGAAAAAAAATTAACAGCCCAAGACAGGGAGTGTCTGACTTAGAGCAGTTTGTCCCAGGCTAGAGAGACTTCTCAAGTCCTGAAAGACTATTTAAGAGTAAACGAGATGCAATATTCTGTAATAATCTACATGAGAAAAGAATCTGAAAAAGAGTGAATATATGTATATGTATCTTTGAATTTCTATGTGTACACCTGAAACACAACACTGTTACTCGACTATACTCCAATAAAATTAAAAAAAAAAAAAAAGAATAAGAGATTGGAGATTAAACACAGACAATGGCAGTCTGCAGGAAGAAAGCAGATTCCATAAACTGTCATCTATTGAATTTTATCTCAATATCAGACACAGATTGTTAAAGGGATGTTTTGTAAGCCTTGGGCAAACAATAACCTATACACCCAGCATATAGCCACAATTCAGCACACAAGACAGTTTGTGGCTTGGTTTCTGGGTTTTTAGCATCATTTTTTCATCCTAGGGATTGATAGTGGGTCTGAATTTCAACACAACACCTGCCCAAATCTCCCATGATAATGCTGTGAACAAAATGAAATCTGGCAGCCTCAGATATAAGCATATAAATTCTCCATCTCCTGGTACATGATTTTGCCTGTATTCCGGAAGCCACGGGGTATACTTCTAGGCTATAGCACGTTCCAGGAATATGAGGAAACACTTTAGGAGGGGTAGAATGTGCCCCACAGTCCACGGTTTCCATCCTAACCCTACAACAGTTTCAACAACAAAGCGAAAGGAATAACCAAATGAATGACTACCAGGAACAAGGTTCCATTATAGTTAACTGCAACTCTTCCCTACCCCGCCTCTGTCCAATTCTGATGAACACTTTTACCAAGGGCTTGAAATAGCTCATGATAAAACGATCCAATATACTGACTACCTGAGATTCATTCAGAACGCTGATATACTGAAAGTTAAGACTGAAGATCCAAAAACCCTGGAAGACTAAAAGGGTGGACCAAGAAATACAGGAGAGGCCAAATGTACTGAGATGGAATTTAATACAGGTCTAAATGAACTCTGCACTTCTACTTCAAAAACACCCAGAATTTACACCAAAAGACCCAAAGGAACAGAGAGAAGAGAGAAGAAACCTACCTTGTCAACATACGTAGAAAAAGACCTGTGACTTTGGATAACCAACAATTTCTCCTTTACCAATAGTGATCTGGCTCAATTTCTTGAAAGCTGTTAGGAGATCAAACAAGAAAAGTGAAATGAGCCTTGGAGAGCGTTCAGTGGGTTGGAATTAGGGTGGAAAGGATTGTAGAGGCCAGACCATATAAGGCCTACTGTCAACTACTTTAGTCTCTATTTTAAAAGTAAGGGTCATGATTAGATTTTTATTTTAAAAGGCTCACTTGTTTACGTAATGGGAAGATGTGAAAGAAGGCAGGAAGTGGACACAGACTCCAGCTAGAACACTGTGCAGTGATTCAGGTAAGCAGGAGAGCCAGCATTAGGGGGAGAGTGACGAAGATGGAACGAAGGGGGCAGATGACAGATACGTGGATACTAAACACAAGGTCTGCTGATAAACGTCATATAAACAGGGAGTAAGCAAAAGGGAGGACAAGAATGATTTCTAGATCTCTGTGTTACATGACACAGACTGACAGTGACGCCAGTTATCGAGAGGGGTAAGGAGAGAATCACAGGCGCACGCAGGCCGGCGAGACTCTCGATTCTTTGACAGCTACACAGTGGATCCCCAGGTGCTAATGAACTGATTAATGGTATACACTGCCAGGAGCACTGTTTAAGTGACTTCTCCGTTTGAGTCAATATTGAAAAATACCAGTTGAGCAACACAATAGAAAAAGTCTTCATGAAACTCCTTGAAAACTGAGCTAACATTGAGTAACTATCCCACATTTCAGGTACACCTCTCAAAAGCACACGCCAAAATACTAAGCATGTTCCTCTCAAACACCACGAAGCTGTGAACGTGTGCCTTTCCCCAAACCTGCTTCTTTCCTGCACCAGATGATCAAGCTATGGTGACAATAAAAAGATAAAACACTAAACATTTTTACATCCGCTTTCTTATTTTCTACATTTCTTGCTAGGATACACTTAACTTTTGAGGCCTGTTTCTAGGAATGACATTATCAGAGCTCAACGGAAATGATGATAATGAAGACTCCGTCCCTTTTCTCTTATAGAGAAGGACAATGAGGCCCTAAAAGGTAACATGCTCAACAGTAGAACCGGGTGGAACTCAAATCCTGACCACCCACCCAATCTCCCACATTACCAAGGCTAGTCTGCCCAACATAAAATATTACTTTTACTTACCTGGCCTTCTCTGAAATTTCTAGTGATTACAGCAGCTGACTGGAGGATTAAAAGTACAAAGTTCAATGAATGGCAGCTCATCTTCAAGCCCCAAACAGCCCATGTAGGGGCTGACAGCAGCATCCACACAGACAGAAAGAGCAGAATGAGGAGGGAGGAGAAGAAAGCAACAGGCTCAAGATCTACTATTGCTGTGCCTACACTTCCTATCTCATCTACAACCAAGAGGGACACAGAGCTGCTCCAACTTCGCCCAAAACGCAGCAAGCGAAAAGAGGACAAGATTCAAACCCATTTCTGCTCATTAGTTTTTAAAGTTACCGGCAAGGGAAAAAGATCTGGGGAGAGTAATTTTTAACTGCGAGTTACTAGACTCTGAATGTACCGGGTCACCACTGGAATCATTTAGAACAGATATCAGAGTGTATGATGACAATAGCTAGTTAACTGCAACTTGAGCTTATGACATATCAAGTTCTGGTATAAGGGCTTTAAAGTAAGAAACCATTTAATCCTTGTGATAATCATTTTTATCTCAGCTTTACAAAAGAGGCAATGGAGCAACAGAGGTGGAAGACACTGTCAAGGTCACACAACCAGTAAGTAGACAGCCCAGGCATTCTGGCTCTAGAGTTTATGCTCTTATTCATCAGGCAGGACTGACTCCATGGAGTACATTCTGAAACCCAAATATTTATGCTGTCATCTAGTTATACAATGATTAACGATATGATGGATTTTAAGTTAAATTCTCATCAGAGCCCAGCGCTTTAGGAAGGGTTGGGCAAAAGATGGAGGAAGAAAAGGCATGTCTACCTCACCAGACGACCTAAGCAACTCACTACCTCCAGACAGCCCTCGCAGCCAACAAATATTTTCCCCACCCCACTCCCTCAGTTGCAACCATCACGCACATGCAGGGTGCTCCTGACATTGACTCCCTAGCTCTAACTTAAAAGCTCCACGCCCTCCTAACTGCCAACCACCTGCCAGACATCCTCTTCCCCATGAACACTCCCTACCAACCCATCTCCCATGCTCACTCTGTTAATGGCCTCACCTCAAGTTCTCCCATGCATCCATTCCCCTCTCCTTCACCTCCTACAGCTTCTCAACAAACTCTACTCCACCTCTGCTGCTATTCAGTCTCCAGGCTGGGTCCGACTTAGCAACCCCGTGGACTGCAGCACATTAGGCGTCCTTGTCCTCCACTATCTCCCCGAGTTTGCGCAAACTCATGTCCACTGAGTTGGACATGCTGTCTCAGCATTGCCTCGTCCTCTGCTGCCCTCTTCTTTTGCCTTCAATCTTTGCCGTCCTCAGGGTCTTTTCCAATGAGTTGGCTCTTTGCATCAGGTGGCCAAAGTACCGGAGCTTACGCTGTCTCTGTACCTGTTCCTCCTACCCAAATCCTACCCCTCTCTTTTGGACCATATAGCTTCCCTACTGTTTTCCCTGCCACTGAGCATAACCACCAGTTATCACAAGGTTCAGCATCTCCACAATTTGATGAGGATTTGTGTGGCAATTCTCTGATGAAACCCTCCCAGGGATTCCTTGCTTTCTTCACAGTAAGGTCAGATTCGAGAGCCCCAAACTGTATCAAGATCTTTAGACCCTGCTGCCATTGCAACTCCAGCAATTCCAGGCTGTGCACCAATCATGGTAATTCTATAAGCCAAATACATAGAGAAAAAAACATCAGGCAGCACCATTTACAATAAGACAAATATAAATACTCTTTGGCTCTGTCCCATTAGTACCTTTATTAATGTAATTATAAACTGGCTTTTTTTCCACAGTTAGTATCTTTCATCTCAAGTCAGTCTAAGGTAAATTACAGTGCTGCAGGAGCCCAAAGGAAGACGTAATTAAATGAATTTATACAGTCTATACTTCTATATAAACTATCTTCATAATATGATAAGCAGACAGGAAAACAGAATTTAATGATATTTCAGGATACAGACTACCTTCAGTAACAAATTTCCTGTGTCAACAATCACTAAAAATTCTAAGATATATTAGTTTACATTTCTATTCCAAAAAGAGAACACATCAATCAAGTTTTCTCTAGGCTGACTCTCAGGAGTATCATTATACTCGTAACTTCCACTGTGAGTTCTAGAAATGCTGGTTTAGAGACAGTAAAGTGCCAAGCTGTTATCACTTTCTTCAGTGTTTTGCGGACTTCAAAAACAAGGCCCATGAACTATGCTGAGTATTGATTAAAACTATCCGACATCTTTAAAACAATGTGAGTGAGTGAAGTCACTCAGTCGTGTCCAACTCTTTGCGACCCCATGGACTGTGGCCTACCAAGCTCCTCTGTCCAGAGAGTTTTCCAGGCAGGAATACTGGAGTGAGTTGCCATTTCCTTTCTCCAGGGGATCTTCCCGACCCAGGGACTGAACCTGGGTCTCCCGCATTGCATGGTAAAGCAGACACTTTACCGTCTGAGCCAATTAAAACAATGAAAATAACCTCAAAGAGGCTCATACCAGAGAACTGTCTTGATCAGATGATAATTTCCCAGTCGTTATCAGAGATCAGAAGATAAGAGATTTGGGCTTGAGAAAGCATGTGGAAGGTGAGGGAAAAGTAGGGAAGAGTTCAAGTCTCAAACCCTGCAAGAGAAGGCAAGATGTGAGATGGGAACACAGTCTGCACGACGCTGTACAAACATGCTCTGCCTTCGATGCCTGATGACTGTGCCACATGAAGACCTAACTGGGGCTTCCCTGCTGGCCCGATGGATAGGAACCAGCCTACCAATGCAGGGACACAGATTCGATCCCTGGTCCCAAAGGATCCCATGTGCCACGGGGCAACCGAGCCCATGTGCCACAAGTACTGAAACCCGGGCGCCCTAGAGCCTCTGCTCTGCAACTCGAGAGCAGCCCCCGCTGGCCACAACTAGAGAACGCCTTGCGCAGCGACAACAACCTAGCACAGCCAAAAACAAATCAACCAAAAATGAACACATATAGCAGTGTGTGCATGTCAAAGCAACAATAATAAAAAAGACGTTAAATTTTTGCAAAAAAAAAAAAAAAGGAACAGTTAACTATTCTGTGGTAACAATACTCCAGGGCACAGGGGCTGGGAGAGAATGTGGCCGGAAAGGGAGGGGTTCAAAAATGGAAAGCAGGAGCCCGCCCAGAACAAAATCCGATCTCCAGGAAGTGCTGCAGGATTCCACGTTTACCTCACTGAATTGTACCTAAACTGTAATACCTTTCCCACAAAGCCTACACGGGCTGGTGTCTTCTGAAAAAGGTAGAACCAGATTCCGCGTTTCCCTGCCAACATCCTAGACAGACACTGTAGAGCTTGGTGGTATTTCACTCAACCGACAGCTTTTTTTCCCCGCCAGTTCTTCTGAACACGTGAAGAGCAAAAACAACAATCAGTGTAAAGTGAGGGTTTCACTCTCAACAACCTCCTATTCCCATGTGGATGAATCCTGCAACCAAGTCAGAGGTTCACTGGCACTAGAATAAGAGCCCTGCTTATTTCCTTTAGAATTTCTCTTCCGCATCTCCAGAACCACCTTTTATCATTTTTCACTCTGATTCACTGGTCCAAATATGTTAAGAGTGGCTGGAGCCCACTGTCTTCGGCTGCTTTCTGTTTTGTTTTAATGAGTCTGATACACCAAGAAGCAGGAAGATGCCACAGTCTTGGTTCTATATGTTCAGCTCAAACATGACAGTTGTCAGGAATAAATGTAATTCCTATGACAAGCAGATGGTTCAAGCAGAAAGTCTTAAATCACCAACAAAACAGTTTAGTGATTAACAGAGTGGGTTAATATAGAGACTCTGCTTTTAACTGTCCAGAGTCCAAACATGCCACCTCTCCCCACCCTACCCCCAACCCTTAGCACTAATTATACCCCCAGGCCTTGGCCTGAATCACGAGAAAAAGTATCTGCTGGCAAATGTCAATGAGGGGGAAAAATCTGATTCCTGTACAAACTTATCAACCACCTTTCTGTTTCCAGACAGGAAACTATGGCAACAGCATAAGCAAAAGATTAGAGTAAGCTATGCTATCTGATAAAATGAGGGCGTCAATGGGAAGTTCTGGCTGTCAAGAAGGCCTTGACAGTCGTAAATACCTCCTAAACAAGAAGGAAGAAACACGAGACTCCAAGATTACAAATATCTGACACAGAGTACACTGGAATCAACACTTTTTACCCATTAACTCCAATGCAAAGAGTATGATGATTTGAGACTTAAGGATACTGTGGAGAAAACAGCGGCTTCCCAGGTGACTCACTGGTAAAGAATCTGCCCGCCAATGCAGGAAGACACAGGAGATGCAGGTACAAACCCAGGGTCGGGAAGAGCCCCTGGAGGAGCAAATGGCAACCCCCTCCAGCATTCCTGCCTGGGAAATCCCATGGTGGGTTACAGTCCATGAGGTCACAGAGACTCAGACACAACTGAGCACCCACACACCCAGGAAAAGACAGAGGTTCTTTTAATACTGATCCTTATGGCAATCACTCCCAACCCTATCAACAGACATGTATTAAATCTCATGGTTCCACTAACACAAAAATCTAGCTAACGTACACTAGAAAAGTCTATGTGGAGTAGTTGATTCATTTTAGAGATGAAGAAATGGAGTGGCTTGCCTGGTAGTCAACATCTAGTTATTAGTTAATGCTAACTAAAATTACTGATGAAATCAACCCAATTCAAGAGATTTTCCTTGTTAAAAATCCTAGCTCTCTTCTTTATCTTTCTATTCAGTTAACAAATACCAAAGTTAGAACTAAGGCTCTTGGAGCTGCAGGGAGTGGCAGAGAGTAGAAGCCTTAATCTGAGCAGGACATAAGGAGACCGGGAATTTCTAATTCTGACAGACAACAATAAAAGGGAGGCCACATGAGCAAGACAATAAAAGGAACAAAAGAACTATTTCATCCTCTTGCTTTTAAAACTTTTCCAACCATGAAAGAAAATGCAGGTTGACTATTTTAAATGAATGATGCTCACACTTTCCCCCCCGATATTCAGGTTTATCACACTCCCTGAAAAACACTGGGCAAATAATTTAACCCAAGCCTAAAAAAGCAAGGGGGAGGTCAGGAAGTTGGAGAGGGGGAATAAATTTTTCAAACTGAATTGTTTAAAATTTCATAATATTTTAAATAACACATAATGTAATTTTAATACTTCATGGAGCTTTATGGGGTACAAAGCTTGGCTCACAACAGATTCTCATCAAGCATTAGCTCTTCATCTTTTCCCTTCCCAGGAGAAATGCAAGAAGACAGGCCTGAATTCATCAGGAGATCAAAATACCGCTCCCCAAAACTACGCTGTACAGGGTCCATATACCAACCACATGAAATTTAAAGTAACTGGCGGTACCAAAACCAGGTTGATAGTAGTGAGGAAAGAAAGGTTTTTCTTTATACTTTGACAGTTTCCAAGTTTCTGTAATAACCTGTTTCACTTACACAGTTAGAAACACCTGTTTTGAAAAAAAAAAAAAAATGTTTTCAGTAGGGTTTCATCACTCTCCTAATAGAACTAGGAATGTGCAAGTTAGCTTGTACTATCCCAGGCTTATCCAATCCAAACTGTGTGTTAAAATAAGATTCCATAATCACTCTCAGAGGGAAAGGATAACAGAGCAAGCATCATCTTAACTAAAGCCAAGCTGCCTAAAACTTTACTGCTTACAAAGACTCTGTGGATGTCTTAAGAGACCAAATCAGAATCAAGCAAACTATGGTACAAGATCTCCTCACAACAAGGCCAAGACTCAAGACAAACCGCCTCCCTCCTTCCTGCCCTAACTCAGCCAGGAAATGAAGGCTTCTGCTCTCTAGTGAGTCCCAGACTGAGAGGCAGCAACACAGCTTAAAGCAGCTATTATGAATCTTTTCAACAAATGACGCTAGGACAAGTGAATATCCACATGCCAAAAAAAAAAAAAGGAACTTAAACCCTTAGCTTGCATCACACACAAAAATGGATCACAGGCAAAAGCCAAAGGGCTAAAAGTGTAAAACTTCTGGAAGAAAAGCAGGAGAAAATCTTCATGATTTTGTCTAAAGCAAAGATCTCTTAGATATGACGTCAAAGGTACAGAACGCATAAAAGAATACACGACAAGCTAGACTTATTCAGAATTTAAAACTTTTCCTCTCCCAAAGACATCCGCAAGAAAATGAAAAGACCAGCCACAGAGAAGGAAAAAATATCTGCAAATCAAATATACGATTTGTATCCAGAATATATAAAGAACTCTTAAAACTTAACAAAAAAATTTAATGGTCAATTGGTACTTCATCAAAGAAAATAAATGGCAAATGAGTACAGGAAAAAATGCTCAATGTCAATAACCATTACCAATACACACCCACCAGATGGCTACAATGAAAACGACTAACAGAGTCCATATACCAATCACATGAAATTTAAAGTAAATGCTGTTACTTTAAAATAACAACTGTTGGCAAAAGTGTGGGGGGAAAAAATGAAACCCTCTAGTACTGCTGGTGGGAATGTAAAATGGTATAGCCACTTTGCAAAACAGTCTAACCCAGCAATCCACTCCTAAATATTTACATGTGTGAAAACATAACCACATAAAGAACTGAACAAAATGTTCAGACTTGCAAATGGCATGAGCCTGAGCTCAGAGTGAAGTATGTTTTTGCAGTTCCTCCCGCTATCATACTGCTGGCTCTCATAACCACTATTGCAGTCCCTTTAGTGAAATCCACTTGCATTGTTTAAACCACTGTTTAAAAAAAATTTTTTTTCTGATTTCCACCACACTAAGCCATTCCTACTTAACCCTTGGCTTCTGAATAGCCATCATTCACTTTGCTAGAGGGTGGGCAATGAGTTCCAAGTAACCTTTCAACTGCATATGAGAAGAATAAGTGAATGACTGAGAAAGCAGTTTTCCTAGGACAAATAAAAAGTGTGTGAGAACTCTGATGCACCACCCTACTGACATCTTTGTGAGTGTGCCTGACCAACCTTAAGGTAACTGAAAACTAGTGAATTTAAGAAAAGATTCACCCATCTGATACCAGATGGGACCATTTCTACCAATGAATTTAGAAGAACTGCTCTTTTTATTCTTACGACAACTGCTTGTTGAAGATTCTTGCACCAGTCTCCACAGTATCAAAGTCAAGTCCTCCCTGGGTAGGATCATGAGTTTACAATATAGTCAGTTACAAAAAGTGAAGCATTTCAGAACACGGGACGAAATTCCAGAAGGAGAGAAATTTAAATAAAGAGTTTTACCCATAAAACAAAAATAGGTCTAGTAAATACGGAGCTGAAGTTTAATAAGCAAGTCTGTATGTAACCTGTCAACTAGCTGCGAACCTCTGAGTTCCAGTCAAAAGCAAAGGCAACATGAGGGGATGGGCAGAGAAGTCTGGACTGGCTCTTCCGGATGCACAAACTGGTTCTCCAAAAGCAACTGCTAACCACACAAGGGATGAGCACAGAACACCATACACATGGATAGCTCTGCTGGGTGTTCGTTTTCCTTCGTGGAGAATGTGCAAATGTTTGCTTAACTATTCAGTGATAGTGGGGTTTTATTGAACCCACTCCAGATGTGGTCTAACACAAACACTCAGGTGTTTATTACAAAGCTTAGATAACAATATTGAAGGGATGATCATGAAGTCCCCAGAATTGGGTTCAGATCAAAACGAAGGCCAAGGAGCTTATGAACTGACCAGGCAATCACAGCATTTCTAAGAGAGGTATAACTTCACTGCCTCTTTCCACCTATAAAACAAGAATCGGCAGGAAAAATAAAAGCACCTGTTGATGACAAAGATGCAGCAAAATATTCCCTTACTCAGATGATAGGTATGAAATATAAAGCAGTCAAAGCATTTTAGACACAACTTTATGATGTGGATAAAGAAACTTGAAAACTCTTTAAGTTTAACTTGGTAATTTTACTGTACCACAAGGAAATAATGATCAAATTGAGGAAAAACTTATTTTGGAAAAAAAAAATTTTTTTTTTTTTTTTACTAACAGAATTAGTTAAATATGTTAACTCCAAGCATTAGAATTATGTGATCCCTTAAAATAGTCAAAACTGTATTACATGGGAACACATGATTAAATGGAAAAAGGCAGAAAACAGTTTATATAATCTGATCAACAGTATGTTTTGTTGTTTTTTTTTTAAACCACATACAAGGAAGAAAAAAGCTGGAAGAAAACCAAAATCTTAACTATCTCTAGGTAGTGGAACATTACCTAGGTGATTGACAACTCTCTCACATATTCACCAAATTCTACGCACCACTTCTATAATTGAGAGGTGGCGGGGGAGGAGAGGGTGTCACCTCCGGCACAGGATGGCAAATCTTTGAAGCATAAGCAGCAGAGTTGCTGGAAATCTTCCCAGAGCGCTCTCTCAGTAGTTTTCTGCTTTTTTGGAGTAATAAGATTTTGCATTATACAGATCAATCTGTGGCAACACTGGCAGGATTGTAAACCATTTTTCTCACCTTAGAGTAGCTTCATAAAGTCCAAATTTGCAAAGTGAACGAAAATCTAGTTGTATAATGAGGCTTACATACACCTAGGTCTTTTTCGGATGTCAAACTTTTCCTGATTTCTACACTGAAGTAAAACTCTAGTTGTTCTTATTGTTATTCAGTCGCTATGTCGTGTCCAACTCTTTTCAACCCCCTCAACTGTAGCCCACCAGGCTCCTCTGTCCTCCACTGTCAAAATTTGAGTTCGCTCAAATTCATGTCCACTGAGTTGATGACGCCATCTAACCATCTCATCCTCAGTCACCCTCTTCTCCTTTTGCCTTCAGTCTTTTCCCAGCATCAGAATCTTTGGCAATGAGTTGGCTCTTCGCATTACGCAGCCAAAGCATTGGAGCTTCAGCAACAGTCCTTCCAATGAAAAGTCAGGGTTGATTTCCTTTAGGACTGACTGGTTTGATTCCTTTGCAGTCCAAGGGATTCTTAGGAGTCTTTTCCAGGACCACAGTTCAAAAGTATCAATTCTGCAGCACTCAGCTTTCTTTATGGACCAACTCGCACGTCCGTACATGACTACTAGAAAAAACATGGCTTTGTATGGACCTTTGTTGGCAAAGTGATGTTTCTGCTTAATACACCATCTAGTTTAATCATAGCTTTTCTTTCAAGGAGCAAGTGTCTTTTAAACTCTAGCAGACTCTTTCAAAACCTAGAACTATTCCAGAATAGTAAGCTGGAATACTAGTAAGCTGTACTCTATCACCAGTAAGCTGATACTGGATGATGCTTTGAGAGGGAATTTGCTAGAATTCTCCCACATTTCACAAACCACTCCTACATAAAAGAGTGCTTCAGCTACCCTCAAATTCAATCAACATTTTTCAAGACTGGCAGAGGCATGGCAAAGGGTTATGAAAATAATGGGAGGAAAAGATAATCCAAAATAAATATGCGTTCACTTGCATTTTTTCCCCTCATTGAAGGAAAAATACATTTTTACAACAGATAAAAAGTGGGCAGGATTTTGTAGCCAAAATAAACTATGAAGTTAGGTTAAGTTAGAAAGGAGGCTAGAATGAGTTAAGACAGCTAAAAGTAAAAGCTGTTTTCTATTGTTCTTAAGTAAAGTACATAGTCTACTGAAAAGGAAAAAAGAGAGAGAGAACTAATCTGGTATGCAACATTCAATACTCAAAACCACAGAATTCCAGAAACAGAGTTGGAAAGAGCTCCTGATCTAAACTGCCTCTTCACCAAATTCAGAATTAGTTAAAAAAAAAAAAAAGTCTATCAATTGAACTTTTAGTATTCAGCTATTTCAGTCATTATTTCCATCAGATGATGACCAAGAATCATAAAAATCCTAGAGCTGGAAAAATTCTTAGATATCGTCCTGCTCCAGCTCATCAGCTGATTAAGATACAACCAGCAAAACTGTCACTTTTCCTGCAATTGTAAAACTGCAACACAAGTTTATCCTTTAACTGACAAAAAGCCTGAAGATGGGGGTGATACTGCACTCTGTCACTTTCTCATCTGAAGAAGGTTATGAATATACGTACCACTCTATAGAAAAGTTAGCCAACAGCTTCCGACACTGCTGTCTACTTCATTCTCCGTTTCCTTCTCCCTGGACTGACCACAATATATATTATAAGCATGCTGCTTCTTAAACAGTTTTAAACAGTCTATGTTCATAATTTCAAACACGGAAATTGAAACCAAACAAATCACCACTTAAGTCATCTGCAAGTTGTCATGCAGTGTGCACGGTTCAGAGGACTTCATTCAGAAGGAAATGGTTTCCCAGCCCACCTTTATGGCAAGACAGTTTTAATGGCTTTCTTTTGAAAACTTATGACGTGTTTAAATATTACAGAGAAGACAGAGTTTGGTTAGATAAATGCTATTTCTCAAAGTCATTTTAACATTAAAGGTATCTTTTTCATACGCTGAACCCCACAACTGGCACGATTCCATCAACTCTTCCTTCTGGTCAGTGACTGTCACCGGGCGCCACTCCTCCCTGCAGCCCTCCAAGCGAACACACCGCAGCTGTACTTCATCTTTTTCGAGTTTTAGCTATCCTGCAGCCAGTCTACTACAATAACCTAGTAATCGATTTCCTTACCATTTATTTCACAAGAATATTTTTAAACATAAGCCACTCTAAAGTGTTTCAAAATACTTCAGAACTTGGAATTTTTATATTCCTGAAACGACTAAGGCTGTAAAATAGCAGACCTTAAGGCCACAGACATGAGTCTGCCTAACACTAAGGGACAAACTCGATCATGTGCACCTCAGAGCTTTTATGTAATTTAAATTTAGTACTACAATACTATGATCTCCTATTGGTTCACAACAGGAAGGCAATATGTGAAGCTTCCTATTTGCAAAATACTCTGGGTTACCCAGAGTCTTTATTATCTTATTCAGTCCTCAAAATCTCTCTTTGGAGGAAGGTACTAAGAATACCCTTGTTTCACAAGTAAGGAAACCGAGGACTGGAAAGGTTGAATCGTTTGTCTGGGGTCACAGGACTGGCAGAGGTAAGATATAAATGTAAAACAGTTCAGCTCCCCACCTGAGTTCTTAACCGTTACAATGGCATAATGAGTGGTAGTGCAGATTTTACTGATACACCCAGTTCCTATATTTATAACAAATATGCGTCTACTAAACAAGAAGGAAATGGCAAACAGCTTCAGCATTCTTGCCTG
Organism: Oryx dammah; assembly: GCF_014754425.2. NCBI lineage: Eukaryota > Metazoa > Chordata > Mammalia > Artiodactyla > Bovidae > Oryx > Oryx dammah. The sequence continues at coordinate 52,693,258 of NW_024070200.1, forward strand.
GAACGTGCCATGGATCTTGCCTGGCACATGCCATGGACAGAGCAGCCTGGTGGGTTGCAGTCCATGGGGTCGCAGAGCTGGACGCGACTGAGGGAGTGAGCACATACTTCTGCACAACTTTCTAATAGTGACAGTCCTGGACTGAGTGTGACCCTCGATCAACACCATCAGTGTGAACGCCTGGGAAGTAATACACTTGTGGCTGGCTACTCCATCCCCCCTGGAATCACAATCCCCAGTGATCATTTAAAAAAAAAAAAAGGCTGACTAGTCACTGACTGTAATCTCTTCCTGTTAGTGTCACCAGGAGACGGCTCCTGAAGGAGCACTGATGCTTAGCAATTTGAGCAGAAGAACACCAATGATGAAGACCCGGTGTGGTCCTGGTACAGCCAAGTTCCAACTCCGGGTTCCCAGCACAGATGCGACTCTGCATTAATTGTTACCTCTATGACCTAAGGCAAACATTTAAATCCTCAAAACTTTCTCATGTGCAAAATATGGCCAACAGTACTATGCACACAGGTGTTAATATTGCTGTGAATGTAATGCACTTATGCTAGTAAGTGTAAAGCCATCAACCACGATGCCTGGTAAACAGTAAGTCTTCAAATGCTAGTTATTACGTGTAATGATTAGGAACAGGAATGGAGGCAGCCAGATCAACAGTGACTGTCAGACATGTTAAAACAGGATGAAAAACAGAAGCACAACCAAGGCCCACAGTACCACTTCCAGCCCAAGTGCAGGAATGACTAAGAGCTGCAAGACACGCTGCACAGCTGGAAATCAGACAGGCTGGTTCAGTGAAACACAACGCACTGCTTTTAAGAAACAAACCCACCAGTAGCCGCTAACGGACATATCACTTATCTCCCGATTGGAAAGACTGAGTCATACACAGCATCTCTCTACAATTAAAGAGAAAGTGTCAGCACATTTCTGTACAGAAAACAGTTCACAACTTCAACCAGTTTCAAACTGCTTTGGAAAGATAAGCTCCTTAATAGTTTTGACTAAATTTAGAATGCTTTACTACTTTAATGCAGATAAATGGAAATTGGGAAGCAATAAAAATTATCAAAAAGAGGTTCTATTTGACCTGCTACAATATTAAAACATGCAACAGGCATACTCAGTAAACAGTGGTGCTGTCTGCCTCCGAAATACAAATTTAAATTAAGAGTCCAAATTAATTAGACTTTACAGAATATGATGATGCTTTGCTATTAAATAGATGAATTTAATCCAAAAGATATACAAATTAACAAAGTCTACCTCACTTACATTCTGCATTAACTCCTTAAAAGACTGAACCTACCTCTCTACTCTACTCTGGAAATTCTGTTAAGTGAGCCACAGATCACGTTCACAGATCTACAAACTAGACAAAGGGAATAAGCCAAAATTTACCTGGATTCAACCTAAAGTACAGGCTAGAGGAAAATGCAAAAGTTTATTCAGAAGAGAAAGACAAACCTGTTTCTGAGAACTAAGTGATACAAGAGATTCTCCTCAATGGCATAAATCACTGTGCATATCAGAATCACCAATTCCTGCCTTACACCAGACCTAGTGAATTAAAATCTTCCCCAACATTCTGATCCTAAGCCAGGATTGAGAACCACGGCCTCTCTGTAATATCTATATTAAGTTGTGCTCCTTTCCCCATCTAAACTGTTGTTTGGTTTTGGGTTGTTTGGCTGTTAGACAATCAACCAAGTGCCTACACGTACCATAGTGTCAGCTGTACATTAGCTCCCAATGCATGCGTGCGTGCTCAGTCGGCAAGTCATACCTGACTCTTTGCGACCCTCTGGATTACAGCCCGCCAGGCTCCTCTGTCCATGCGATTCCCCAGACAAGAATACTGTAGTGGGTTGCCATGTCCTTCTCCAGGGAATCTTCCCAACCTAGGATCGAACCCATGTCTCCTGCATTAGCAGACAGAATCTTTACCACTGAGCCACCAGGAAGCCCATTAGCTCCCAAACTAAATCCTAAATTTCCAGAGGGTATGTCGGGCTACATCATGTCCATACCAGATGCTTGGTCAATAAAGGAAATTAGTCCAATAAAAACAAAATATTAAGAAGCAGTTTAAGGAATTACCTCCCATGCTTCCCTCTTCCCTGGCCTGAAAAACAACTCCCAGATGGACCATTCGTCTTATAAGGGAGACAGGAAGCAAGAAGATAATCCGGGAAAATTCTAAATTAGAAACTCAAAAACATTAAAAAGTCAAGAAAATTCACCAGGGAAAGAGGGAAAAAAATGGATAACAGGCCTAAGAAGTATAAAAGGAAAAAAATGGATAGAAAAGAATGGTGGTTGTTAGGCCATTCTAAATAAGAAAAATATACTAATCCCTTGCTCATAAAACAAACGTGACCCAATATTAAAAATCCGAGACATTACTTTGCCAACAAAGGTCCCTGTAGTCAAGACTATGGTTTTTCCAATAAATAGTCATGTATGGATGGGAGAGTTGGACTATAAAGAAAGCTGAGCGCCAAAGAATTGATGCTTTTGAACTGTGGTGTTGAAGAAGACTCTTGAGAGTCCCTTGGACTGCAAGGAGATCCAACCAGTCCATCCTAAAGGAAATCAGTCCTGAATATTCATTGGTAAGACTGATGCCAAAGCTGAAACTCCAATACTCTGGCCACCTGATGTGAAGAACCGACTCAATGGAAAAGACCCTGATGCCGGGAAAGATTGAGGGCAGGAGAAGGGGACAACAAAGGATAAGATGGTTGGATGGCATCACCAACTCGATGGACACAAATTTGAGCAAGCTCCAGGAGTTGGTGATGGACAGGGAAGCCTGGTGTGCTGCAGTCCATGGGGTTGCAAAAAGTCAGACACAGCTGAGTAACTGAACTGAACTGAAGATCTTTTGAGTCAAGACACAAATGAATTCCAGTAACTACTTGGCGAGACTCCATTCATGAGCCAGTTTCTTTATCCTACCCTGTAAATGAGGTAAGACCATTATAAGAAGATAAAGAGATAGTTGTAAAGCATCTGGCTTCTTATCCAGATGCTCAATGAAGATTAGCTCCCTTCCTCCTCAGGTGGAAATTCGGAGGGTCAGATAATAAAAGACGGATGATTATCTTGCAGAAAAGGACAGTGTGGTCATTCCAGCACCATGTGAATGTGTCTTCTCGGGTGTCTCCTTTCTGGCTCCTGTAGCTGAGTCATTCCTCGACGCTGTCCTCAGCTACCATCTCTGATATATGCATAGCCCCAGGGAAGCTAAAAGGTAATGGTAACGTCCAGGAATCTCCAAAGTCCTTTCTGGAAATAAAACCTTAACAGCAGAACTACAAACCCACAAGTGACCATTTAAAGCCTACGCCCCAGCCATCACCCCCAAAAAAGCAAAGAGACCTCATCTTCACTGAGGTTCAGGGCCTGACTCCACAAGACACTGATAAACAACCTTCTATCCTTCACAGCTTTAAATTAGGGTACCAGGTCCTAAGCAAGCCTGGAGAAAAGTAAAAGGCGTTACTGTGATCTTGAGGCAGTAGACAAGGCCAGAGAATCATGTTAAATAAAACAAGAAGCCAGCCTTGCTCTGGGAGCCAGGAACACCACCTGAAGTCAAGCGCCTGGGGAGCTGCCTGGGGCGCCTGGTTTCAGGCAGTGCTCAGGAGTACCAACTGGATAGTCAGACAACTCATCTGTCACTGTTTCTCTGAAAGCAGATAACCCAGAACTAAGTACCTTAACAGCCTGAATCTTCAGGAGTGGTCTTCTCTCTAACCCACCACCAAAGTCTTTTTGGACATTATGCTTTTACTATGGCAATTCAAGATGACTATTCCAACTCAAGGTGAATTTAGTGGTTCTGATGGCCATGTCACTCATGACTAAAATATGCCTATTATGGTCAATTAATGCTCTAATTAAATCAAGACCTCCTCCATCTATACCTGTGCAACTGGTTTTCTCGAACCAAATGCAGATCTTTACACATACTTCTACTACAATTAGTCTTATCAGATCTGGCAGGCTATTTCAGTCTCTTTCCACTCCTTTGACCCTTAGTTCTCTCATCAATGAAATGAACAAACTGGACAAAATGGTTTCGGTGATGTCTTCAAGTTTTAAAACTATATTTTAGCATTTACCAAACATTTACGGCAAACATTTTACTTTAAAAGCAATTTTATTCCACTAGGATTTTCAAAGGAATAAAAACAAACAAACAAAAAACGCAAAAAGCTACAGATTTTTGCCTAAAGGAGTCATTATCTTTGCATGCCTCTCATGTCCCTGTCTAAAACCACCCTTACTGGCTTTTAGTTCAGGATAGAATAACCTTCTCCAAACTTCCTATACTGGGAGAAGGAAGAAAAACAAATCCCACCATTTCTGATGACCAGGATTCTCTACTATTAAAGCATGAAGAACAAGGTTTTAATGTAAACCACAAGATCGCGCTGAAACGGGAATTCAAGCGTGCAATCTAAATCTCTATTCAAAGTAATGATGTACACAAGAGATGTCCACAAGAATTACCAAAAAGAAAACTCCTCAGAGATGGTGATGAAGGAGAGGGTCTGATAGAGAAGAAAGCCAAAACCTCCTGCAGGGCACCGCCCTTTAAAAACTCGTTAGGGGTGGGGATAGAATTGTGGCTGGAAGTCTCTCCTTGTACGATTTAAATGACAAAATGGTGGCTCAGCAGGTAAAGAATCCGCCTGCCAATGCAATATGTACAACTGTCAGTTAACGCTAAAAAAAAATTCACAGACTATGTTAACTCAATACATACAAGTGAAACTGCCTAAACAAAAACTTAATTCTCTTCAGTTCAGTTCAGTCGCTCAGTCGTGTCTGACTCTTTGCGACTCCATGAATCGCACGCAGCGTGCCAGGCCTCCCTGTCCGTCACCAACTCCCAGAGTTCACTCAAACTCACGTCCATCAAGTCAGTGATGCCATCCAGCCATCTCATCCTCTGTCGTCCCCTTCTCCTCCTGCCCCCAATCCCTCCCAGCATCAGAGTCTTTTCCAATGAGTCAACTCTTCGCATGAGGGGGCCAAAGTACTGGAGTTTCAGCTTTAGCATCATTCCTTCCAAAGAAATCCCAGGGCTGATGTCCTTCAGAATGGACTGGTTGGAGCTCCTTGCAGTCCTTAGATTTTTACCTAGTTTCATTGATCCTTGGCGATAATGTCAGAGGCCTCCAACAGTAAAGGCTCATTCATTCACTGTAAGAGATGATTAAGTTCTCATCTCCATGATCACTGAACACTGCTCCTCTGCTTTAATTAGCACTTGGCTTAATAATTATCAAGGTCCCATACAACAGTGAAACCTTACGTTTCCATTAGTTAAGGGAGCTACCCATTAATAGTACTCAGTAAACCAATACAGAATATTAAAAAGATTTTGATAACAAAGAATTCTAACTGAAAAGGGAGGCCTTCGAAAGAACCACCACACTTTCTTATTTTCAAATTAGCCATTTAGTACACCAAGCACTCAAAACTGGAAACGGTACAATGAACCATGGATTATCTTATTCAAAGTCCTTTTGGAAGCAACAGTTCTTATTCCACCAGCACTGCCCATAGTTCAAAGCATTTTTGGATCTTCTCCTTTACAACAATCCTCAAATAGCATTAGATATTTATAGATACGTCTCTTATTTTCTTTCTTTGCACAAAACCGTTCTTATGCAATTTATTATCAAATCTTGTTTCTAAATATCTTTGGGGCTGTTTTTAAAAACCAAAACTATCTCTCACCCCCAAAAACATATCTATTCTCCCAGTTAATATTAATACTTTCAAAGACTCTTTGTCCTGAAATGAAGATGACAAGTCTTCCAAGTGCTAAAGTCTCTAGAGGACTTTTTAAAAATGAACAAATACTGTCTGATACTCCACGAATTACTTCCCAAGAACTGAAAGTTTTTACCTTTTATAATTTAAACACACTCCCCAAATTACTGCTTGTAATCAAGCTCTTCATTGTAAGTAACCTAAAGGCAATTTCAATACAAATACAATAAATCTGAACCTATAACGCTATACAATATTCAAGTAGCTCACTTGTACACTGGCTGTGCAATATATTAGAATTAATCAGGTATCAATATCATAGGAAAATATGACGCTAAGCATTTTTCAGTTATCCCTTTGACTACAGAGCACCCACATCACGGCAGTGGACTTGCTGCCAATAAAATGTACAATAACACAACTTCTAACCCATAAGAAATTGGAAATGGGCTTTTTCCATAATTTAGAATCATGTACAGGAATATAATGGGAAAGATGCAATGACTGATTTGGTTTGATTAGCTTAGGTAGGATTGATAAAAGAACTTATTATTTTTTAATTTTAATAATGCATTTTATTTAACTCCATATATTCAAAGGAGAAGGCAATGGCACCCTACTCCAGTACTCTTGCCTGGAAAATCCCATGGACAGAGGAGCCTGGTGGGCTGCAGTCTATGGGATCTGGAAGAGTCGGACACGACTGAGCGACTTTACTTTCACTTTTCACTTTTATGCATTGGAAAAGGAAATGGCAACCCACTCCAGTGTTCTTGCCTGGAGAATCCCAGGGACAGGGGAGCCTGGGGGGCTGCTGTCTATGGGGTCGCACAGTCGGACACAACTGAAGCGACTTAGCAGCAGCAGCAGCATATATTCAAACTATTAACATTTCAACATGTATAGCACATAAAACAATAAATGGTGTATTTTACCTATTTTATTTCCTAAGCCTTGAAATTTGATGTATATTTCACAGTAATAGCACAACTCAGTTTGGAGACTGATAAATAACTTATTCTTTCTTAAACCTGCCCCACTGGAAAGGAACTCTGTTCACATTACAAAAGGAGTGAAATCCAAATGAAGGCATTACTCCTTACACAGAAGTCAAACTGGTGGGCAGCCTGAGAACAACACGGCACTTCAGCACTGCAAGGGACAGGCCTCCTCGCCTCTAAGCCTCTCCTGCCCCAACCCAACTCTTCCCCAGCTAACCCTCCCCCTCCTTCAGGACAAGGGAAAAGAAACATCACGTTCAGGAAACCATCACCAATTCTCTCAGTGCATGGGAAAACTGGATCAAAGAGGCCCCCTTCTATACTCTCCAAAGCACACTTTCAAACCTCAACATAGCACCTCCATACTGTAGTCATTGGGTGACTAGTCTAGCCTCTCCTAAAATACAAACACCCTGAGGGTGTTTTGGGTCCTAAAAGTGAAGATCCCCAGGACCACACACACTGGTTGGTACACAGTAATCATTCAAATGACTGGGTAAACCATTTGTAGAGAGAAACAATGGTCGGGCCCACCATCGCGTGTATTACTCACACCAACCCTCCAGTTGCAGTGTAACAAAGGCCTGAGGAACACTGACGTGTCCTAGAGGAGCTCCTATTTTAGTGCCAGGCAGGCTGTTCTGGGAGGTGGATATGAAAAGGGGGTGAGGGGAGGGCAGACCTCAATCAGAGCAGTGGCAGTGGCATTACCAGAACAAAGGGTCCCTTAGTCAACATGCAGCTGTTAAACAGCGCATCCAAACTGAAAAGCTGTAACTTGAGAAATGAGCTCTGATTCAAAGACTTAAAAACAGTATTAACTAACAAACCTACGAAGTAAAAAGTTCCCTCCAGTACCCTCCATGCACCTATGAAAGTTTGCAACTCACTCAAGAGAGAAGGGAGTCTTTGTCTCGTCGATTACACTGTCAAAATCTACGCAAGAATGAGTATTAGACTGGAAGAGAGAAAGGCAAAGGGAAAAGAAAAAAAGAATGTGAACGTGAACACACACACACTCTCCGCCATTAAAACATCAGCTACTCTCTTGCAACTTCTCCCATCAAATCTTGCTCTAATTTTGACAGTGGAAGAAATCATCCAATGTTCCATGCTATTCAATGCACTTTCTGTGCTCCAGCCCAAGCCCCTTTCACACCTTTCTCAAAAATGCCCTCAGAGGCGGTGAAGACTTCTCAAAGAAGCTGCTAACAGAGAGTGAGAATTACTCTGCTGGGAGGGCTAGGGAGACCCGCTCCAGCTGCTCCAAAAGTTCAAATGTGCAGATAAGCCTCCATCTATTTTTAGGTTTAGCCCTGCCCACCCTTTAAGAGTCTCTAGCACACAAGAGCTCTAAGGCAATCTAAAGCAACATTCTCCCTTAACTGACCTCAATTCTATGTTCGTCAGGGTCTGTCTGACACCTAGATATCTCACAAAAGACTTGTTTACTTTATGAGACTGCTGTGCTATTTATTTTTCGGTTACCATTTTTTAAAACCTTAAGAAACCAAATAAACATAATCAAAATCATTATCATCACGATTTCTAAGTCACTGTCCATTTGCACCTTTGTTTAATGAGAATGGAAATGGTTTGCAGACTTCCACATAATTGAAGATTCTTAATCTGTTAAAAACTAGGAATGAGTCATAACCCCATTAAGTGTGAAATCTCATTTTTTAGGTGTAGTCCCTTAAAAAAAAAAGGAGTGAAAAGAAAAATTATCCTATATTTCATCTTCTCTTTCTACAATTCCACGCTGTTCAGGTAAATTCTCCTTTTACATAACGGAGTGAACTCATTAGCCCCTTCATTTTTACCCTCAACAGAATTTCCTGGCGTCGTATTCTGGTCAAGCGAGGTATTCCTCCCTCCATGTCCCAGTCACGGTATGAGTTTTAAGTATCAACTTCCAACTTGTAGTGGCCTTCTCTGTCTCAGCAGATGGTCAACTGACTAGCTGGGCAATGGTCTCCACGTCCATTCCTTTAAACAGGAAGGGTCAGACTGGACTAAACTGAGGCTTTCCAAGAAGCTGTTCTGCAGATCACCATAGAAATGGAGTGGCAACAGTCTGCATACTGAAGCTGCCGCTGCTCTGTAAAAACACGGTTTCGAGGGCCACACACCCTGTGGCATCAAGAAATGACATGGCAATATAAACGGTATGTCTTCTTTCTGGTTATAAACCCGAGAGAGAAAATGAAGCGACCTTCTCACCGTCCTATTCACCTGGAGGCAATGGCCTTTAGCAATGGAAAGCATGACACCCATGAATGTTTACCACTGACAAAAGACATACATTATCTTTAAGAGCTTTTGATTTTTTGAAACAACAAATAAGTGCTGATTAACTGATCATTTCTCTTCATTTCCCCTTTCCCCTCACCAGAAAAAAGAGTGAATTTGGAAACACATTACTCTCCTTCCCAGCTCAAGTAAACCAGAATGCAACCAACTCTTTACATTTAAATGATGAAGCACCTCTACTTCCAACTACCTGGCAACCAAACCACCCTCCACATAATGATATCCAGCTCAATACTGACATACAATCACACTCAAGACGATACTTGTATGAAAAGCTTAGGGGAAAATGCACACCAAGTTAATCAGCATGATCACAGTTCAATTTATCAGGAACAGAAATGTGGCAACATAATGGCAAGTCACAGACTATCAGAAGAATAGTATTTTTTAAACTTGTTCTGGGGCTCGCGATACTTTCTTAAAATGCACAGAGATACACAGTTGGACTCTTCCCATCAATAGCAATCAGATGGGGAAAATTTTTTTTTCTTTCTGGAAACAACTGTTCTAATTAAACCCTTGGGAGTGAGATTCTTGAGTAACAGTCTATTTTCTTATTTGAATCTCTAAACATGCCTGACACCCAGTATTCACTGAAAGTGGACTGCTGAATTTAATTATCTACCTTAAGCCCATGTACACTGTTTCAGCTGTTCCCCTTTTGCGGTTAAAAGCGTTCTTAGCCACTTGTGGTCTTTATTATTAAGGACAAGTATGTGACTGGATTCCTTAAAACCTCCAGACATACTGCTTGAGTAGCCAATGGTACAACTGTAGCTCTAAGCTGAAATCAAAAACACACACAACTTGGGCTGACGCTGAGCTAGAATAGCAGCAACATCACAAGCGCTAGGGCTGCACCATCCACTCCAGGAGCCACCAGCCACACCAGGCAGTTAGTCCTTCCTGGTGGGCCAGTGGTTAAGACTTCACCTTTCAGTGCAAGGGCTGCGGGTTCCATCCCTGGTGAAGGAGCTAAGATGCCACCTGCCTCAGGGCCAAGGACCAAAGAACCGAAACAGAAAAACAGAGGGAATATTGTAACAAATTTAATAAAAGACTTTAAAAACGGTCCCCATTAAAAAAAAAAAGGGCAGTCCAAACTGAGATGTGCTGTATGTGTCAAATACACACTGACTTTCAGACTCAGTGCCAACAAAAGGTACAATATCTCAATTTCCATATTAATTAGTTGAAATAGTATTTTTGTGTATTTTGAGTTGAATATTAAAATTAATATCACTTGTTTATTGCTACTATAAAGTTTTAAAACCCATGAGGCTCACTTTGTACTTCTATCAGACAGTGCTAAGTTGGAGCCAGACAGATTTAGGTTTAATTCCCAAGACCAATAACTCCCTTGGTTTTGTGCAATCTGAACATCTGACCAATATTTGGGTTAAATTCCTCCTTCTATGAAATTACAATGATGTCATCTTCTTCACTGGTCGTGGCTGAGGGTAAGTGAGGACTTAGGACATAACGGCTAGAACACAGCAGAAACGCAGTGAACGGCAGTAAACAAACAAACAAACACACCGTAACACATTCTGCCACTGCCGCCACTGCACTCAAATAAGCATCACAAAAAGCCTCTCAATGGGTTAACAAAGGGCTGTTCTTTTAACACTGTGTGACCTGTCACTGTATTTCAATATTTCTATGTCTGAAAAGTACCCTTCAACCATACTGATTAACTTAACTCAGCAACATTGACCAATACTCCAAAACCATATTTCAGTGATTTCTGGTTTATTTTTACACAAATAATATTTTCTAACCTAAAGGTCTATTATTTGAATGCTGTTCCAATTTTATCAAAAGCAGCATATCAGAAAGATTCATTTGATCACACACAACAATTTTAAGACAAAAAAAAAACAGTCAAAATCTCACACAAAATGAGGTTTCTAAAATTTCAAAGTCCAAAAACTACTGGAACTTACTTGGTATACATTTAGGAGGGAGGAAAGACCTCACCCCTACCTAGAATGAACATATGAATATTTCTAGTACCACTCCAGGACCTACTCAGCAAAAAAAAAAAAAAACAGAAAGCAAGAAAAAGTTACCTGCTGTTAGTAAATTAGCAAGCTTGTGAGAAAAAATTATTACAAAAATCAAGTTAAGTTGTTCAAGCTAAGCATTAATAATAATCTTCTGGGAAGAAAGGAAGCAAGACCGTTTGGTGAATAAAATCCCATATCTCATACTGAAATCTAACACATCTCTACAATACCAACATATCAAACTCCACCACAGATGACAAATGCCAATTCTAGTAAGTATAATAACCCTATGAGGACAGGTCATCTTCCCTGTTCCAGTAAACTGTTAAGGAAGCCTGTGTGTAGAATGCCTAAAATTTACCTTCAAGTGGAGAAGGAAGAGACAAGGAAACTGTGGCCTTGGGGAGAACGGACTAGATCGAACATACTGGTTTGGTTCTCAGGTGGGTCAGTTTTCTGGAGAATGACCTTGGCACCATCTCTAGCGTTCCAACAGACACCAAAGTTCCCATAATCTATCATGATGTGATGTGATACTTCACATGTCTTGCAAGTCACAGCCTATTACCCAAATGCTCTCAAATTTCCTTTTCCCCACTGAAAACTAGTCAGCCGTTCAAGAAATTAAGAACCTTGGGCACACTCATAGACCACCGAAGGCCTTGAATTATTGTGGCTACCAGCCGTGACCATGGGTACTCACAGGGAGGGGTATAAGGTGTGATTTTACATTAAGGAGATGGATGCTTTCCAAAGTGAATTAATAGCAGGAAGAGGAGAGATTAACAGAATGAATAAAAAGGCACCAGTCTGCCACAGTACCTGGCTACCCACAAGTGAGTCTTAAACCCAAAGTTAATCAGGCTGCTCACAAAGTAACCCCCCAAAATTGCTAAGGTAATTTTAACATATATTTCTTTTGTGACTCTTTCCCCAAGCACATATCACAGAGCTAAATATAAACTGCACAACAAATAGTTGTTCAGAATAGTATTTCTTAAGTATCCGGCAGTCCAGTGAACTCCCGAGTTTATAAAAGGATAATCTCGTCCCATTCTTAACACTCTCGAGGTTTCAGACTGCAACAGCTGACCCTTGAACAAAGCATGGGTTAGGGGCGCTGATCCTGGGGCTAAGCTGAAAATCCACACAGAACTTAGCCGGCCCACCATATATGTTCCTCGGTACCCACGGTTCGACATTTGTGGACCATGTAGTTCTATAATATTTACTACTGAGAAAAGATCCACACGTAGTTCCAATCAGTGTTGTTCAAAGGTCATCTCTACTTCCCTTCTTCCCTTCTCAAAGCAGACACAGCTGCTCTGTCCTGTTTCCACCTCTGTTCAAATCTTTCTACTGCCCTTTACCATACCGACTCAACACCTTTCTGTTTATAAATCTATCTCGAGCCACAGATTCCGAGCTTAGTCAAAGCACCAGTTCTCTCAGAAACTTCCTGTCACATTTTTGGAGCTAATCTTCCATCTATGCATATCTCACTTTAAAAAGTCTTTGCTCTCTGAAATTTCGCAGAAGACTAAGCAAAGAAAAAAATGATCGGACTTCTAGAGTAAGTTCCCTACCACCCCAAACCTGAAACTAAATTAACACACAAAACATCCCAGTTCCAGAGAACTCAACCAAGAAAGCTCACATAATATAGCCTTTGTCACAAGTTGGTTTTTCCCTTCATCAAAAAGCTGCAAACCTATGTAACACAAAGCCTGGAATCAACTTTAGAAAACAAAAAATTAACCCTCCTCCCAGGCCATGCAAGTCTCATCCAGTCATATACTTCCCGAATACAACGGGAAGGATGAAGAAAAAGATTCAAACAGATGCCAAGAGTCTCAGAGTTAGGACATCTTTTCAATCTGTCATTTGCTCAAAGACGGTCATTGAAAAGAACCAAGAACAAATTAACCATTCATCTTAGAAACCCATCCACATGAAGAAAAGGCATTCTGACATAAGAGTTAACAAAACACGGAGTCCACCAACTTGCTTATCCAACTCTGGAGCTCCCTAACTCTTCCCAAATTACTAAATAAAGGAACACTCTGAAGCCAAATCGTTTGTATTTATAGTACATTTTCCATCTTCGTTCTATATATAATCAGCTACATCTCACTAAAACTCATTTTCATTATGTCTGGGAATCTTTTCTGTTAGTGATCATTGGAATAAATAGCTATTGACCAGTTCAGAGGAGAAAAAGCACAATGTTCATTTTCCTCCTCTGTTTTTTTTTTTAAACTGTGCAACTATTCATAAGTTCTTGTTTTGTCTTCCTCTCATTTTAAAACTCCTTCAACACAATTAGCAATTCAATTCTACCGCAAAATACAGTTTTAGAAATGAATAGGCAATCTTCACAACAGTTTAAATTTGCCCCCCTGTCAAAGCCTATTTACATAATACAAAAGTCCGAAAGACAAGTTCCAATTACATGCTGGCCCCAGCAATGCTGAGCAAAAGTAAGACTCTGGCTTGAAGGCACAGTATGAGAAACCTGGGAATAAAACTAGAGTCGGTCAAGACCAAAATACGAAAAAAGAATTACACCTCCTTTCCCTGCTTTTTGGGCTGAAACAGATACTCATTTCCATTTCCTTGGAGGGGGTTAAAAAGAAAGAACACAATGAGAGCTTAATAATTATAATAAAGTATAAAAACTACGGGGCTGCCCTGGTGGCTCAGGGAATCCGCCTGCCAATGCAGGAGGCCTGGGTTCGATCCCTGTGTAGGGACGATCTTCTGGAGATGGAAATGGCAGCCCACTCCAGTACTCTTGCCTGGGAAATCCCACGGACAGAGGCGCCTGGAGGCTGCAGTCCATGGGGTGGCAAAGAGCTGGACACGACTGAGGGACTGAGCACAGAGGCACACAGTGAAATATATGCACTCTCTAATAAGGCACTATGATGTGTAGTGTAAGTAAACCTGTTCCTGCAGTTAATTTCAGAACAAATCTACAGAGACGACTTCGAAGTACCCCAACAGCAGAATGCCCAGCTGCTTGAGCCTCTGGGACACTGAGTACAAGCGCTGGTGACGCTCCCTCGGGCAGCAAGCCGCTCTGCCAGGCAGAAATGAGGGTTCTGCGGGCGATGCCCAACGAGTGGGCCGCACACCATCCAGAGTGGAAACCACAGCAGCGCGGCTCCTGTGCGAGGCGCCTAGGTGGGCTGGCTTGCCCTTTTCTCAATCTGCTTTCACACGTGCTTGTCTCGAGGTCACCCAATGCTCTCGCCCGGGATCAGACACACAGCACTATCCTTGATTTACCACCTTCAACCCCATATTCCCGTTTGCTATTCTGCCAGCGGGGAAACCAACCTCTGATCCAAATCGACACTTTGATGACCTAAAGTTTCCTGTACCCCTGAGTGAAACCAGGAACGGCAACTAGCCCAAGAGAGGGTCTCTGAACTAACTACAGCCGCCCTGAAAGCCTCCCCCACCTTGAGCTACACCACATACTAACGACTACTACCTATGAGACATAAAGCCGGGCTTCCCTGGTGGCTCAGTGGTGAACCATCCGCCGCTAGTGCAGGAGACTCGGGTTCGATCCCCAGTCTGGGACGATCCCCCATGCCGCAGAACAACTAAGCCTGTGAGCCACAACTACTGAGCCTGCGCTCTAGAGCCCGGGAGCCACTACCAGAGAGGAGCCCCCTCCTCGCAGCTCCTAGAGAAAGCCCGTGTGCAGCAACGAAGACCCGGCACAGCCAAAAATAAACCAATCTTCAAAATAAAACAAAGACGCAAAGCCTACAGCCTTCCAGGCAGGGTCTGCTATGAAATTCTGCTCACCTTCTAAGGCTCTGGTTCTACGAAACAGCAGCAGACTACGGCCTGGGTTCAAAAACAAACCAAAAAAACCAACCATAGGCAGGACCTTTAGCCAAGCCAGAGCCCTCCATGAGCTGTCTCCAGATTATGCACTCTTCAGCACATCCCTGGCTGTCCAGTGGTTAAGCCTCTGAACTTCCACTGCAGGGGGTCACTGGTCTGACCCCTGGTCAGGGAACTAAGATGACCCTGCCTGCCAAGGCACGACCCCCCCCCCCCCCCGCCCAAAAAAAGATCATGCACTTTTATTCCAATGACTGCTCCGCAGCATGCTTATAGTGCTGATTCATGACACACAGCTTTCTGTGCGGTGGTAGAGAATCGCAAAGAGCTCAGGCTTTTCAATCAGACTTGAGCGAGCCCCAAAGCTTGGCTCTGCTACTTAACCTCCTGAATAAGTGTGAGCCGATGACTTAACCTCTCTGTCTTTCTGTGCCTCTGCTTCCTGATTTGTAAAACTGGGAAAATATATGCACTGTGAGATAAAGATTAGAGGAAGTAATTAATATAGGTACTTTGGCACAGGGCCAGACACATGTTAAGTGCCCAGTAACTCAGCACAATACAAACAGAAACTGATTATTTCTCTTTTCTTGCGTGTTGTTCCTATATGGATTTTCAGATATGCCAGAATCTAAAGTTTTCCCTCAGAAGCTAATTCCAACCTGTAACCTACAATCAGTGGTTTCGAACTTTATATAGAATAAACTCACTATATGGAATGAAATCATTAGATATTAAAATAACCTGTTTTTATGAAAAATAACTATATTTCCCCCAAACATAAGTTTAATGAAAAAGTGGCTTGTTTTATATTTTTGCATATATTTTATATCTTTCTAACGTCTGGCTTAAGATAACTACTAGATTCTCATGTCTGCTTCTACATTCAAACGATGTAACACATGAAGTTCTGACTGACGTATATGAAAAAAATTTCAGCTTCAGATCCACAGCTAGGAAAAGAGTTTTTTAGCCTTTTCAAATAATTGTGAGTATTTTCTTTTGATATTATACTAAAACTTGACAACGGTAGGTAGTTCGTCAGTCAGTGGTAAGTCCTCTGTTAAAGTCATTGGTCTTCCACTTTGAATGAACCCTTTACCTACGGGGTACCATATGGACTTCCCCGGTGGCCCAGTGGTTGGGCCTCCATGCTTCCACTGCGCAAGTCTGATCCCTTGGTCAGGAAACTAGGATCCCACACGCCATGCAGCATTGGCGGGGTCGGGGAGAGAAAGACACTATGAAGGCTGAGATTTGATAAAAGTGAAAAGTTCCTGCTTCATGGAGCACGTTAAGTAAAACTGACATTATTTTTCACTCAGAGCACACAACTGTTCAGTTACCATGACTACTCAAGCTCACCTGAGCACCCCCGCCTTGGCTCAGGCTAGCACACCAGCAGTCTTATCCAACGCTGCTTGTGCAATGCCGGGCTTCCCCGGTGGCTCAGCAGTAAAGAATCTGCCAGCAATGCAGGTGATGCAGGAGATGTGGGTTGGATCCCCGGGTTGGGAAGATTCCTCTGGAGGAGGAAATGGCAGCCCACTCCAGTATTCTTGTCTGGAGAATCCCATGGACAAAGGAGCCTGGTGGGCTACAGTCCATGGGGTCACAAACACAAGACACAACAGAGTGACTAAACCCAAAAGAATAATGGCTGCATCCAAGGCCACAAACACAAGAACAGACTGGAGGAAAACATTTATAAAGCATATATATTCAATAAGGGGTTTCAGTTCAGTCGCTCAGTCACGTACAACTCTTTGCAACCCCATGGACTGAAGCACACCAGGCTTTCCTGTCCATCACCAACTCCCGAGTTTACTCAAACTCACGTCCATCGAGTCGGTGATGCCATCCAACCATCTCATCTTCTGTCATCCCCTTCTCCTCCCACCTTCAATCTTTCCCAGCATCAAGGTCTTTTCCAAGGAGTTGGTTCTTCACATCAGGTGACCAAAGTATTGGAGTTTCAGCTCCAGCATCAGTCCTTCCAGTGAACATTCAAGACTGACTTCCTTTAGGATGGACTGGTTGGATCTCCTTGCAGTCCAAGGGACTGTTAAGAGTCTTCTTCAACACCACAGTTCAAAAGAATCAATTCTCTGATGCTCAGCTTTCTTTCTAGTCCAACTCTCACATTTATACATCACTACTGGAAAAACCATAGCTTTGACTAGAGGGACCTTTGTTGGCAAAGTAATGTCTCTGCTTTTTAATATGCTGTCAAGGTTGGTCATAGCTTTTCTTCCAAGGAGCAAGGGTCTTTTCATTTCATGTCTGTAGTCAACAAGGGGTTAATGTACAGCATATATAAAGAACTCCAACTCAATAACAAAAATTTAACCCAATTTTTAAAAATGGGCAGAGAACTTGGAATATTTCTCCAAGGAAGATAAACAAATGGCCAATAAACACATGAAAAGATGCTGAATATTATTAATTAGTTGAGAAATGTAAATCAAAACTACAATGAGATACCACCTCACACCCATTAGAATGACTACTATTGAGGGGAAAAAAAAAACAAGAGGACGTGGAGAAATTGGAATTCTTGGGCCCTGCTGATGGAAATGTGAGACAGTGTTGACCACCATGGGAAAAATGTATGGCAGTTCCTGAAAAAATTAAAAATAGAACTACCATATAATCCAGCAATTCCACTTATAGGTGTATACACTCCAAGAATTGAAAGCAGGAACTTCAAGAGATATTTGCACGCCCAGGTCCACAGCAGTATGATTCACAACAGCTAACGGGCAGAAGCAACTCCACTGGCTGAACAGTCTATTGGTGGATGAATGAAGAAAGAAAACACGGTACATCCATACACTGAAATGCTATTCGGCCTCAGAAGGATATTCTTAGACACAAGCGGACGTTGAGGACCTGATGCTAAGTGAAACAAGCCAGCGACAAAAAAGACAAACGCTATTATGATTCTACTTATATAAAGTACCTAGAGCAGCCAAATTGAAAGAAGAAAGTAGAATGGTGGGGGCTGGGGGGTTAGGAGAAAACAGGCAGTCATTGTTTAATAGGTACAGAGTTTGAGTTCAGAAAACAGAGGGTGGCGATGGTTGCAAAGCAATGTAAACGCACTTAAGAATCCGCCTGCAGTGCGGGAGACCTGGGTTCGATTCCTGGGTTGGGAAGATCCCCTGGAGAATGGAAAGGCCAACCACTCCTGTACTCTGGCCTGGAGAATTCCAAGGACCGTGCAGTCCATGGGGTCGCAAAGGATCGGACATGACTTTCACTCACCACTGAACGGCACACCTAAAAATGGTTAAGATGGTCGATTTCATGCAATGTGTATTTCACCAAAACTAATTTAATTTAAAAAATAAAGATTACTGGCACCCAGAAAACTGACAGTGTTTTCTGGACGAATAAATGACCTCTAAAAAGACTGTAAGCAAGAACAAAAACCAAGGAGAGAGGTACTCTAAGCCCGGCTCCAATGTCACCTCCTCTGGGAAACCTGCTCCTCCATACCCACCATGCCAGCGTGAATCAGGCCGCTCAGTATACAGTCATTCACCCCACAGCCTGAGCTGGAACCGTCCAGTCACCCCGGACCCGCTCCGTCCCACCACCTACTCACCACGCTTAATCCACGCGACCTGGACAACGCCCAGTGGACCTGCTGACACCCCTCTCCTCTCTGCACCGCCCAGGCCCTCAGCCCCACTGCCCCGGACGACGCCGACTGTCTCCTCCCTCTCTTCTGGGGGCAGACTACCCACACTGCTCCCAGAGCGAACGACCCAAAATAAAAACCAAGGCTCCTCCCTTTAGCTTCAGGAGGATAAACTCGATTCCTAGCGTGACACTCCACCCACTCCACCTTAGCCACCCACACAGCACAACGCCACCCACTGCCCAAGTACACGGGGCTGGCTGTGGTTCCCTGACCAGATGCTGTTCTGGTAGGACCAGTGTTCTATTCCTTTCCTCCTCAACCCACGCCTGGCCAACGCCTATACTCATGCTTTACGATCCAATCCAAACATCCCACCCCTCACCTGTGTCCCTTAGAGCTTTGTAGGTATCACTGTCATACCACAAGTTTCCATCTCACCCAAAAATTATCTGCGGGCCTTCCCTGGTGGTCCAGTGATTAAGACTTGAGGGTTCTAAAGCAGGGGGCGTGGGTTCCACCCCTGGCTGGGGAACCAAGTTTCCACAGGCTGTGCAGCACAGTCAAGAAAAAAAATATCTTTGCGTTCCTAGCGGCTGGTCCCATTCATTTTGCTCATTGTCTTCAATGTGCTAACACTACTTACAACTGGCCTAAGGTTAATTTCTGTTTTGTGAGCGAGATGCTTACCCTCCAGAGATGCGCTTCAGTGACATGAGCTGCATCTTACTCTCCATCGGTTATTTCAGGGCCTGGCACATAACAGGACACTTCTTCCAGTGTCTGCTGAACGGAATCCCCAGATAATTTTCCCTAGAAAGTTAGCTTCACGCTAATATACTTTCCCCTCAAAGTGTCTAAGTTCTGGTTTAAGATGTTGATTATTACATTTAATTGTACTTACAATACTCCGCAATGAAACAAAGTTGTAAGCAACTTATTAGGGCACTAGAAAACTCTTGTGTCCTGAAACAGGAAGACACAAATAACTTACTTCTTAACAGGAACACACACTGCCAAAGTGCCTTCTGCGTAGGTCTCCTCTTATCTTCCATCATCCTGGACCATGATTTGTGCTGAAAAGATTTTTCCCCAATACCAGCTGCAACTACAGACGAAATCCAGCAGCATGCTATAGCAGGTACTGTTTACTCCATTTTACACACACAAAAACTACATTTCGAAAAGGCTTTGTATGCAGGCCAAGGTTGCAAAAACTACTGAGGAGCAAGCAAAACTTAAAACCCACACGAAGTTGTGGGGACTTCAGTCAAGTCCCTTCATCTCAGGACGTAAAGCACAAGAACAAAGGTAATGACTCCACTCTAACAGGGTACACAGGGTTACAGAAGATCCAGAAAAAAAGAGTTTATCCAGTCACTCCCCTTTGTATTCTAAGACTATTCTACCACCTATCCCATGCAGCACGCAGTGCTTCCCTCAAGACACATCCAGACCCTCCTTCATTCTGCCCCAAAGGCCACTCTGTTAGCAAAACCAAGAACTGCCTGCAATTTACAACAGGCTTTGTAAGTGAGCCTTGGCTTTGGAGTGAGACTGATCTGGACCAGTGTTCTGGATCCCGCTCTTACCAGCTGTGTGGCCAAGGATGCTCATAGCTTCTTGGAGCCTCAAATTCCTTAACTGAAACACGGAAATAAAAACTCCCTCACAAGACAGTGAACAGACAGCATCCAGAACAGAGTAAGCACTCAATAAATCCATAAATCCACAGGCTCCTTCATCCTGTGCCAACTCTAGCAGGATGCTGTCTCCAATTCTTGCATCCACGTCAGATCAGAATTCAAAGTACTTGGTCCTCTGCAAAATCAGAAAAAGAATCACAGAATCTTGTCCAGCCCACCTGTTCTGTGGATACCAAGTTCACGACCAAAACCACCACAGTCAGCTAACAGCCAAACCAGAGGAGGATCTGGGCCTTTTTCACCACCCACTTCATAATTCTGAATCAGTGGCATATATTTTTCAGGAGATTGTCAATAGAGACAGCAAAACATCAAGACAAAAAACTATGAACTGGTTAAAACATTTGACCCACACATTCTTATGCCCTAGAATTATCCCACATGTCACATCAAGAAGCACTAAGGTAACTCTTTAAGAAAACACAAGACAGACTTTATACAGTGGCAAAGACTCAGTGTGCCAGCGTGTTCTAGGATACAGCATTGCAGATATGCTTTTCTTTTTTTAATGCCGTTGCCACATAAGGTCCTACTACTTCACCCCAGAAGCCAGGAGGCGGAAAGTGCAAGCAAAGAAGGCAAAATGCCTAACAATAACACCACTTGTCAAACAAAAGCAAATTAATCAGTAATAGACTTTTCAACACAATCACCCTCTAACAACCACTCACTCGGTAAATATTACCGAGTCCCTACCCTATGCTAGGAGCTAGGGAAAAGTGTGACATAAGCCCCAGGAAAGGGAATGAGACACAGTGTAAAAATTTACAACACAGGACAAAAAGTGGCATGCCGGAAAGGCTTGAGAAGTCAGAAAGAGAAACTCTATACCACTACTAAGAATAAAGCAGAGTTTGAATACGAAATATCCTTCAAGGCTCATATAAAAGCCGAGTCAAATCTGGACATGCGGAGATGGTAAGGAACGTTCTGTGTGTTCCCAGAGTCAGATCTCAGCACAGGCATGCAGAGTGACCAGCAAGGGTTTTTCAGACGTGTGAATGGGCAAAGGCATGTCCAGTTCAACACGGCAAAAGAACAGGTTCAAAGCATGTGGTGGGCCAGACTGAGGTTTTATTCTGTGGGCACGGAGGAACTACTAATGGTTTCAAGCAGGGCAGTGACAGGACCGAAGCTGTACTTCTGCAAGAATTAAGCTGACAGAATATACCATGGCTGACAGCTGAAAGAGCAACTTGGCTGTTGTATCACTGAGTTCCTCTA
The DNA here is from genome assembly GCF_014754425.2 of Oryx dammah. NCBI lineage: Eukaryota > Metazoa > Chordata > Mammalia > Artiodactyla > Bovidae > Oryx > Oryx dammah. The sequence continues at coordinate 52,714,826 of NW_024070200.1, forward strand.
CATCCGCACTAGACCTGGCTCTGCTCTCGGTCCTCAGCAGTCCTCTACCCGAGTCAGTACTGACGGTGCATGTGGTGACCCACAGGCAGGAACACCAGCACAGGCCAGGTTATAGTCCGCAGACAACCAGACGGCGGTGGAGGCAGAACTCAAAGTTCCTTTCTGGCTCATCAGCAGGGGTCCCAGGAAATTCTCTAGAGACTGCCCTTCTCAACTCAGCATTGCCTCTGCACTAGCCACGTGGTGGGATCCCAACAGCAGGGAAAGAGAAAGGATTTCACATCAGCTTTTAAATGCTTTTGTCCAAAGGTGATACGTCACTTCCGCTCTATTTCACTGCTTGCAGCAGGACACCGGTGGACTTGAGAGAGACTGGGTGATGAATCTTTTCACATGAGTAAGGAAGAACTAGAAAGCCTGGTGAGCAGCATCACAAGGTGGTATCTTTACAATGTCCAGGAATCAATTATTACATGTTGAAGGAAAAAAAAAAAGCCTAGTTTCTTTGCAATTAGGTAATATCACAGTAAACTTGTTCTCGAGGCATCAAAGTTATCAACAAATTTCCCTAGCTTTATGGATATCATGAATCTCACAGTGATTATGAAATAATGTAATCTATAAAAGAATTCAGCATCATATACTGCAGAATTCTGTTTGTCTTCACATCTATTATTCTTTCAGGAATCATTTCCAAGCTTTCATACAGACTATTTCATCCTGCTCTAATCTGATAAATGTCTCATTTATTCCTTATTTGGAAGGAGATAACGGATAAGGAATATATATATTCAGTCTGATCAAACCATTTCTGCCCTCCGATTAAGAGTCCTTGGCATAATCCAAAGCAGGTTAAAAACAGCAAGGGAGCTTCCCAGTGATCTAGTGCTCGTGACTTCAAAGCGTTCACTGCCATGGACCAGGTTCAACCCCTGGTCAGGGAGCTGAGATCCCACAAGTCACATGGCGAGGCAAAAACAAACAAAAACAATGAAAGCTGCCAACTACTTATATTGCACGGTTTCATTAATGAGTAACCATGAGTAGTCATGGGGCTATAATTTCTTCGGCTACAAGTCTACTCTAAATGTAGGAGAGACAAGCTAACAACAACGCGTGCACACATTTTAGAAGCACAATCCTACTTTCAAACCCCAGCTCTCCCCGTTGCTAACTGCGGAAGGTTGGCCAAGCCACACGATCTCCGTGAAGCTGGATGGTCCACACCGACAGCACAGTTAACCCCAGCTCCTTCACAGGGCCATCCCAGGGTTAAAGGAGACACCCTATATGAAACGCTATAAGGCAGATGCTCAAAGAAGTGGCAGGCAGTATAAATGATAAGCACGGAATATGATTTTCTTTACCATCTTATTAAGATTCTCCAAATTAGGAGAGGTAAAAAGCACTTTTGATTTCTAACTGTGTAGTTGAAAAGCCTCTCACATACAACGGGCATCAGAGAAGACAGTCAAAGAGCACACTTTCATCCACCGTGCTGCACAGTGACTTCACAACTGAACTGGAACCAGTATCTCCCAGCTCTGAGAGAGTCACACCAAGAACAGAGACTGTGCAGTGTTCAGAAACACCACTTCTTAGCATCCAAAGGCATTTTCAAGATGTTTCAGTCTAGATGTTTCCAAACTGATTTTGGCAATGGGACTTTCTTCAAAGGAATTATCAGAAGAAACCCACAAAAGCAAAATTTTTCAAGTGGAGTTACTCTATGGGGAACAATTTGGTCTCTTTCTCATGGCCGCCCCAACCCTACTTGGACCCCTGATGTAACTCTAAGGAATCCCGAGGGATTAAGAATACCTTTTGAAAAAAGAAAATAAACTAAAAAACAAAAACGGATGCACTTCAATTTTAACTGCAGAAATCAGGGATGGGAAGGGTGTGCCTAAGTGACTTGCCCCAGGGTGTCAGTAAAAAACTAAGTCTAGAACCCACATCTACTGAATCCGAATCTTCTGCCTGTCCACCATCAATCAAGTATTTCTCAGCTAGGGAACGCTCTGCACCAAAATTTACCTTTACCTATGTCACAGTCCAACAGTTCTGATTCTCAGATTTCATATCTGACATCCTTACTTTCTTACTAATTTTATATTACTCTCACATTACATTCTGCTAATACTTTTTTATATCTTAAAATTTTATTTGTTTTGTATTGGAGTATAGCCAATCAACAATGTAATAGTTTCAGGTGGACAGCAAAGGGACTCAGCCATACATATACATGTACCCATTCTTCCCCCAAATTCCCCTCCCATCCAGGCTGCCACATAACACCGAGTAGAGTTCCCTGTGCTAGACAGCAGGTCCCTGCTGGTTATCCATTGTAAATAGAGCAGTGTGTACGTGTCTAGCCCAAATTCCCTAACTATCCCTTCCTCGCAACCATAAGTATGTTCTCTAAGTCTGAGTCTGTTTCTGTTTGGCAAATAAGTTTATTTATATCATGTCTATTCTCTTATTACTTTGTTCCCCAGTAATCTGGCCATGTGTCCCAGAACAACTGCAGTGAAACACGTAACTCCTAGCACTGCTGTATTACCAGGCCTTTTAGGTTAACGCCCCAAACCACGGGCCAAGAAAGAAAAAGTAACCCAGACTCAAGGGGCAAATCCTCTGAAATGTTACAGGCTGAGATCCTGGTCCTTGCCTGATCTGCTAAATGTTGTTACTCCCCTTTTTATCTCCCAAAGGGCAGTGTGTCAAGAAAAACCTAGGATTAAAATGACTCAAGTTGCCAAGGGGGAGAAAACAGTGAATGCAGGATGGCACACTTTTTAAGACTCAAGTCCAAGCAGTGTGATTGTAACAGGGAAAAGAAGAAGGTGAAAACGCTTCTGACCCAGAAAGATTTCCAAAGCAGTAGCCCTCGAAAATTCAGGTCAGCGGAGCAGATGTCCTCAAAACTTCACTTAAGAGGGTTCCTATGAAACCAAAACACCCAGACACATCCATGAAATCTGAACAGTTCAAGAATCAGGTGTGCTACATAAAAAACTGGGTGTTTCCAAGATCACAGTTGTTCTCCCGCAACTGAATAACAATCTACAGGTTCCAGGCAACACTGTTATAGAGCTATCATAAATCAACTCTTCTAGGAATGATTTATCTACTAAGTCAACCAGCAAATCTTTCTCTATAACCAGGACTAGGCTAAAGATCAGCCCCATAATACTGCTAAGAATGCCCAACAGAACTGACATACTTTGGTGTTATCAACAGTGCCCAGACCAACTGACACAATCTACCTGACTTATAACTTGCGATGCAACTGATTCTTCCTACCTATAGTACAGAAAATTCTGACAAACGTTACTTAATTAAAAATCACTGCTATCACAGGTGAGACCAGTTAACTCATCTGTCTCACAGAAAACTGTGTGGCCATATTAGTAAGTCAAGAGCATGGATCAATTTTTAATTTGATTTTTATTTTCCTGGTTAAACCACAATGTCAACACATGACTGTGATTTGGGGCACATATGCGAATTCTGCATGTCCATTATTAGATACAGTATTGATTTTTAAAGCTTCTTATATGCATTTGGATGTGCAACAGAATGGCCACAGAGCCCCTCTCATGGATCCCTCTGTGTAGTTGCTGTGCAGTAGCTCAGTCATGTCAGACTCTCTGCAGCTCCAAGGACTGCAGCACACCATGAGTCTGAGCAAACTCTGGGAGATGGTGAAGGACAGAGAAGCCTGGCATTGCAAAGAGCTGGACACGACCGAGTGACTGAACAAGAAGGCTTCACTATCTCCCAAAGTTTGCTCAAACTCATGGCCGCTGAGTCAATGATGCCACCCAACCGTCTCATCCTCTGTCACCGGCTTCTTCTCTGTGTAGTATGCAGAAGGTTACCTAACTCTGTATCATCTCTATAAATCTTATCTCAAACACTCCTGCACCGCATTCCTAGAGCTAATCAGGACTGCTAATTAAGGTGCTGCCAAAGATCATGGCCATCAGTCTTTATTTGAAAGTTCCCTTATGGGCCTTTCAATACTGAGAACCAACCTTAGATTAATTCTCAGTGCTTAAGAGTAGGGAATATGTTTCACGAGCTTCTTTCTATTCTTTCAGAAATACAGAGTTCTTTTACTTATAATTGGTTGCCCGTAGTTCAGTAATTCTACTAGTAATTTTACTATAGCATTTAAAACTTCCTTTTAAACACTGGATTAAAAAAACAACAACAAGAACTTTAAGATTATGGAGAGTTCGTTCTCTGGTGGCCTAGTGGTTAGGATTCCAAGCTTTCAATCTCTGGGTTCAATCCCTGCTTGGGGAAACTAACATCCTGCAAATCACACAGTGCAGGCAAAAAAAAAAAAAAAGATGGAGAAGTAAACAGTAAACAGGCACTCGTATTCTGCCAGTGGGAGTGTAAATGATAATAAGCTTTCTGTAGACAACAATATTTATTAAAAGCTGTTGAAACATACAGTCTGCTCTAGCAATTCCACTTCTGTGAGAAATAAGTAAACAAGAATACAAAGATTATGTACGAGGCTGTTCATCACAGCAGTGTTTACAACAGGATAAAGGGGGAAGGGAGGGCCGGAGGGGAAAGAAAAGAAACACCACTCCTAAGAAAGTAATGAGGGCACTCCCTCGGATCCACTGGTTAGGGCTCCAGGCCCTCACTGCCAAAGACATGGATTCAGTCCCTGATCAGGGAATTAAGATCCCACGAGCTGTGTGACATGGTCAAAAAATGGAAAAAAAAGTTAAAAAGGTAATGAGTGATCTGAGGATAAATCTAAATCCATACAATGAAATACTATACAGCCATTGTATTCACTTGACGTTGTGTAAAAGTATAGTTGTGAAACATACCTAATCATCTGTTTATACATAAGAGCATATAAAATGCAATCACCTATGGTATACATAAATGCACACACACCTTCTACAAATTTAGTTTGGGAAGAAAAACACCAGTTGTACCCAAATATTTTCCAGGCAGTGTCATTTATTCTTATGTGTACCTTTTTGTTTATGGGTAATTCCTGAATTTCTGCAGGGACTGTACATTACTGCTGTTAGTAAAAATAAAACAAAAAATCTCTCTCATGAATCATGAAAACTCTGATGACTTCTAGAATAAGAGATTATATAGCAGAAACTGAACTTTAAAAATAAATCTACTGGCAAAGTCAAAGTTACACAAAGTTCTGCCAAAATCAGAGCTCACAGTGGATGTTCCTTTCACATAATTACTTATTTCAACTCTTGGTAGCAATGTTCTTGATGCATGAAGAGCTTGGGCCCGGAAGTCAGAGACTGGCATTCAAGTCCTCATTCTGCCACACGCTGTGAGGCCCTGAGCAAGCTCTCCAGCCTCAGGTTCCTCATCCACTAACTGTGTGTAGCTGACCCCACCTCTCAGAGCTGTGGGGACTGAAATGAAATAAGGCTGTACAGAACACAGCGGACTAAGCTTGGCACACGGAAAGCAGGAACAAATGACGGCAGCTGTTACTATGATTGTTGCTATCACACATCAATTAAGAAACAAAATCAAGAGCACTTTAAGATCATTACTTTTATTCAGACTCAGGAAAGAAAATTCTCTGTTTACAGGCACATATCCTAGAGAGGCAACTATTAAAGTGGTAAATCTTTAGACAGCCACAAGTGCTTTTGGCAAAGCAACCCAAATAGCAGCTGGGGGTGGGGGGAGTGAGGGAAGTAGCTGGTAGAGGCAGGGGAGTGGTATTTCAGAGAATTCAGGAGCTTAAGGACAGAATGTATACAAATAGGAGCCAGGAAAAACAGTGGATCAATTGTTCTCGGGCTTCAACTGAAAGCTTCTAAGATGACGATCTGAATTAGGAAGCAATTCTAAAATCAACACTACCTTTACGTACACTGCCAAATGAATTCTTAAGGAAGTACTAAATTTATGAAGATATTCAATTACCTGAAAAATATTTCCTTCACAAAAAATTCAAAATAAATAGGAATGCATTTTAGGAATAAAAAATAGATTCTCAAAAGAAAAAAAGAACCATTAAATTCTATGGGGGGTGGTGAAAAACTACTGATATGAATCCAACAATAATTTCGTATAGATCGTAACATTCTTGTACTAGTATATGAGAAACAGTCATCCAAAGAAGGGAAAAAAATAACCTAAGGGAGAACTCAAAAACTGCAAAGATCAGTTATTTGTGCAGCTCTGTTTAATTTTCCATGTCTAATTTCACAGAAACCTCAGATTGCATACAAAAGTGCTTAATAGAAGGTTTATGATCCTATTTCTGAAATAATTCTATTGAAAGGGAAAAAAAAAATCCTACTCAGCACTCACTAGCTTTGAGTTAAAGTTGTCTGATCTGTATCCTGGAAACATACCATGCCATGACTTAAGAGACATTTCATGGTTTACAAGCATTAAACACTGGAGTGAAAGTCTAATGTAAAATTCACTGTTAAGAAAATAAGTCTGGCAGGAACTTTCAAAACAACTGGACTAAACATATTGTTTTATTCTATATGGATTATATCACAATATGACTGTAATTTTAAAAGGGATATGGCAGAGAATGGCAAAATTTCACTAATTCTCCAGAATCTGAGTAATGGGCCTGCAGGGATCAATTCTACTGTTCTATTTTGAATATGATTTTTAAACACATTTTTTAAAACTTAGGCAGCAACCCACACGTACACCCAGGTGCGAGCCACACTAATGTGACAGTGACGAAGCTGTGCAACAGGTTGAAATATAAAACCACAGACAGAAAAAACAAGGAAGAGCTGAACAAACAAACACTACTGCCAGACTAGGTCACAGCGCTGGTCAATCTTCCATTTAACATGGTGCCCTTCACTCCCCCAAAAGGCTAATTTAACTCACCATAATCAAACCACAATTGATGCTGGGATTAAAAAAAAAAAAATCTGTTCATTTAGTCTCAAAAAATAGATTGTATTAATATTGGGTTGGCCAAAATGTTCATTCGGTTTCCATACCATCTTATGAGAAAACCCAAACTTTTTTGCCAACCCGATATCAATAATAAGCACATGTTATTAATATATAGTTGTATTACAAACTCATCCATTCATCCAAACATGTCCTGAGGAGTAACTAACTGCTATGTGTCATGAACAATGCCACGTACTGGGAATACAGCAATGAACAAAGCAGATACAGTCTGTCTTTCCCGACCTTATAATTGAGGAGGAAATATGGATACGTGGGTTTACCTTGCCCCCACCTAGTCAGCGAGCAATGTGACAACGAATCCTACTGAACTAACTGGAAACAGCGGGCAAAGAAAACACATCACAGGAAAAGAACGCACCGGAAACAGTACAATCCAAGATACTCAAAAAACAGGAAGAACATTCTTTTCACCTAGATGCTGGCATAGTATCTTAGAAAACTTCATTTATTTCTGTAGTTTATGATACCTGCCATCGGTTCAGTTCAGTCGCTCAGTCACGTCTGACTCTTTGCGACCACATAGATCACAGCACGCCAGGCCTCCCTGTCCATCAACAACTCCCCGAGTTTACCCAAACTCAATCATGTCCAATGAGTCAGTGATGCCATCCAGCCATCTCATCCTCTGTCGTCCCCTTCTCCTCCTGCCCTCAATCTTTCCCAGCAACAGGGTCTTTTCCATAACCACCTGAAGTTTCCAAAACTTCTATCTTGTCTAATTTATACAATGTTAGTTGCTCAGGTGGGTCTGCCTCTGATACCCTGTGGACTTTAGCCCACCAGACTCCTCTGTTCATGGGGATTCTCCAGGCAAGAATACTGGAGCGGGCAGCCAGTACCTTCTCCAGGGGAATCTTTCCAACCCAGGGATTGAATCTGTGTCTCCGGCATTACAAGTGGTTTCTTTACCATCTGAGCCACCAGTGAAGCCCCATTAATACAAAACTTGGCCCAAAAAGAGTCCTTTTTCAAAAAAGTATTAATTAACATGTTGCCCTACAGGCATCCTCTAAAATAAAATGGTGAGTTACAACATTTATAAGTCAATCTCAATCACTCAAAGTTCACAATACAGTACTATTATTTAAGGTTCAGCTGTATAACAAACATTCCTTCCAAGTTACCAAAAATTTAGGTAAAACAGAATGAAAAGCTTAAACTTGGGTGTATTTAACATTATAAAAAGGTTCATAAGCCAACTTATCTCACTTGTAAGTTTTCAGTGAAGGAAAAGGGCAGTGGAAAAAAAGATTTGGAAAAACATGATTTGACAGAGTAAAAAATTCAGGGCCATTCCTACCTAGCTCTCAGAATCCTTCTCCTTTCTGTCATCACAGACTAAGGTTTCTCGGGCAAGATCAGCTCAACAAAGATTCATCAACAGGTTCCTCTGACTGACAGGGCTATAAAGCAAATGATGACAAGGAACTTGGATGTCCTGTCTTAAGGAAATAACGCAGACACAATATTTACCAAAGGGTTCTGTTTATTGTTCTGTATTAGAAAAAGGGCGGTGGAAGGGAGATATTTTAAAGTACAGCAGGGTGGTTGGCAACAATAGTAAGAAAATTAATTATCTAAACTGAAGTAGGAAGGACAAAGTCACTGCAACTTTGAAGAATCTTCACTGATGTGAAAATACCACCTGTTCCATTTGTGTCCAAGAGCGTAAGTTTTGTAGCATCCTGCCAGTCACCCTGCGAGGACTCAATGAAAGGTGACTTCAACACATTATTCACAGAAAAAAAGAATTCAAGGGCAGAAGAAGAGCAGTAACCAGCTCAAGGTCACACAGCTAGTTAGGTGACAGAAACACAGCTGAACTGACTATCTTCCTTCCCAATCTTTCTGCAGCTACACAACTTTGCCAGGTTAAATGCCATTTTATTGGGGGAGGAGAAGGAATCAGGTGACAAGTGAGGAAACTAGCAAGGTATTTAGTTACAGAGTTATTATCTCCTAAGCCAGGAGTGAAAAGGAAAAGAATTTTCCCCAGAAATTAGCATGGATAGCAACTCTGTTCACTTGCCAGAGTCTCTGTGCCAGTCACTTCGCAATCACTTCAAAACCCCACAGGAATCAAGGACCATTCACATCGAAGGGGCTGCAGGAAAGAAAACTGTACCACAGTTCATGGAATCACCCACATCTTTGCACCTTGCACCTTACAGTCCACATAATTCCATCCCCTGGCATTAAGCAAAAGATGTGCATACCACCCCCCAAAAGCACTCCTGGTGTGAGCTAAGCTGGGCGCAAAACTAAGGGACTTGGAAGAGATGTTTAATGTTTCACAGTTCATACCTACGTTTTTCTTACTGAAGGCTTATGTTCCTAACATTTCAGGACTGCTAAAATGAACCTAAAAAACTGGTCTTTCAACTTCCAATATAGGTTAAACATGAACTAATTAACTGTTTGTAAAACACTTTGAAGTCGTGAAAGAGTATGTAAATGTTAATTATTAATGCTGATCCACAAAGCCCCTGCATCTGAAGTAAAATACAATTCTTCAGGCAAGTTTCTGCTACTTTCAAGGTACAAACATGGAAGCCCAGCATGCTTTTAGGAATTCTAGGAAAACTTGAAAGGCAGACCACAGTGATTTCTATTTACAGCAAGAACAAGCTGGAATTTTAAGCCAGCTGTGTTGGGTATAATTATATCAGAATGAATAAAAAATGTGATTTATGCCATATATAATAAAAACTAGAGTATGTTTATAGTCACAAAGCCCTGGATGAAAATTATAGTCCATTAACCTGAGAGGGGCAAAGTCAAAGCTCTGAACCATACTTTTCCTCATCAAAAAGGCAGGGAGGATAAAACCTATCTTACAAGATTACCGTCAAGAATTGAGAGAATGTAAATCAACACACAATAATATATATGCAGGCATCCAGTACCAGTTTCTTCTTCCCTTTAGCGATTTCACTTTTTAGAAGACAGACCTCTCTAGAATGAAAAAGTCCTTTAAATACACACTAGCTTATGTTCTAAGCACACATACAGCACTTGTTTAGCAGGAGGACCCAGGCAAAAACTTTTGGTCATTCCTGTCCACTGACCCATATACATTCTTAATCCTCAAAGGCAGAAAGCACCTCGGCCAGGCCCCAGGGCTGCATGTGACCAAGTGAACAATTAGAACTCTGCTTCTCAAACTCGAGCTGTCCCGTCTTCCTCCTAAATAACTCCCCAACTGCAAAGCCACAAGCAGAGTTCCTTTGTATTCTGAGCCCAGCCTCTCTGTGCACAAAGAATGTAAGGTTTAAAAAAAAACCACTGTCCTCCAGACAGATCATAAAGGTAAAAGAAATGAGTCCCGCGCAATGCCACAATGGGTCTCTCTTCTCCTGCCTTAAACAGGGCAGAACTCAACAGGCAACACCAGGTACACGGATTGATTTACAGACATATTTCAAACTATACTGCTGTGTTTTCAGAGGCGATTCATCAACTACAGAAAATGTCAAATCTGCAAAAACTCCCTGTCACCTTTGACACTGTTAACACCTGAGAAAAGGAACGCTTCTATCGATCTGAGCTAGCACGGAAAGTTATAATTCAGATCTAAGGGAAAAAAAATATTCACGCTTGAGTCAATTTACCTGAAGTGATATGCCCACCACAATACAAACGCAACACAACGTCCCCTTTGAACAACTGGTGCCACCACCAGCTTGGTGGGGAGAACATGTGCTAGCAATTTTCACAGGAGCTGCTGTGAACTCGTCTATCAAAACCACCCATACTCTCCCCTGACTTCCCCGCTAGAGATCAACGGCTCAGAGTTTCAAGACAACAGGCCACAGTCAGACCCATCTGTGGAAGATGTAGTGTGAACAACCACAAACAAATGAAACTGCATCAGCCCAGAGACTCACCAACCGAGCAGATACTCCTAAGTATTGCCTCTGTTTGAAAATGAAAAATTAAAACATATACAAAGACAGACACAGATATAGCAAGCATTTAGGAGGTTAAAAAAGTATACCATCATCTCACTCCGCAAACAAAGCTACAGTTAACACTCTGTGATAAATTCCTTCCAAACTATCTTGTGTGTAAAAATTACACGCAATACACCCCTGTGTGTGTGTGTGCTTAGTCGCTCAGAAATGTCTGACTCTTTGCAAATCCATGGACTGTAGTCCAACAGGCTCCTCTAACCATGGGGATTCTTCAGGCAAGAGTACTGGAGTGGGCTGCCATGCCCTCCTCCCGGGGATCTTCCCAACCCAGGGATAGAACCCTGGTCTCCCTCATTGCAGGCAGGTTCTTTACCATCTGAGCCATCAGGGAAGCCCCGATATGCCCCTGCATCACATTTAAAGATCACTGATAGATGGGCACAATAAAGGACAGAAATGGTACAGACCTACCTAACAGAGGCAGAAGATGCTAAGGAAAGATGGCAAGGATACACAGAAGAACGGTACAAGAAAGATCTTCATGACCCAGATAACAACAATGCTGTGATCACTCACCTAGAAGCCAGACACCCTGGAATGCAAGTCAAGTGGGCCTTAGGAAGTATCACTATGAACAAAGCTAGTGGAGGTGATGGAATTCCAGTTGAGCTATTTCAAATCCTGAAAGATGATGCTGTGAAAGTGCTGCACTCAATATGCCAGCAAATTTGGAAAACTCAGCAGTGGCCACAGGACTGGAAAAGGTCAGTTTTCATTCCAATCCCAAAGAAAGGCAATGACAAAGAACATTCAAACTACCACACAACTGCATTCATCTCACACACTAGCAAAGTAATGCTCAAAATTCTCCAAGCCAGGCTTCCACAGTATGTGAACCCGTGAACTTCCAGATGTTCAAGCTAGATTTAAAAAAGCCAGAGGAACCCGAGATCAAATTGCCCACATCCACTGGATCATGGAAAAAGCAAGAGAGTTCCAGAGAAACATCTACTTCTGTTTTACTGACAATGCCAAAGCCTTTAACTATGTGGATCACAACTGTGAAAAATTCTTCAAGAGGTGGGAATACCAGACACCTTACTTGCCTCCTGAGAAATCTGTATGCAGGTCAAGAAGCAACAGTTAGAACTGGACATGGAACAACAGACTGGTTCCAAATAGGAAAAGGAGTACGTCAAGGCTGTATATTGTCACCCTGCTTATTTAACTTATATGCAGAGTACATCAGCAAAGTGTCAGGCTGGATGAAGCACAAGCTAGAATCAAGACTGCCAGCAGAAATATCAATAACCCCAAATATGCAGACACCATCACCCTTATGGCAGAAAGCGAAGAACAACTGAAGAGCCTCTTCATGAAAGTGAAAGAGAGTGAAAAAGCTGGCTTAAAACTCAGCATTCAAAACAGTAAGATCATGGCATCTGGTCCCATCACTTCATGGCAAATAGATGGAGAAACAATGGAAACAGTGACAGACTTTATTTGGGGGGGCTCCAAAATCACTGCAGATGGTGACTGCAGCCATGAAATTAAAAGATGTTTACTCCTTGGAAGAAAAGCTATGACCAACCTAGACAGCATATTAAAAAGCAGAGACATTATTTTGCCAACAAAGGTCCATCTAGTCAAGGCTATGGTTTTTACAGTGGTCATGAATGGATGTGAAAGTTGGACTATAAAGAAAGTTGAGCACCGAGAACTGATCATTTGGAACTGTGGTGTTGGAGAAGACTCTTGAGAGTCCCTTGGACTGCAAGGAGATACAACCAGTCCATCCTAAAGGAAATCAGTCCTGAATAGTCACTGGAAGGACTGATGCTGAAACTGAAACTCCAATACTTTGGCCACCTGATATGAAGAACTGACTCACTGGAAAAGACCCTGATGAGGGCAGGAGGAGAGGAGATGACAGAGGATGAGATGGTTGGATGGCATCACCAACTCGATGGATATGAGTTTGAGCAAGCTCCAGGAGCTGGTGATGGACAGGGTGGCCGGGCATGCTGCAGTCCATGGGGCCAAAAAGAGGCAGACACAACTGAGTGACTGAACTGAACTGATATCCTTTGAGACTGAAAATGAACAACAGATTTCACTGGTAACACTTTTATCACGCTCAGAGGAGAAAAGTTTTCAACAGATTTGGAGTCTTAACTCCCCTGGGCACAAATATACAAGGTGTTTTAGGTCACCACGCCAAGAGGAACAACTCCATGTCCAAGGTCAGTAGGGGCAGCCGTGAGGAGATACCCCTCGTCCAAGGCAGGAGAAACCCAAGTAAGACGGTAGATGTTGCAAGAGGCATCAGAGGGCAGACACACAAACCATAATCACAGAAAACTAGCCAATCTAATCACATGGACCACAGCCTTGTCTAACTCAATGAAACTAAGCCATGCCACCCAAGTGGCCCTTGAGTATAGGGCCACCCAAGATGGGCGGGTCATGGTGGAGAGGTCTGACAGAATGTGGTCCACTGGAGAAGGGAATGGCAAACCACTTCAGTATTCTTGCCTTGAGAACCCCATTAACTGTATGAAAAGGCAAAATAAAAGGATACTGGAAGAGGAACTCCCCAGGTCAGTAGATGCCCAATATGCTACTGGAGATCAGTGGAAAAATAACTCCAGAAAGAATGAAGGGATGGAGCCAAAGCAAAAACACCACCCAGTTGTGGATATGACTGGCGATAGAAGCAAGATCCGATGCTGTAAAGAGCAATATTGCATAGGAACCTGAAATGTTAGGTCCATGAATCAAGGCAAATTGGAAGTAGTCAAACAGGAGATGGCAAGAGTGAACGTCGACATTCTAGGAATCAGCGAACTAAGACGGACTGGAACGGGTGAATTTAACTCAGATGACCATTATATCTACTACTGTGGGCAGGAATCCCTTAGAAGAAATGGAGTAGCCATCATGGTCAACAAAAGAGTCCGAAATGCAGTACTTGGATGCAATCTCAAAAACGACAGAATGCTCTCTGTTCGTTTCCAAGGCAACCCACTCAATATCACAGTAATCCAAGTCTACGCCCCAACCAGTAACACTGAAGAAGCTGAAGTTGAACGGTTCTATGAAGACCTACAAGACCTTTTAAAACTAACACCCCAAAAAAGATGTCTTTTTCATTATAGGAGACTGGAATGCAAAAGTAGCAAGTAAAGAAACACCTGGGCTAACAGGCAAATTTGGCCTTGGAATACGGAATGAAGCAGGACAAAGGCTAATAGAGTTTTGCCAAAAGAATGCACTGGTCATAGCAAACACCCTTTTCCAACAACACAAAAGAAGACTCTACACATGGACATCACCAGGTGGCCAACACAGAAATCAGATTGATTACATTCTTTGCAGCCAAAGATGGAAAAGCTCTGTACAGTCAGCAAAAACAAGACCGGGAGCTAACTGTGGCTCAGATCGTGAACTTCTTACTGCCAAATTCAGATTTAAATTGAAGAAAGTAGGGAAAACCACTAGACCATTCAACTATGACCTAAATCAAATCCCTTATGATTATACAGTGGAAGTGAGAAATAGATTTAAGAGCCTAGATCTGACAGATAGAGTGCCTGATGAACTATGGAAGGAGGCTCGTGACACTGTACAGGAGACAGGGATCAAGACCATCCCCATGGAAGAGAAATGCAAAAAAGCAAAATGGCTGTCTGAGGAGGCCTTACAAATAGCTGTGGAAAGAAGAGAAGCAAAAAGCAAAGGAGAAAAGGAAAGATATAAGCATCTGAATGCAGAGTTCCAAAGAATAGCAAGGAGAGATAAGAAAGCCTTCTTCAGCGATCAATGCAAAGAAATAGAGGAAAACAACAGAATGGGAAAGACTAAAGATCTCAAGAAAATTAGAGATACCAAGGGAACATTTCATGCAAAGATGGGCTCGATAAAGGACAGAAATGGTATGGAGCTAACTGAAGCAGAAGATATTAAGAAGAGGTGGCAAGAATACACGGAAGAACTGTACAAAAATGATCTTCATGACCAAGATAATCACGATGGTGTGATCACTCATCTAGAGCCAGACATCCTGGAATGTGAAGTCAAGTGGGCCTTAGAAAGCATCACTACGAACAAAGCTAGTGGAGGTGATGGAATTCCAGTTGAGCTATTTCAAATCCTGAAAGATGATGCTGTGAAAGTGCTGCACTCAATATGCCAGCAAATTTGGAAAACTCAGCAGTGGCCAAAAGACTGGAAAAGGTCAGTTTTCATACCAATCCCAAAGAAAGGCAATGCTAAAGAATGCTCAAACTACCACACAATTGCACTCATCTCACATGCTAGTAAAGTCATGCTCAAAATTCTCCAAGCCAGGCTTCAGCAGTACATGAACGTGAACTTCCAGATGTTCAAGCTGGTTTTAGAAAAGGCAGAGGAACCAGAGATCAAATTGCCAACATCCGATGCATCATCGAAAAAGCAAGAGAGTTCCAGAAAAACATCTATTTCTGTTTTATTGACTATGCCAAAGCCTTTGATTGTGTGGATCACAATAAACTGTGGAAAATTCTGAAAGAGATGGGAATACCAGACCACCTGACCTGCCTCTTGAGAAATCTGTATGCAGGTCAGGAAGCAACAGTTAGAACTGGACATGGAACAACAGACTGGTTCCAAATAGGAAAAGGAGTATGTCAAGGCTGTATATTGTCACCCTGCTTATTTAACTTCTATGCAGAGTACATCATGAGAAATGCTGGGCTGGAAGAAGCACAAGCTGGAATCAAGATTGCCAGGAGAAATATCAATAACCTCAGATATTCAGATGATGATGATACCACCCTTATGGCAGAAAGTGAAGAGGAACTAAGAAGCCTCTTGATGAAAGTAAAAGAGGAGAGTGAAAAAGTTGGCTTAAAGCTCAACATTCAGAAAACGAAGATCATGGCATCTGGTCCCATCACTTCATGGGAAATAGATGGGGAAACAGTGGAAACAGTGGCAGACTTTATTATTTTGGGGCGGTGCTCCAAACTCACTGCAGATGGTGACTGCAGTCATGAAATTAAAAGACCCTTACTCCTTGGAAGAAAAGTTATGACCAACCTAGAGAGCATACTCAAAAGCAGAGATATTACTTTGCCAACAAAGGTCCGTCTAGTCAAGGCTATGGTTTTTTCTGTGGTCGTGTATGGATGTGAGAGTTGGACTTTGAAGAAAGCTGAGTGCCGAAGAATTGATGCTTTTGAACTGTGGTGTTGGAGGAGACTCTTGAGAGTCCCTTGGACTGCAAGAAGATCCAACCAGTCCATTCTAAAGGAGATCAGTCCTGGGTGTTCTTTGGAAGGACTGATGCTAAAGCTGAAATTCCAATACTTTGGCCACTTCATGCGAAGAGTTGACTCATTGGAAAAGACTTTGATGCCGGGAGGGATTGGGGGCAGGAGGAGAAGGGGACGACAGAGGATGTGATGGCTGGATGGCATGACTGACTCGATGGACATGAGTTTGGGTGAACCCCGGGAGTTGGTGATGGACAGGGAGGCCTGGCGTGCTGCTATTCATGGGGTCACAAAGAGTTGGACTCAACTGAGCGACTGATCTGAACTGATATTGCTTAACCCAGCCTCCCAGGGAAACAGACAAAGCTGAATCCCTGGGTCAGAAAGATCCCCTGGAGAAGAAAATGGCAACCCACTCCAGTCTTCTTGCCTGGAGAATTCCAAGGCCAGAGGAGTCTGGAGAGTCCATGGGGAAGAATGGGACACAACTCAGAGACTAACCAACAGCAACAGCTAGCTGATATACACTGCTCTTCTCTCCCGTCCCCTCCTCTGCCCCCGTTTGCTTTCTCACTTCAGGGTCTTTGCCCCAATGCTCCTTCCACGTGGACATCCAGAGCCCTTCAGGTCTGCTCTCGTCACTTCCCTCAGGTCTCTCTCAGGAGCCTCATCTCAGGAAGCTGACACCCTCTCCCAGTGTTCTGAACTCTTCATCTTCTTCTTACAACTGTCACGAGCGGCCTTCTACCTGTTTATGTTCTGCTTCTCTCACTAAGATGTCAGCCCCTTGATGGCAGCAACTGCCTTTTGTCTCTGAAATTCCATCACCTAGAAAAGTGCTTGACGACAGAAGGCACCCAAATATGTGCTGAATAAATTAACAAACAACCTTACAACGTATATCACATGCCTATTTTACAAAAGAGAATGCTGATTTTCAGAGACAATTTACCTAAAGCCACAGAGCAAATAAGTCCCCAGACACATCTGAAAGAGCCAATACTCCACCCACTGACTCACTTCATCCTGTGCCATACAAGGAAATTATAAATACCGGTTAAGAAACAAAGATGTAAAAGAAAGAATCGTTAGATGAAAGTATCAGACCACTTTTCTGCTCATCACTAGCGCATTTCACATCTTTGATTAATCTCACATATATACTACAGAGGTAGTAAAGAATCTGCCTGCCAAGCAAGAGACCCAGGTTCAATCCCTGGGTCAGGAAGATCCCCTGGAGAAGGGAATGGCAACCCACTCCAATATTCTTGCCTGGGAAATCCCATGGACAGAGGAGCCTGGAGGGCTACAGTAAACAGGGTCGCTAACAGTTGGACATGACTTCTGTATTCCCTACAGAGTAAAGGCTAGCTACATAGACATTTAACAAACATTTCTTTGATATTTACACCCACAAAGACTTGACTCCTGTAAGGAGATTTTAAGCATCATCAATAAATTATACTCTTTCAAAGGATTTCAATTTGCAACCATGATGGAGTACCTGGATCCAGACTCCTTCCTGCTCCCACCCCCCACCAACAACCAAAAAAGTGGTCGGCAAAATGGCAACACCTTTTAGTCACTGGACCACCAGCAGCACAGGACTGGGAAGAGGTAAACTCCACACATGCACCAGGTTTCTCAGCCTGGAGGCACATCCTGGACCATGTGCTTTGAGGAGCTCAAGCAGAGCAAGGCAGGCTTGTGAAGTAGGAAGTCCAAGAGCATGAGAAGGCTTAGGAACCTAAAAACCAGAGTTCTAGAAAGAAGGGAGTTGCATGAAGAAGGATCTCCAGAAATCAGCACAGAAGCCTGCTTGAATCTAATAACGAATAATAAGCTGTGTGTGCATACTGTAAATCTACAAGGGCAGGCAAAGAATGACCCAAGGACCATATGCTACATAATCCCAGAGCTCACACAGGGCTGGCAGAGACTCAGACCAGCAAGAACAGAGAACATACCGTTCTTCAATGAAAACTATGGCGGCTTCATGCCTTAATAATGGGGTGAAACAAGTCTTAGAGTAGAAGGATACAGCTAGGGTTGATCTAACTTGGACCAATTAACAGCAATCAACAAATTAAAATTCACCATTTCTAGGATCTAACAAGAAATTACCAAGATGTGACCCAAAAAAGAAAAAAAAAAGGGGGGGCCTATAGAAACAAATAATGGAATTAATGAGCTAGGACTTAAACAACTATGAGTATTACACATACAACCAAGAACTTTTTAAAGGAACATTAATAGACAAATAAAATAAAAAAGATTCAGTAGCAAATTGAATCCAACAATATATAAAAATACATCATGACTGAGGATTATCAAAAGAATACAAGGCTAGTTCAACACCGAAAAAGCAGTGTAATTCACCATATCTACTGATTAAAGAAGAAAAAATATATGATCACCTCAACAGATGCAGAAGACGCCTGTGACAATATTCAGTACCCATTCATGATAAAAACTCAGCGAACTAGAAACAGAACTTTATCAACTTGATAAAGAACACCTTTACAACTACAAAAACAAAAACTATAAAGAACATCATGTTAATGGTAAAAGACGAATGCTTTCCCCCCCTAACATCAGGAAAAGGTCCATTTAGGTCCTAGCCAGTTCAATAAAGAAAAAGAAATAAAAGGCATATAGACTGCAAAGAAGAAACCAAACTTCTTCTGTGTGCCAAGGACATTACTGTCTACAAACAAGAGCCCACGTAAGTTTAGCAAGTTTGTAAGACAAAGGAAAGGAAAGTGAAGTCACTCAATCGAGACCGCGACCAACTCTTTGCGACCCCATGGACTGCAGCCTGCCAGGCTCCTCTCTCCATGGGATTTTCCAGGCAACAGTACTGGAGTGGGTTGCCATTTCCTTCTCCAGAGGATCTTCCCAACCCAGGGATTGAACCCGGGTCTTCCGCATTGTAGACAGACGCTTTACCGTCTGAGCCACCAGGAAAGTCTGTAAGACAAAAGGTCAGCATTAAATAATTCAATCCTATTTCTACAGACTAGCAATGAACAACAGGAAACTGAAATTTTAAAAGCATCATTCACAACAGCACCAGAAAATATGAAATACATATTAATCTTATTTTAAAAACATGCAAGATCCAATGACTAAAATCTACAAAACACTAACAAAACAACTAAAAAAAAAAAAGTCAAAATAAATAGAACATCAAATCATGTTTATGGCTCAATATGGCTAAGCTGTCAATTCTACCCTAAGTGATTTACAGATTCAATACAGGGCCAATCAGAAATCCTGGCGGAATTCTTCTAAACAAGATGATTCTAAAATATACTTGGGGGGAATTCCCTGGAGATCCAATGGTTAGGACTCCATGATTTCACTGTCAAGGGACCAGATTCAATCCCTGGTCAGGGAAGTAGGGTCCCACAAGCTTTGAAGTGCAGCCAAAAAATAAAAATAAGTAAGTAAAACGTACTTGGAAAGGCAAAGCAACTAGAATACTCAAAGATAATTCTGAAAAATAACTCAATTAGAGAACTCATACTACCTGATTTCAAGACTTACTATATAGATACAGTAATCAACAGTGTGGTAAAAGAAAAATGAAAGACAGACCAATATGACAGAATGCAGAATCCAGGAACAGACCCACACATACATGATCCAAGCGGCTTTCAGCAAAGGTACAAAGGCAATTCTATGGAGAAAGATGTCTTTTCAAAAAACATTGCTGGAACTACACACACCCACATGCAAAAAAAAAAATTAATCTCAATCCACACTTTGCCCCATTGGAAAAATTAACTCAAGTGATTCATAAACCTAAACTGTAAAATTTTGAACTATAAAAATTCTAGGAGAAAAATACAGAGCAAAGTCTTTTTACTTTCAGGTGGGGCAGTAATAAGAAGACAAGTAACTTGAAAAGTTTAGAACTCTAATCCAAAAAGATACATGCCCCCGCAATGCTCATAGCGACACTATTCACAGAACTATGTCCAAATGTGTGTGTGCCCACGTATACACACACACATGGAACGGAATAATATCCTGATTTTTTTTAATTAACTACAAAAAGCTATTTGGAGGACAAACAGGAAAAGTTGAATATGCACTGAATACTACAGAACTGTTCAAATGTCATCATTATAATTAGTTATACAGAACAAGGCTTAGCACACTTTTTCTGTAAGATAGTAAATATGTTCAGCTTTGTGGATCACAGGGTGTCTTGTAACTGCTGTCACTGTAGCACCAAAGCAACCACACACAATATGGAAACAAAGCAACACTGCTGTGTCCCAATAAAGAGTAATTAAAAAAAAAAAAAAAAACAGTAGGGCAGATCTGGTCTGCGGGCCATAGTCTGTAAACAAAACTGGTGACAGAGAGCAGAGTGGTGGCTGCCTATGGTGAGCTAGGCAGCAGAGTGAAGGGTGGAGGCAGAACTCTCTGGAGAACACAAAGGAACTTTCTGGAGTGATGGAAACATTCTATACCTTTACTGTGCTGTTAAGTTACATGCATGAATATATTCGTCAAAACTGGTCAAACTCTGTACACTTAAAATGGGTGCACTTTATCACATAAACAGCAACTCAATAAACCTGATTTGTTTACAAATTGTACTCTTTTCAGGTGACATTAATGATGTGAAAAGCATGCCCTTTGCAGTCAGAATAAAGTGAGTTCAGATTATTCAAATTTTAGCACCAAAATTTAAAACTATGTGACCACTGTCAAATCATTTTCGTGGGTGTTTCCCCCTCCTAAAAGTGTTACTCACTCAGTCATGTCCCACTCTTTACAACCCCATGGACTGTAGCCTGCCAGGCTCCTCTGTCCATGGGAGTCTCCAGGCAAGAACACTGGAGTGCATTGCCATTTCCTTCTCCAGGGGATCTGCCTGAGCCAAGGAAGCTGGGTCTCCTGCATTGAGGCAGATTCTTTACCATCTGAGCCACCAGGGAAGCCCTCCTAAAATGAATCAGTAAGTCCTGCCTCACTGATTTGTTTCAAAAGTGAAATAAATGTAGGACTTCCCTGGTGGTCCAGTGGTTAAGACTTCATGCTCCCAATGCAGGGTTCAATCCCCAGTCCGGGAACTAATATCCCACATGCCACACAGCTCAGTCACATATAAAATGTAAGACACACAGTATAACATCTGACACATAAGAGGCACATTCCCTGATTTGAGTAAACCTTTTTTTAAGAAAATGAGTCAGTAAAGATCAGACAGTGACTAGCTTCTTTTGTACTCTTCTGAAACATTCTGACATTCTTTGTTCACTGTTTATTGTGGTTTCACCTGACTTCTAGTACTGGGATCCAATGTCAGTTCCTGTGATTTCAGAGTAATGTGGGTCTCCCAGCAAGCACTGAATTTAGAAAAATATCCCATAACAAATAGGTTGTAAAAGGAAATCCGCAAAGAGGCAAAAGTGAGAAGTATCCATTTTCCTAAGTAAGAATGGCAAAAGAAATGGTATAATATTTATAAAGAAAAACAATCAATAAACTTCATTAGATGTTTTCCCATTTTATACTAGGATTTGAATTTGATCCAAACCAGTAGCCAACCAACAAAACTACAAGACAAAGCACTTGCGCAGTGTTTTACGTCCGGAGTTTCTCACTGACAGTAGAGGGCAGGAGATTGGATGACAATATCAAATTTGTCCTTATTTTATAAGGATGCTAAGTCTGAGACACATGAAGTGGCCTCCTCAAGGACACACTGCCAATAACTGGTGAAGCTCAGGAAGTCAGCCACGCGGTCCTGGATCACACGCTTTCAGCAGACATCACCAGCAATTGCCTTGGGTCGATGGAACACTACATTGCCTAACTCCAAGGTACTTTTCTCTTGCTTGACATCTTCAGCTGTCTAGAAGACTAACTCATTACAGTGCAACATACTTAATTCCTAACCATTCAGGAATAACTAGCCTTTTGAAGTGGTAAAGACGATTTCTGTGGCCAAACACGGGCTTACAATAGGATCATAAGTGAAACTTCAAAAGGACTGATTACTAATAGGAGAGCTTACTGAGGGACATAAATGGTAAATCCCTTCTCCCCACGCCAACAGCCACATCAGGCACACTGACATCCATCTTTCCAGGGCTCTGAACACAGCTCTGAAGAAGGAAAGGAAAATACACCACTGTCCTACACAAACACTCGTAACAACCAGCGTATCTCGGTATCAGGCCTCCTGGTGCCTTCTTTGAGCAAGGACGGACCAAGATGGATTACCCATCTTCTACTCAATCTGTCCCCATCAACCCCTGTGGACTACAGGACCACAAATGCGAAGACACGTGAAGGAAGCTAACTTCTTTCCACCAACAGCTTCCTCCTCTCTCCCCACGGACGGCAAGTAAGACAGCCTGACAGTGACTCGGGAGCACAGCTTCCAAATGGATGCTTGTCCCCACCAGTAATAACCCTGTGTATTCAAGCGCACGACAATGTTAACTTTAAAAGGGAATTATCAAAAGTCCAAGTGGGTTCCTCTAGCTTTGTCAGCTTTGGTTTTTCACCCTCAATCTGTGAGTCTGGTCAAATATAATTTTTAAAGGTTTACTGTAATCCTTCATGATTAAATTTTTGCCTTTATTTTATTAAAAAATGGAAAGATGAGATTCAATATACAGAAATGCCATGACAGGTTAATATTTCTAGAATGTATCTATTCCACTTGGTATTGAGAATTTTCTAAATACGCTGGTATAACTGATTTAAATCACTGCTTCCTCCCACAAATGGTGGCACCTTCAAAAGTGTTTTTGAAGAGGAAGTAATACCACCTCTGTTAACCCACAGGCCAGTTCCATCTTAAGCAAGTTTGAGAAATGCAGTCATAATCCATATCAACTATTGTTCAAAATTAAGGTAAAATAAGGAAGAAGAGCTGGAACTAAATAACTCAGATACCCTACTCCAAGTCTTGAAAACAACCCATTTCTGACCATTTTCTAAACACTATAAATGCAGAGTTCTGTCCTACTGAGTCACACTGCCAGGCCCACTCAAAGATTAACAACTGATTGAGAAGATAAAACTGCTAATTCTATTAACGTTCAGTTCAACTTCACCTTTTAAAAAATTGCATTTAAGACTCAACTCCCAGAAGCATTCCCTCTTTTTTTTTTAATTGTTATACTAGGGGCAGTACTTTTATAGAGTTAACAAATCAAAACATAACAAATAATTATATGTATTACTATCAGTAGGAATACCAAATATTATTTCACAACAGCCACTATGTATTTTTTTAATTAATTTATCTTAATTGAAAGCTAATTACTTTACAATATTGTGGTGGTTTTTGCCACACATCAAGATGAATCAGCCATGGGTGGACATGTGTCCCCCATGCTGAACCCCCCGCCTCAACCTCCCTCCCCACCCCATCCCTCTGGCCTGTCCCACAGCACCGGTTTTGAGTGCCCTGAGAAGCGTTCCCTCTTTATGAAAAACAGAGAAACCAGTATGCTCAGATGCATCAGACTTTTAAACATGCTTTAAATCACTCAAAAAAGTACCCAAATCACTGTCATTACAGCTACCAGATAACAGGCATACTATGCCGATCACCACACAGCTTCATTTATTTCTAAGAAGGCTCTAAAGTATATTAGGAAGCCGAAGCTCAGAGGGGATAAGGGACCTGCCTGCTCAAGGCTACCCACCTAGTCAACGGAAGGGTGGGGATTTGAATTCAAATTTACCTAATTCCAAAGAATGTGCATTCTTCTACACTGTGCTACCTCCCTAAGTCACAACAGAGGTATAAACAGGCAGGGGAGTGAATGAATGGTTGTGTCGGCCAGTCTTAGCCATTTCAACAAAAAAGGGAGAAATTTTCCCAATCAGAAACCACTTTACAAAATCCACAGCACACGATGTAAACCTCGATTCTTTTCAAGAAGTAATTAACAGGTTAACAGGAAAGGTCAGACATCTTTGTATGAAGTACAGTAAATCGCATTACAGGCCTGCAAGTAAGCTGTCACCGTGAACGAGTCCCCAGGTTCAGTGGTTCTCTGGGTCCCATGTTCGGGTGAAGTACCAACCAAGCCACTTCACCCAATACAAAAACCTCCTGAGCACCTGTGCTAAGACTCCTTCTGGGCAAAGAGGCACACAGCTGAGACTCATCACAGCCCTCCGGAGTTAACAGGCTGGAAGAGGAGTCCATTTATACTACATATGCAGTTACTAGTCCTTAGGCAAAAAAAAAAAATGAAGTGCAAGAAACCCTAAAACAAAGATATGTATAACATACTATCAGAGAGGCAGAGAAACTGATCTGCTGGTCACTTAAGGCTCTAAGCAGTGTTTGTTTACATTTTGTCCCTCCCTGACAACTCCTTCCAACCTCTGTCAACCCCTCCTCCCAGCCCCCACCCCACCCCCTACACACAAGCCATCTAAATCTGCACAACTTTGGGACGGAAAACCCAAAGGGCAAGGATTATGACTCCTAAAACCAACCTTCAAAAATCCAAGCTTATGCCATCAGGACATTTTTCTTTAGCTTTGTCAGGTGAACACAGTTGCAAAATGAGGCCAAGGAAACCAGAAAAACCCAGGGCACACCTCTCACATCGGTCACTCAGCAGGAGAAACCAATCGAAAGGCAAACTGACCCGCACGGTGTTTGGTTCGAAGTTTACTTGTTAATTTAACAGACGGCAAAGGAATACAAAACAACTGATAGAAACACATTCTGGTCATTTTCTTCCACCACGCAATTTGACAGACATTTACGCTGGATCCACCGTGGGGGTTTAAACAGAATCATTCTGACTTCATAAGCCAAATGAACTGAATTCAGCAGAACGAAGCACCCAAAGCTTGACAACAGGGCTTGCCGTCTGCAAATCCCCAAGAGACCACGGAAGGCTACGGGACTGTAACAATGATTTATCACAGCTCCTTTACAAACTTGCTGAAAATGATTCTTCCAAGTGAGTTTTCCAGCGTTACCTGATATGGGGGATCCAACGATTTAAAAAAAATATATAGAAAAAGTTACTTATGAAAATAAAACGGGGGAGGGGGTTGCTGAATGAGAAAAAAAGGCACTGTTTTTTACTTTAGTTCTGTATGCCTGCGGTAACAAACTCTCAAAATAACTTCACTGAGGAGTGTTAAAAAGCTCAGACTGAACACCAAGTATTGCTCAATCCAACTTACATTTGTGAACTCCTGAGTTCACAGTTAAGATCTAGAAAACTAAATGCTACGCAGTCATTTTGTTCTAAGCACTATTACCAAAAAAAAAAAAAAAAACCCTATCCTTTCTTCTGATAGAAAAACTCTTGAGGACTTCCCCCATATTTATTTTAAAAGTTTAACCTACTGGTTGACTTTGGTTGGGGGGAAGAGCGGGGAAGGAAGAGGGGTTCAGTAAGTGGTATTTACCAAAAAAAAAAAAAAAAGTATTCTTTGATTTCAAAGTTTGGCTGCACTTGACGAGAGCGGAGCCCAGGCCACGATCCCAAGGCGGGTCCCCCCGGGCTGCACGTCTCCGACCCGCGCGGGCGCCCCGGCCGCGCCCCCGGGAGCAGGCGCCCAGGGCGCCCCCGCGAGGCCGGTCCGGCCCGGCGTGTTTACCGCTCGCCGCAGCCCCCGAGAGCCGCTCCCTCGCGTCCGCGGCACTTGTTCGCCGGCTCCCGGACCGGTGGGACCCGCGGAGCAGCCTCAGCTCCCTAGGGCGGGGGGCGACTGCGGCCCCCGCTCCCGGAGGAGCCGACCCGGAGGTCCGGGCCCCGCCGGGATGCCTCACGGGAAGGGGGCATCGCAGCCGGGCGGGATCGGCCGCGCCCCCCCAAGCCGGGAGCGGAGGCGGCCCCGGGGTAGGGCTGCGGGAGCGGCGAGGCGCGCCGCGGCCCGGCGCGGCCCGGGGCAGACAATGCGTGATGGGGGTCCGGGCTGAGGCGCGGGGAGCCGGGGGGTGATCCCCGCGCCCATGCATCCCAGCCCGCGCGCGCCCCCGGCCGCACCCCGGCAGCCCCGCACCCCCTCCCGGAGCGGCCCGCGCTCCCCGCCGCGACCCCTCCTCTAACCGCAAAACTTCCCCCAACTCCGCCGAGTTCAGTCGCGCTCTCACCGTGCGGTGCCCGGGGCTCCCCCGCGGGCCGAGCTGGAGCAGCTCCGCACCTTGGCCGCGGAGAAAGACAATAAGCGGCCGCTCCCCCGGCGGCGGCTTGGAAACTGCGGCGGCCGAAGCGAGGAGCGGGAGCGGCGACCTCGGCGGAGCCCAGGAGCCTCTCCGCAGCTGCTCCGGCTCGGCGCTAGCCCGGCCCACAGCCCCAAACCGCCCGCGCATGCGCCGCGCGCCGCTCGGGAGGTGGGCGGGACACCCGGGGGGCGGTAACGCCTCCGAGCCCGCCGTGAGTGAGCGCGGCGCCAGGAGCTGCGCGCCGGGGTTGCGCGGCAGAGCTGCCCATCAAACCCCTCCTGGCTAATAGGAAGGCGCCTGGGCGGCCCCTCAGGTTGCTAAGGAAGGCTGAGGTTGACTGCAGCTGCTACGCTGCAGCGAAGTGATCAAAGTCGGGTGGCTGGTAGAGGTGCCGACTGATATGCTCACCCACCCTCTTCTCTGCTCCCTGACTCCGGAAACCGCCCTTCCTCTGTGTCAGGGTGCTCACCTGAGCTGCAGCACTTACCATAACACACCCTGAGATGATTTACTCTTCTCTTTCCCTCCCCTTGAAATCAGAAAGTGGGGTCTTTTCCAGAGAGTGGAGTGCAGTGCCTTGAGAGTCGCTGCTAGGTATTCAACAAGTGTTTTAGTTAGATGGGTCGCTGGCCTATGATGGCATCCGGATTGTGACAGGGTATTCCGTAAACTTTGGGCTTTTCACCGCAAATCTTCAAGTTGCAAGGACATAAAAAATCATCTGGTCGCTTTTGAGAAACAAAATGTGGTCTCTTGGTACACGAAGAAGCTCATTTTGCAAGTTGTGCGTTTTAGTGTATATTGGGGGGAAACACCTATCACATCAAACGATTATTTCATTTATATTGTTTCTTAGATAAGTTGTAAAAATGAATCTACTTAGAGAAAAACTTTACGTAAAAAATGGACGCACTTTATATGAACTTCATATAAGTTCAGAGATGTGCAAATTGATTGTAATCAAAGCAAGAACAGTGGTTACCTAGAAAGAGAAGCATTATTGGCTGGAAAGTGTAGGGCGGGTGCTGGGCACGTTTGGTATTTTGATCTGGATGGTAGATAACAAAGGTATAGACTTACGGTGAAAATTCATCCAGTGTACAATGAAGATTAGTGTACTTTTACACATATTCATATTTTTATATCAATTTAAAATACTTACAAACGATATGGCCCACAAAAATGTGAAGATGCAAATGACTATCTTTTGTGAAACCCTGATCCAGTCAAGCTCCTACCAGAGTGGGGGTTTTGTGGATACTTACTGTTTGTATGGGAGACAGAGCCTCTGGCCCTCTATCGCTGCAGCTCCGGGCTCTTTCTTCTCCTCCAGTCTCGGCGGGGGCGTCAGGAATGGGCTCCAACCGCCTCTGGCCCCACATCCTGCACCGTCCTGTCCGTAGGCCCCAGCAATCTGAGGGCGGCCAGTCGGCTTCTCACCAGCCCTGCCCCACCCAAGCCTTCCCCACCCCAAATCCCTGGGAAGGAAAACACCTCCTGCGAAATCTGTATGCAGGTCAAGAAGCAACAGTAGAACCCCACATGGAACAACAGACTGGTTCCAAATTGGGAAAGGAGTACTATCAAGTCTGTATATTGTCACCCTGCTTATTTAACTTAAATGCAGAGTACATCATGCTAAGTGCTGGGCTAGATGAAGCACAAGCTAGAATCAAGATTGCTGGGAGAAATATCAATAACCTTAGATATGCAGATGACACCACCGTTATGGCAGAAAGCGAAGAACAACTAAAGAGCCTCTTGATGAAAGTGAAAGAGGAGTGTGAAAAGGCTGGCTTAAAACTCAACATTCAAAAAATGAAGATCATGGCATCCGGTCCCATCACTTCATGGCAAATAGATGGGGGAAACAGTGGAAACAGTGAGAAACTTTTATTTTTCTAAACATCATTAAAACATCTGATGGCACAGGGTGTGAGGCCCGAGGCTGTTGGGGCCCATTCCTGATGCCCCCGCTGAGACTGGAGGAAAAGAAAGAGCCTGGAGCTGCAGCGATAGTGGGCCGGAGGCTCTGTCTCCCATACAGGCAGTAATAAATAAACACCATTTATTTTGGGGGGCTCCAAAATCACTGCAGATGGTGACTGTAGCCATGAAATTAAAAGACGCTTTCTCCGTAGAAGAAAAGCTATGACCAACCTAGATAGCATATTAAAAAGCAGAGACATTACTTTGCCAACAAAGGTCCGCTAGTCAAGGCTATGGTTTTTCCAGTAGTCATGTATGGATATGAGAGTTGGACCATAAAGAAAGCTGAGTACCGAAGAATTGATGCTTTTGAACTGTGGTGTTGGAGAAGATTCTTGAGAGTCCCTTGGAATGCAAAGAGATCCAACCAGTTAATCCTAAAGGATTATTCATTGGAAGGACTGAATATTCATTGGAAGGACTGATGCTGAAGCTGAAGCTCCAATACTTTGGCCACCTAATGTGAAGAACTGACGCGTTGGAAAAGACCCTGATGCTGGGAAAGATTGAAGGCAGGAAGAGAAGGGGACGACGGAGGATGAGTTGGTTGGATGGCATCACTGGCTCAATGGACATGAGGTTGAGCAAGCTCCAGGAGTTGGTGATGGACAGGGAAGGCTGGTGTGCTGCAGTCCATGGGGTAGCAAAGGGTCGAACACGACTAAGCGACTGAACTAACTGACTGCCTGTATGAGGCACTTCCATTTGTTTGGCTCTAAATCTTAGAAAGGTTCCTAGCCTTGAGCTGAAATTTGCTTCCCTGTAAATGAACCTCGTTCTCATGTATATTTTCTTAGTTCTGCTTCACAGAATGAAACACCAAGGCCAGCTGTTTTCCAGTGCTGCATGTGAAAATATTTCCCAATCACCTCATCATTCCCTCCTCCATTCTCACTCTTAATCTGTCCTGTCAATATTTGAAAAGTAGCCCAGAGAAAGGAAACTCCTAGATCCTAGATTCTAGATCCTGCCCAGAGGCGCCCACCTTGGGCAGGTCACGCCTTCTCCAAGTAACTCAGTCTCCTGTAAAGCAAGGAAACTAACCTAGAAAACCTCTAGGACCCTAACACATGAAAACCTCATGATCTTCTCCAGCACCCCAGTCTGTTACAGAAGCAGCAGCAGCAAATGTTCCCATTTCTAGTGGCTGTTGACAGCAATATTCCCTACTCCCTGCCTCAGCAGGTTTTATACCTTCCCAGTGAGCTGCAGAAAAGATCAAGAGTCCAGCATTTTTCAAAATTTACCATGCCTACGGATCACCTGGGCCACTTCATTAAATGTGGATTCTGACTCAGTAGGGCTGGGGTGGGTTCTGGGATTCGGCATGTCTAATAAGCTCCCAGGTGGTTCTGAGGCTGCTGGTCTGGAATCTCCCCTTGAGGAGCAAGGTGCTACTCCACATTTCCCAGCTATGCTCTCCATCTTCTTGGGAAGTCCTAAATAGTGATTTGCACGGTTGGCATTTTCTCATCCTCCAGGCACCAGCTCTCATCCCATCTTTGAGAAAACATCTACCTAAAATAACTCACTCTTACTTCCTCTCATTCATATCACTCAAACTTACTCATAGCATTTATCTCAGTGTGAAAGTATCTTATTTGTGTTTCTATTGGCTCTCTCTAATGTGAGCTCCCTAAAATCTGTTTTGTTTACCTCTCTCTCCTACCTAACAGACTGCCAATGGGAATAGTTAGGCACTCAGAAGTTTTGCATGAATGAATTTGTACAGAAGGAGCTACTGTGAGGTGCCCTGGAACTGACGGTCCCTGATACTAAAGACTTGTTCTTCCAAGGGACACCAAATGTCTCCATTCAGTGTGGCCCATTTCACCAGAAAGAGATTTGGAATTCAGTCATTCTCTCACTTTCCTGAGTAAGTTTTCAAGCCGGGAAAGATAGCAGGGTCTTATCAAGCAGCAGTTGGATTTTGTGTCTCTCAACTATCTCTAACCTGTCTCTCTAGTCAACTTACATAGCTTTCCAGTTGATTTACACAAGGCTTCCCTGGTGGCTCGGGCTTCCCTGGTGGCTCAGACGGTAAAGCGTCTGCCTGCAATGCGGGAGACCCGGGTTCGATTCCTGGGTCGGGAGGATCCTGTGGAGAAGGAAATGGCAATCCACTCCAGCACTCTTGCCTGGAAAATCCCATGGAAGGAGGAGCCTGCTAGGCTGTAGTCCCTGGGGTCGCAAAGAGTCAGACACGACTGAGCGACTTTACTTTCACTTTCCCTGGTGGCTCAGAGGTTAAAGCATCTGCCTGCAATGTGGGAGACCTGGGTGGAAGATTCCCTTGGAGAAGGAAATGGCAACCCACTCCAGTATTCTTGCCTGGAGAATCCCATGGACAGAGGAGCCTGGTGGGCTACAGTCCATGGGGTTGCAAAGAGGGGACAAGACTGAGCGACTTCACTTCCCTGATGGCTCAGCAGTAAAGAATCCACCTGCAATGCAGGAGACTCAGATTCAGTCCTCAGATTCGGTCCCTGGGTAGAGAAATTCCCTTGGAGAAGGGCACGGCAACCCACTCCAGTATTCTTGCCTGGAGAATCCCATGGACAGAGCCTGGTGGGCCAGCGCATAGGGTCACAAAGAGTTGGACACGACTGAAACGACTGAGCACAGCTCAGCGCATGATACCTGTACATCTAACAAGAATAACCCAGTTTACAGAGTCCCTTGAAAATGCAAAAGCAAGGGAAAAAACCAAAATCAGTGCAGTTGTAAGAACATGAATTTCTCTTGAGATCCGTGGTCCCGAAAATGTCTACTTTTGCAAAAGAAGGCACTCTGGAACCAACTTGCCTCGGGGCTCTTCTTTCATTGCAGTGGACTCTTTACTCCCTTTGAATACGAAGAGAACCCTTCTGTTGCCCTCAGGAGCTTTTGCTTTCAGTCTCTTGCTTGAGGTGAGTCTCAATTCCATTGCTTCATCATATGATTAAACCTGAGCCAATCAATGTTTCTTATCCACACGTCAACAATTATTAGTTCAGACTTGGGCACATGACCCCCAGACAGGCCAATTAGAGGCAGCAGGAGCAAATTCTACCCTCTGTTCAAACTATCAAGGTGGCTAACATTGTTTTTCTCAACTGGAAACTGGAAGATAGGCTTATTAGCCATCTCGTTGTCCTAAGGACAGAATCTCTTCACACAAAACCAGCAGAGTGGAGAGGTAGAGAAATGGGAAGAAAAAAAAACCCAACATCTCAGTGACACTGATTGGACAATGGAATCCAGCAGTTCCTGAAGCTAGAACACACAGGCTTTTCAATCCTGTAAGACAATCAAACCGGTCAGAGTGGAGGTTTCTGTCACTTGCATCCACAAGAGTTCTAACTGATACACCATTTGGGAGTGAATGGCCCCTGGTCAGTTCTCTGACCTGCTTCTCAATTCACTTACAAGCAGCTATTGAATGTTCACTGGGTGCCAGGTTTAGGCTTGGTCCTGGGATTCGAGACGAAGAACAAGGTTCCTGGCTTTAAGGAACTGAGTCAAATGAGGGAAGCAGACGATCGAGCCAGCAGGAAATCAGAACTGTAAGTGCCTCCACAAAAGCAGATGTAGGGTGTTAGGGAGCTTGGAGAAGAACACTTAAGAGGGTGAAAGTTCAGGGTGAAAGTACAGGAGCGACTGTAAAGCTAGGTCTTGGAGGACAATCCACCGGTTAAAGGACAGTGGTTGGTATAGCTAGTGCAGGACGTTTGGGTATGTGTGGCAAGCAGAGAGGACATTCTCAGGAAAAGGAAGAGCCAATGCAAAGACGAGGAGGTATCAGAAACACAACACACACACGAAACTGGAGCAATAAGGGTAAAAGGTGAAGCTGGAAGAAGTCAGCCAAAGCCAGGTTACACTGCTTTGCTAAGGAGTATGGCCTGAAAGGCCAGGACAAAAACCCCAAAGGATTTTAAGCAATGGAACCAGGATGAGAACAGATTTTTATCTTGAAAGATCACCTTCATACCATGTGTTTAAACTGAATTTAAGTGAGAGATGACGATGAGGGTGGGGAACAGGAGAATCTCAAAGAGAAACTGGGCTCCAGGTGGCAGATTTTGCAGTCCAACACTTTTTCACTTCTTGGGTGGCTGAGAGAAATTTTCTTTCTCAATATCAAGCCCAAACCTGTCCAGTAGAAATATATGGTGAGCCACATTTGTGATTTAAAATTTTCTAGTAGCCACATTTAAAAAGAAACAGATGAAATCAGTTTTAATGGTATTATATTTAAACAAATGTAGCCATGAAATTAAAAGACACTTACTCCTTGGAAGAAAAGTTATGACCAACCTAGATAGCATATTGAAAACCAGAGACATTACTTTGCCAACAAAGGTCCGTCTAGTCAAGGCTATGGTTTTTCCAGTGGTCATGTATGGATGTGAGAGTTGAACTGTGAAGAAAGTTGAGCGCCAAAGAATTGATGCTTTTAAACTGTGGTGTTGGAGAAGACTCTTGAGAGTCCCTTGGACTGCAAGGAGATCCAACCAGTCCATTCTGAAGGAGATCAGCCCTGGTATTTCTTTGGAAGGAATGATGCTAAAGCTGAAGCTCCAGCACTTTGGCCACCTCACGGGAAGAGCTGACTCACTGGAAAAGACTCTGATGCTGGGAGGGATTGGGGGCAGGAGGAAAAGGGGAAAACAGAGGATGAGATGGCTGGATGGCATCACTGACTTGATGGACGTGAGTCTGAGTGAACTCCGGGAGCTGGTGATGGACAGGGAGGCCTGGCATGCTGCGATTCATGGGGTCGCAAAGAGTCGGACACGACTGAGCGACTGAACTGAACTGAACGTAAACATGGTCATTTCAACATGTGATACATACGAGAATTTATTAATGAGGTATTCTTTTTTTTCAACTTTTAACTAGAAAGGATTAATTTTGGTTTGTTTTTAAATTTTTCTTTGACGTATAGTTGCTTTATCATGTTGTGATAGTTTCTGCTGTACAACAAAGTGAATCAGCTCTGTGTATACATATCCCCTCTTTTTTGGAATTCCTTCCCATTTAGATCACCACAGAGCATTAAGTAGAGGTCCCTATGCTCTATAGTAAGTTCTAATTAGTTACCTAATTTATGCTAGTATTGTATGTGTGTCAGTTTCAATCTCCCAATTCATCCCACACTCTTTCCCCCTTGGTATCTATAAGTAGACACAGACACTACATCTGTGTCTCTATTTCTGCTTTGCAGATAAGTTCATCTGTACCATTTTTCTGGATTCCATATATAAGCGATATTATAAAATAATTGTTTTTCTCTTTCTGACTTACTTCACTCTGTTTTACAGTCTCTAAGTTAATTCTTATCTCTGCAAATGGCACTATTTCGTTCTTTCTTATGGCTGAGAAGAGGTATTTTATTTTTTTTAGTTTATTTATTTTTGACTGCATTGAGTCTTCATTGCTGTACAAGGGCTTCTCACTGCAGCGGCTTGTCTTGTTGAAGAGCACAGGCTCTAGGCACGTGGGGTTCAATAGTCGCTGCTCGTGGGCTCACTAGTTGTGGATCCCACCTGGGCTCTAGAGCACAAGTTCAATAGTTGTGGTGCACCGGCTAATTAATAGTTGCTCTGAGGCATGTAGGATCTTCTGAGACCAGGAATTGAACCTGTGTCCCTGTGTTGGGAGGTGGATTCTTATCCACTGCACCATCAAGGAGGGCTTCCCAGGTGGCTAGTGGTGAAGAATCCACCTGCCAATGCAGTAGATGTAGGACACAGTTTCAATCCCTGGGTCAGGAAGATCCCTGGAGGAGGAAATGGCAACCCGTTTCAGTATTCAGTATTCTCTTGTCCCCATGGACAAAAGAGTCTGGTGGGCTGCAGTCCATGGGGTCACAAAGAGTTGAACATGACTGAGCATGCAGGCACACACCCCCAGGGAAGTCCGAGGTATTCTTTTTTAAAATAATACTAAGTCTTCAAAAGAAAACAATATGTGTTTTATACTTACAACACATCTCAGTTCAGGCTAGCCTCATTTCAAATGTTCAAAATCCCACATGTGGCTTCGGCTACTGTGCTGGACAATACAGCTTCGGTTGACTGATTCTGATAGAGTGGCCCTCTGGGTATTTGCTCCAACCATAACATGTGCCTAGGCCATAATACAATAAAGGTCTGTATAGTCACAGCTATGGTTTTTCCAGTAGTCATGTATGGATATGAGAATTGGACCATAAAGAAATCTGATGGCCAAAGAATCAATGCTTTTTAACTGTGGTGCTGGAGAAGACTCTTGAGAGTCCCTTGGACAGCAAGGAGATGAAACCAGTCAACCCTAAAGGAAATCAACCCTGAATATTCACTGGAAGGACTGATGCTGAAACTGAAGCTCCAATACTTTGGCTAGCTGATGCAAGGAGCTGACTCATTTAAGACCCTGACATTGTGGCATCACTGACTCAATGGACATGAGTTTGAGCAAACACCGGGAGATGGTGATGGACAGGAAAGCCTGGCATGCTTCAGTCCATGGGGCCGCAAAGAGTCGGACACGACTGAGCAACTGAGCAACAGCAGAGGCCATAATGCCTTCACTGCACCTCTTTCACTTAAGGTGTTGGAGTGCTGATTTAAGTTCTTGTGTTAGACAGAAAGACCAGAACTTTGGAAGCATCCCAGGGCTGGCTTCAGATCCTGGACACTCAAATTCTTTGTAAAGCAATCACCCACACCCACTAGCCACACAACGGCCAAAACACAGAAACAGTCTCTGCATACCCCTTAGCACATTGCCTGGTGCCATCCAAGTGCTCTGCCAGCTTTTAACTCCCTCCTTCACTTCTGTTTTTACAGACTATAAGCAAAGACTCTAAGAGTAGACCTGATCATGCCAAAAAAAAGTCCTATTTAGAGAAATTCAGGGAAATCTGGATTCTGTCACAATCCTAATGGTAATTTCCAACAAAAAAGTACATATTGTCATGTATTGATCTCTCTCTCAATATATGTGGCAGCCACCTACTCTCTTGCCCCTAGGGGTTTCCCAGTCTTTAATTAATATTGGCCAGATGTACCATTTAGTGATAGATGATTTATTTAATTTCTGGAAACCCTGATTTTCTCCATAGGACCCTTCCAGCAACAGGTTTGCTAAAGTCTGCTCATGGTATCAAAGTAAGCTTCTGAAGTCATTGTATTTCCCAGGGGAGAAGAGTTGGGCGGCTGCTGGGTTGATGGAAGAAAAGGGAGCCCCCAAAGCTTTAGGATTAAGGGACGTCCGACCCTCCAAAAAAAAGCTATTAAAGTATTTCTCAGTTTGGAGTCAGGGGAATTTAATTTGAGGGCCCAGAGATTCTCTCCCTATAACTGTAAAAGGAAACCAGACTCACTTTGGGGGGTAGCATAATTTTGATCTGGTTAGGTCTGCTTTGGTGTTTGCTTTAAACATACGTTCCAGTTTGGAGAAGACGGGGAACTGTTATTCTGATTGCAGAGGGATTTATGGGCTGACTCCAGCACTGCACATTTCACCCTATGGTTTTTTTTCTTTGTGCCTGGGCTTTTCCAGTTTATTCAGCTGCTCTCATAATTATCCCCAATTATTTATAATGGTAGGTTTGTGAAGCTGGAGTTAAAGAAACACCAAGGGTTTTTTTTTTTTTTTTTGAGCCTTAAACACTATTTAATGAAAAAGGACTCCAGCAATTCATGGGTGACCTAAACTTGGGGTTCTTTTGGAGGAGGGGGTGGATTTTTATTGGAGCATAGTTGATTTATGATCTTGTGAAAACTCAGGTTTTCTTGGGCAGATATTTTAAAAATTTTCACCTTTAATACAGTATTGTTCCCTAACTTGTATGGGGTTTTTAAAGAAGTCTTTATTTGCACACACAAGTATTCCCAATAACTACAGTGTCAGTACAGCTTAAAAGAGTTTTTTTCTTTTTCTTCTTTTTTTTTTCGATCAAGAGGCATGTGGGATCTTAGGCCCTGACCAGGGATCGAACTCACAGCTCCTGCATTTGTAGTGCAGAGGCCTAATCACTTGACCATCAGGGAAGTTCCTTTTCTTTTTCTTTCTTTTTTTTTTTTTTAACGTGAAACTAACATACTACTTCAGAGAAGGCGATGGCACCCCACTCCAGTACTCTTGCCTGGAAAATCCCATGGACGGAGGAGCCTGGTAGGCTGCAGTCCATGGGGTCACTAAGAGTTGGACACGACTGAGCGACTTCACTTTCACTTTTCAATTTCATGCATTGGAGAAGGAAATGGCAACCCACCCCAGTGTTCTTGCCTGGAGAATCCCAGGGACAGGGGAGCCTGGTGGGCTGCCATCTATGGGGTTGCACAGAGTTGGACACAACTGAAGCGACTTAGCAGCAGCAACATACTACTTGGGCTTCCCCGATGGATCAGTGGATAAAGAGTTCACCAGCAGTCCGGGAGACATAGGAGATGCGAGTTTGATCCCTGGATCAGGAAGATCCCCTGGAGGAGAGCATGGCAACCCATTCCAGTGTTCTTGCCTGGGAAATCCCATGGACAGAGGAGCCTGGTGGGCTACAGTCCATATGGTCGCAGAAGAGTTGGACACGACTGAGCGCGTGGCACGTACCACTTAGAACTGTCGTGTTTTCAGGACTTACAGTATAGATTCCCAGGTACCAAAGTACTTTGGGAAAGACCTGGGGAATGAATGTAACTGAGTCAGAATCTTATTTTTCCCCTACTTTGTATTATCTAATGACAGTGTAGTTTCAAACTTTACCAGTTGTTCCAATAAGGATCTTTACAGCTGGGCTTATTTGTCCCCTAAGTGATCTGAACAAATCTCATTCATTGCATTTATTAATAGTAGCTTTTTAGACTTTCAAATCAGAACTTCCCTGATAGCTCAGATGGTAAAGAATCTGCCTGCAATGTGGAAGACCTGGCTTCGATCCCTGGGTTGGGAAGATCCCCTGGAGGAAAGCATGGCAACCCGCACCACTATTCTTGTCTGGAGAATACTCATGGACAAGAGGAGCCTGCCAGGTTATAGTCCATGGGGTTGAAAAGAGTTGGACACAACTGAGCAACTAAGCGTAGACTCACATAATTTACAAACATTTCCCCCCTCCCTTTTTTTTTTCTTTTTGTCTTCCATGACATTGACTTATTTCAGGAGTCTAGGTTGTTTGTAGTTTCTTGCGTAAATGGATTTGATCCCTCCTTGGTAGAATACGGTGGTTTACTTGTTTTTATAAGAATACTACATAGGTGATGTTACATTCATATAATTCAACTAGTTTCTTTTTACAATGCTGCCCTTAAAACATTAGTTTCTGGAACTCTTCCTAAGAAAAACCACTGTCTATTTAAGATAATATGAGAAATGGTTTATATTCTGTAGTCTTGTCCTCTTGAGAATTCACTGTGCATAGTACCATTACGTATGAAGACTCTGAGAAGAACTGCCTTTAAAAATCTGTTTAGTTTTTTTTTAATACTCTATTTCCCAAACTTCTTTCATCATGAAACCAATTTCTCTTGGAAAATGCATTAATATCTCATATTGCATTAAGGAAACATTTTGAGAAACGATCCCTGGAATTCCTTCAATTCATCTTCCAGAAAGAACAGTATATGCACATGTTCAGTCATGTCTGACTCTTTTGTGACCCCATGACTGTAGCCTCCAGGCTGCTCTGTCCATGGGATTTCCCAGGCAAGAGTACTAGAGTGGGTTGCCATCCCCTACTCCAGAGAATCTTCCTGACAGGCTAAATCCGCATTTCCTGTGTCTCCTGAATTAGCAAGCAGCAGCATCTGCCTGTGATGTGGGAGGCCCAGGTTCAACCCCTGGGTCAGGAAGATGCCCTGGAGAAGGAAACGGCAACCCACTCCAGTACTCTTGCCTGGAAAATTCCATGGACTGAGGAGCCTGGAAGGCTACAGTCCATGGGGTTGCAAAGAGTTGGACACGACTGAACGACTTCCCTTTCCCTTTTTACTTTCACGCATTGAAGAAGGAAATGACAACCCACTCCAGTGTTCTTGCCTGGAGAATCCCAGGGATGGAGGAATCTGGTGGGCTTCCATCTATGGGGTCGCACAGAGTCGGACACAACTGAAGTGACTTAGCAGCAGCAGCAGCAGCAGCATCTGCCTGTGATGCGGGAGACCCAGGTTCAACCCCTGGGTCGGGAAGATGCCTTGGAGAAGGAAATGGCAACCCACTCCAGTACTCTTGCCTGGAAAATTCCATGGACTGAGGAGCCTGGAAGGCTACAGTCCATGGGGTTGCAAAGAGTCAGACACGACTGAGTGACTTCCCTTTCCCTTTCTTTCTTTATCACTGAGCCATGTGGTTAAGTCTGAAGCATTATTTATGATTTATCCATTGTTGTCAACCAAATGTTTGAACCTCATAAAAATCACATGTTGAAGATAGAGGAAGTGACATTAAGATATCAGATAAAGGGGATATCTCCTTTGGGAGATAATTAAATATAAAGAGTCATGAGGGTGGAGCCCCCATGATGGAATTAGTGCCCTTGTGAGAAGAAAAGACACCAGAGCCTCCTCTGTCCACTATGAGGATACAGAGAAGTACAGCCATCTGCAAGCCAGGACGAGGGCCCTCACCAGCAAACAAATTTTGAACTTTCTAGCACCATGATTTTAGACTTCCCAATCTCCAGAATTGGGAGAAATAAATGTCTCCTATTTAAGGTACTCAGTCTATCATCAGTGTTAGTCACTCAGTCGTGTCCGACTCTTTGTGACTCCAGGGACTCCAGCCCACCAGGCTCTTCTGTCCATGGAATTTCCCAGGCAAGAATATTGGAGTGGGTTGCCATTTCCTTCTCCAGTCTATAGTATTTTGTTATAGCAGCCCAAGCTGACTGATACACCCACACTGTTATCCATTTCAAAGAGTCTTGATTCTTTCATCAATAAAGGAAAACGGATGCTTCCTAAATCTCAACTCTAGCCTAATCCAATTATTGCTGTGAGATTTCTACTTGCAGTCCCACCCACTGCAAACATCATTTCACTTGGATAGTCTATTGAACCTCAGACTTTATTTCAAAAGTGAAGTCTCCTTCTCTTACTCAACTGCTCCATTTCCTGCTTTCCCCTTCCCTCAGTTCCATCTAATCATTTCCAAAATTCTACCTTTCATATTCCTCTATCTCTCTTACAGGGTTTCCCAGATGGCAGTGGTGGTAAAGAACCCGTCTGCCAGCGCAAGAGATGCAAGAGACTGGTTTGATTGCTGGGTCAGGAAGATCCCCTGGAAGAGGGCATGGCAACACACTCTAGTATTCTTGCCTGGAGAATCCCATGGACAGAGGAGCCCAGCAGGCTATAGTCCATAGGGTTGCAAAGAGTCTGACTCAACTTAACACATATGCATCTCTTTTACAAATCAAAAAGCCAAGTTTTCTTTTCTGCTTCCCTCATAATCAATTGCCAACTTGTGACTGAATGATTTCAATAGTCTTGTAATGGGTTTCCCTGCCCCTGATATCTCCCATCTGGTCCATATTTTTCTCTGCTAGAGAATGGTTTGCCTAAAGCACAGCTCTAACCTGTTGCTTCCCCTATCAAAAGACTATAATTGCTCCCAGTCGCTTACAGAATAAGACTTAACACCTTAGAAGACAATCCAAAAATAATTGACTTCCAGTGTCAATTTGCACAAAAACTGTATAAGACTTCTCTACCTGAACCCAAGCTGTCAAAGCTTCTAACTTTCCCTGTAGCTATCTTTTCCAGGAAGTTTTTCACTATTCAACCGCCCAAAGAATCCTACTTAATATAAGCTATATTTGTCCCATCTAGAATTTTATTTTATAATTTAAACTTTTTGTTTTATACCTTTAGTCCTTATCCTCTGCCTTCAAGCTTATTCAAGTCTTTATTACCCTAAAAGATAAATAAAATCCCAACACAAATACATTCTTAAGACATTGTCCCATCTTCTTGCCTTCCCCATTATATTTTTTCACCTATAGTGACTGATTCCATTTCCTCATTAACAGCCCTCTTTCCTTAAAGTCAATTTTATTTATGGAAAATAAACATTTAATAAATAACACGCATTTTAAGTGTACAATTCAGTTGGTGTGACAAGGTGTGTAACTGCCCTCACAAACAAAAAAAAATAGAACATTTTTTATGATCCTCAAGAGTTCTCATGTGACCCATCTTGTCAAGCCCCACCACCACCTATGGTCCCAGACAACTTAGATTTGTCTTCCCTAATATTCATTTATATGAAATCAGAGAGTTTATGCCTTTGGCAAGTATATTGCTTATTGTTGTGTAACGAATGATCCTGAGATTTGTGTTAAAATAGCAAAACAGTCTTTATCTGCACAGTTTCTGAGGGTTACTTCCCTGGTGGCTCAGACGGTTAAGCGTCTGTCTACAATGTGGGAGACCCGGGTACGATCCCTGGAGAAGGAAATGGGAATCCACTCCAGTACTATTGCCTGGAAAATCCCATGGAGGGAGGAGCCTGGTAGGCTACAGTCCATGGGGTTGCAAAGAGTTGGACACGGCTGAGCGACTTCAAAGTGCTAAGATGGGTGGTTCTGGTTCCAGGCCTCTCTTGAGGTTGCAGTAAAGCTGGCTGCTGGGCCCACAGTCTCTGGACTAAGCCTGGAGAATCTCCTTCCAAGTTCAGCCTCCTGGCTGTTGGCCGCAGGTTTCAGTTCCTGGACACCTGGTCCTCTCCATAGGAATGCTAACTGTATGACTTCCTACGGAGTGAATTATGAGAAACAGAGAAGACGGAGAGACACATGGAGAGAAAGAGACAGATGGTAGAAGCAACAGTGTTTATTATGACATAGTCTCCAAGGCACGCACCAACATGTCTTCCTCCTTATATTGATCTGAAGAAATTTGCTGGGACTTCCCTGGTGGTTCAGTGGTTACAAATCCATCTGCCAGTGCAGGGACACAGTTTCAATCCCTGCTCCAGGAAGATTCCACATGCTGCGGGGCAACTAAGCCCTCACGCTGCAACTACTGAAGTCCAAGCACCCTAGAGCCTGTGCTCTGAAGCAAGAGTAGCCATTGCAATGAGAAGCCTGCTCACCACAACTAGAGAGTAACCCCTGCCCACCATAACCAGAGAAAGCCTGCACACAGCAATGAGGACCCTGAGCAGCCAATAAATGCATAAATAAAAGAGGCAAGATGCTAAGGCCAGGCCACATTTAAGAAGGGGAGATCATATGAAGGACTGATTTCTAGGAGATGGGGACCATTAGGAGCTCCGTTGGGAGCCATTTTGGAAGCTATTAGAGCCTGTTCTCTGATCTCCCATTGATTCACATTCTTCTCACATAAACAGTGTACTCATTATATCCCAAGGCTGAGAAAAATATACTCATCACATCCTAAGGCCTTCAGAAATCTCTAGACCATTGTAACATCAAAGTCTAGAATTTCATAACCTAAATGAAGTCTGGGTATGAATATGGCTTCTCAGGTGTAGACCTTAAGTATAGTTCCTTGAGTTTAGCTCTTAATCTTTAAACTTGTGAATTCTATGAAATAGACAAGTCATCTTCTTCCTCCCACCCCAGAGTACACACCCAATGCATAACAGGCATAGGATATTGGTTACAGACATCCTGTTCAAAAAGGGAGAAATTAGGAGGCACAAAGTCTTCACTGGCCCATAGCAATTCTGAAATCCATCTTGGAAAATACTATGAGTACCTAGATTTGGACTCAGTCTTATCTCTGCCCAGGAATGTTTCTTATAGTTCTTGCTTCCATGGTCTGAGTTATCTTTCCTTTTTTAATGAAATGTAGTCAATGGCACCCCACTCCAGCACTCTTGCCTGGAAAATCCCATGGACGGAGGAGCCTGGTGGGCCGCAGTCTATGAGGTTGCTAAGTGTCAGACACGACTGAGTGACTTCACTTTCACTTTTCACTTTCATGCATTGGAGAAGGAAGTGGCAACCCACTCCAGTGTTCTTGCCTGGAGAATCCCAGGGACGGGGGAGCCTGGTGGGCTGCCGTCTGTGGGGTCACACCGAGTCGGACACAACTGAAGCGACTTAGCAGCAGCAGCAGTGTGTATCCGAAACTAAGTAGTTTCCTCAGTTTGGTTCTGTCTTGTTGAATTTCAAGAGCCCAAGGTCCTTTCTACATTTTGTATGATTGTCACCTTTTTTAGTCCACTCTGGTGATATTTCTGCTGATTGCTGTTGTTACTGTTCAGTCGCTAAGTTGTGTCTGACTCTTTATGGCCCTATGAACTGCAGCATGCCAGGCTTCCCATGCTTTACTATCTGCTGGAGTCAGCAGATCTCCTGTGAATCTTGTTGGGGGTCCCCTCTAGTAAAATAAAGCCACACTCAAAAATCTCTTTGATATAATTCTTCTCTACTTTTAAATCCTAGGGAAAGACAATACCCTTAAGCTTCTTAGAAGTCCTATTCTTTGATTGAGAGGACCTGTTAGCCACACCCTTAACATCTTAGAGGGTTTTTTGTTTGCCTTAACAGTACTGTGAGCAATACCTTTAAGCTTTCCAAGTATTAACAAAGCATTTTGCAGACACACCTTGGGCTTTATCTCTGGACCAGATTTTCCCAATAGTACTCTGGATTTGATCTTTTCTCAGAAGCCATTTTTAAATGTTGACATCATTTGGCATCTACACAGATGTGACTCTTGCAACCCTTCGGTTCCTTTTTGGTTTAAGGATCCTTCCATTAGGTATCCCTCTCATTTGCATTTTATTATAAGCAGCTAGAGGAAACTAGGTGGCACCTTCAACACAGTGGCTAGAAATCTCCTTAATTTGATCAGCCAGTTAATCAGTTACATTTTCTACCACCCACATCACTGAAGACAATGATATTATTAAACTCACTGCTATGCATAATGAAGACTCCCTTTTACACAGTTTTTAATAAGGTTTTCTCCATTTTTCTTTACACTTTTACTGATGGGCTCTTTGAAGTCCATAATTCTACAAATTGTGTGTTTGTGGCCCTTTAAGCTTTCACTAACACCCTCCTCAAAATCCTTACAGCTTTTCTAGTTTCCACTCAAGTTGTATTTCAAAAACAACTTGGACATCTTAGATTTTTATTACATCAGCACCCCATTCTTGGTACCAAAATCTGTATTAATTATCTGCTGCTGTGTAGCAAATTAGCCATAAGCCCATCAGCTTAAAACAAATAATAACTTACTATCTACACAGTTTTTGAGGGTCAGGAATTGAGAATGGCTTAGCTGAGTGGTTCTGACTCAGAGTTTCTCCCGAGGTGAAGCTATCAGTAGAAGTTATAGTCTCTGGAAACTTGACTGGGGTTGGAAGATCCACTTCCAAACTCATTCTGATGGCCATTGACTAGGGACTTCAGTTTCTCACCTCATGAGTCATTTCATGGGGCTGATCACAATATGGCTTTCCTCAAAATGAGAGAGAGAGAGAGGAGCGTAGAAGCTATACTATTTTAATGACTGTCTCCAAGTCACACACCATCACTTCTGTCTTTCTCTATTTATAGAAGCAAGTCACCAGGTCCAGCCCAAACTCAAGGGCTAGGGGCAAGGGAGAAGGGAATAATGGCATGAATAAGGAGAGGCAGGTTTCATGAGAGTAGTTTTGGAGTCTGGCCACCACAGCAAGCTACTTAACTTCCCCTCTGTGTGCACTAATGTCCTCCTCAGTAAAATACAAATAACAGCTTTTTACTCACATAGTTTCTGTGAGGTGAAATGAAAGAATAAATAAAAGGCCCCTCAGAACAATACCTGGCACTAAGCAAAAGTGTGACACTTGTCTCTTATTATTGCTTTTCTTTTTTTTAACCATATGAACGACTCTTAAAACTCTATCTTCAGGCTCAAGGAATGTGTCCAGGGCACTAGTTTTGCTTTGTTTTTTGAACTGTCTGGGTGATTCCCAGTACCTAAAATAGATCTGTCCCAAAATAGCATCTTTAGGACTTTCCAGGTGGTCCAATAGTTAAGAATCCACCAGTCAATGCAGAAGACCAGGTTCGATCCCTGGTCCAGGAAGATTCCATGTGCTGTGGAGAAAGTGAACCCATTTGCCACAACTCCTGAGTCTAAGAGCTGCAGGCACTGAAACCCACAGGCTTAGAGCCTGTACTCCACAAGAGAAGCCACTGCGGTGAGAAGCCCAGGCAACACAATTAGAGAAAGGCTGCACACAGTAACGAAGAGCCAGTACAGCCAGAAATAAAATGAATAAACATTTTTAAAATGGCATCTTTATGTTGATTTCTAACATACTTCCACAGTGATAAGAGAACAGACTCTGTATGAGTTCAATACCGTTAGACCATGAAGCTTTGGCACCTTGTTTTATGTCTCTGAATA
The DNA here is from genome assembly GCF_014754425.2 of Oryx dammah. Classification (NCBI taxonomy): domain Eukaryota; kingdom Metazoa; phylum Chordata; class Mammalia; order Artiodactyla; family Bovidae; genus Oryx; species Oryx dammah. The sequence goes on from NW_024070200.1 coordinate 52,759,491, forward strand.
TGTTCCAATGTGTCCTAGCTTACAGTCTATGGGACACTGAATAAAATTTGTATCCTACTGTTGCGTGAAAATTGTATAAATCTTAACTCTGTTGAATTGGTTCATGGTGCTTTTCAAGTCCACTATATTCTTCTACTTTTCTGTATATTCATTCTATTAATCCTTGAGAGTTTGATATTGAAACCAGCTAAAAATCTTAATTTACCTACTTAAAAAATAATTGTACTATAAAGTGGAACTCTGTGTACATTTGTTCTGTAATTTCCAAGTCTCCAGTAAATGTGTTATCTTGCATTCATAATTTTAAAAATAAAGAGGGGAAAAAAATCTTTATATTCATTAAGACTTTTTTAGTTCACTGGTTCAAGAAAAAAAAAGAAAAAGGAGAATTAAATCCAGTGACAGACTCCAAACAAGTCTGATTCCAAGTGATTCAGTGATGACATTAGCAGGAATCTGTCCTCCCCATCGTTCACCGTCTCCTTCTTTGCCTTCGTCCTTCGCCGTCTCCTTTGCCTTCGTCCTCCGCCGTCTCCTCCTTCGCCTTCGTCCTTCCCCGTCTCCTCCTTCGCCTTCATTCTCCGCCGTCTCCTCCTTCGTCTCCGTCCTCCGCCGTCTCCTTCTTCGTCTCCGTCCTCCGCCGTCTCCTCCTTCGCCTTCTCCTCCTTTGTCTTCGTCGTTCACCGTCTCCTCCTTGCGGCTCTCCTCTCTTCTATCTTGGTTTCTTTCTCAGAAAGTTCTTCTCTTATAGTAACAACGTAACTACCAGAAGCTCCAGGCCCCCATTTCATCAGCTTTGGACCGCCAATGAGATAAGAGCTCCCAACACTTTGATCACAAGTCTCAGGACTACCTTTCATTGGCTCAACTTTGATCACATGTCCATCCCTGAATCAATAGCACTGGCGGCACAGTACTGCAAACAGGTCACTGAAGAAGACCTAGCTCCTCTGTAATCACATCATCCCCCTATTTTTGGTAATTTCTTAATCTTATAAATCACTGTGGGAACACAGCTCAAAGTTCTACCATCCCACCATTACATGAGGATCTATTAGCAATTCTATAAAAAAGTATAGAGTCCTGATGGCCTGGGAGATGAAGTCCTGATTAGTCAGGCCTGGGTCATGTGTCCACCCACCGAACCGAAGATGGCGTCACTTACACCTGAACCACATGAATAGAGGATACAGGACAGGCGTTTGCTTGAAGGAAAATTGAAGTACCATGGATGTGAGAAAGATGCTGGGAAGGCAAAATCGACAGATACCTGTCACAATCACCTCCCATTTCAAATTCATCCCTTTTCCTATTATTCCATTCTTCAATAAACATCACCACTGGACTGAACCTGCAAGTCACTCCAACATCTCCCTCTGCCCTGCCCCAAACATCCAGACTGTAGCTAAGTCCTTTCAGTCCTTTATCTTCACATGTCCAGAACATTTCCTCTGGTTTTTTCCTTCCCGCCCTTGTTGCTACAGCTACCTCGACCCAGAAACTCTTCCACTGCATCACTGCCTGGATAAGTCTTAAGAATCAGCTCAAGAACACCATCTCTGCGAAGCTCCCGATTAGGGAAGAGTCAGATTAGTAACTGACACACCGGAAGATAGTTCTGGGTCTCATTTTAAGTTGGGAGCTGCTCTCACAGTTAAATGGAGCACTTAAACCAAGATCTGGGGAACTTAGGAAACCTTGGAACCAGGTACAGGCTAAACTCTGGCCCTTCACCGCCCTCTTCTCTCTCTCCTGTCCCCACACTCATTTCCCCTCACACAAAGCAAGCGCCTTGCAAATGCCAAAACCGCGTAAATGTAGAAACCTATTCATCCAGAACGAAGGCATCAGAGAATGTTTTTTAAATTTCACATCTGTGTCTCAGCTTGTGAAACCTGAATGAAATTTATGAAAGGACTATTTAATTTTGTTTTCTTTTCAGAGGGGATGGGTCTCTGTCACATTAGTTGGAAGAGGTCCTTTGTTCATGCGCTTAAATCTTGACCTGCAGACCCCGGAGGGTGTATAATTCCTAGCTGAGCTGTGACTAGAAACGCTGCTTGCAAAGGACTTGGCCTCAGCGTACATTAGGGACAAAGCCTGTGGACACAAGACACTCTGTAGCTGGAGTAATTTTAGCTGGTCTCTTGAAGTGGATATCAGGTCAATTTGGAAATCTGCTTTCCTCTTTTTGTTTTTCTCTTGAAGATCTTAGTTTCTCTCTTCATTTTAAGTATGACATTACTTCCTGATTTTCTACTTTAAGTATTCAGTGACAGAAAGACAACAGCTGTGTAACACACACACATACGCGTGCGCATGCCCGCACTCCTGGGGAGACTGATTTTAAAAGTAATCTCAAACCTGGGCTTCTCTGGTGGCTCCGTGGTAAAGAGTCCACTTGTCTGTGCACTGCAACGATTGAGCCTGTGCTCTAGAGCCTGGGAGCTGCAGCTACTGAAGCCGGCACTTGCTAGACCCCATGCTCTGCAACAAGAGAAGCCACCGCAATGAGAAGCCCTTGCACTGAAGCTAGAGAGTAGCCCCCGCTCTCCACAGCTAGAGAAAAACCAGTGCAGCAGTGAAGATCCAGCACAGACAAAAATAAATAAATACAATTAAAAAAAAAAAAGTAAGCTCCAACCCGTCTAACTTCAGCCGGGCGGCCAAATCAGGACCTTGCCTGTCTGATCTGGTGGCTACACATTCCAGCTACTTATTTGTTCCTGACTTGCTCTCCCAAATGCTTCCATTGAGTTATGCCACTTATCATCTGCTTAGTATGTGACACTTCATCTGCCAAGACAAATGTGACATTAGAAAAGCCTTCCAGTGAATGAGGGCAATATAGGATTGCAACACAGAAAGTCTGTGCTTTCTTTTTTCATCCACTTTCTAAGTCTGCTTTCCAGATCTTGCCTGCTGTTGAGGTTGGGATTTTTATGATATGTGGGCATGTTGTATTGAAGTTACAGAGACAGAGCCTCAGATAATGGGTCCCGATTCGTAGGATAAACTGCCCTTGAAACTCCAAAACCCTGATAGTTGATTTGATCAAGAGAAGTGACAATGATTAAAAACAAGTCATCATGAATGTTGTGGATTTGCCAAAAAAAAATGAGGTCATCATATTTTCACGGCACTTCGATAGACTTCTCATAATCATAATCTTTTTTTAATTGAATGAACTAAATGCTTTTGAAAGTGAGAGGCTAACAGCTTCAGTTAGGGCCAGAAATAGAAGGCAAGCACTGGGGTGCCTTAAGAGTGAGACTTGACAGTCGTAAACTGATTCTGCTAATAAATTTCAGGGTTGGGTTACAGCCCTCCTGCTTTTTCACTCTGGAGAGGCCTCTGAGAACTCATTTGTTAGAGTTAATATCATTGTCTCCAGATTTGGTAAAAATCTCAAAACTCTTGTTCATGTGATAAGAACCATGGACTCAGGGCTTCCCTGGAGGCTCAGTGGTGAAGAATCCGCCTGCTAGTACCGGAGACACAGATTCATCACTAGTCTAGGAAGTGATGTGATGTGTGCATGCTAAGTCACTTTAGTTGTGTCCCACTCTTTGTGACTACATGGACTATAGCCAAGCCAGACTCCTCTGTCCATGGGGTTCTCCAGGCAAGAATATGGGAGTGGGTTGCCATTTCCTCCTCCAGGGGATCTTCCTGACCCAGCAATCCAAGCTGTGTTTCCTGAATTGGAAGGTGGATTCTTCACCACTAACACCACCTGGGAAGCCCCATAAAGTCAATATTCCTATTCAAACCCAATCTCTTCCACCCCCAACAGCACCTTCAACACAAAACCAAAATCCCATCTAGCATGTGGTTCTTTGAAAAGTTTAATTTTTGAAGATACAGTTTTCTCTTTCAGTGGGATAAGGATAGTGGGATTTTTTTTTTTTTTTTTTTGCTCAGTCGATTCAGTCTTTGTGGTCCTATGGACAGTAGCCCTCCAGTCTCCACTGTCCATGGGATTCTCCAGGCAAGAATGCTGGAGTGAGTTGCCGTACCCTCCTCTAGGGCATCTTCCCGACCCAGGAATCGGGCCTGCATCTCCCGTGCCTCTTGCATTGCAGGTGGGTTCGTTACCCACGAGCAACCTGGGAAGCCTGGGAAGGGTAGTTGGGTAGGTCATGTCATAAGTTCCTAAAAACAAGTTAAATCTGTAGACATAAATTGTCATGGCAACTTTTTCTGGTTGTGCTGGGTGTTTGTTGTGGCACAAGGCTTCTTTCTAGCTGTGGCTCTAGAGCACTCAGGCTCAGTAGTTGCAGTGTATGGGCTTCCCTAGTAGCTGCGCAGGGGCTTAGCTGCCTCAGGGCATGTGGGATCTTAGTTCCCACTTTGGAAGAAATGGAGTCCAGGTCCCCTGCATTGGAAGACAGATTCTTAACCATTGAACCATCAGGGAAGTCCCTGTCATGGCAATTTAGAAAAGCAAATCTGATCATGTTACCCTCCTGCTTGGAATGCTTCAAGGACTCACTGTACATGTCCTGTTAAAAGCCAAAAATTGCATAGCATAGCTCCCCAGGCGCTCTGCCCAACTCTCCAGGCACTGCCCCGGCCCCACCCCCTGCCCTGGCCCCGCCCCGTAATGTGCTCTGCTCCCCTTGATCATCAGAACCCAAGGCGGTTTCACACTCCGTGCCTTGGCATTGTTCTCTCTACCGGGAGAGCCAATCCCACCTGCCTACCTCACCCGGTCGACTCCTGTTTGCCCTTTTAGGCTCCCACCTGCGCCCCTCTCCTTCATGCCTTACTTCTCAACAGACACACACACACACACACACACACACACACACACACACCCTCAAGCAGTTCCTGAGAATCCCATTTAAATACTCTTTCTGGGATATGCACAAACTCTACTTTTGTCCTTATTGATATCCTAACTATAGTCTGATTTGTCTGTTTACCCCTTTAACCCAAGATCTGCAGCTCATTTATACACTCCCAGCTCCTAGTTCAGTCCCTAACCCAGAATATGTGCTTCATCATCTTATGGAATAAAGAACAATTGAATTGCCCATTTTTGTTTCTGGAATACAGAGAGAATCCCAGAGTGGCCTTTGGTGCATTTCTGATCAACAATTCCTGTATCATAAAGAATAGATGGGGGGGTGGGAGGGGGGTTCATGTTTGGGAACGCATGTACACCCGTGGTGGATTCATGTCAATGTATGGCAAAACCAATACAGAATTGTAAAGTAAAATTAAAAATAATAATAATAATAAAGAAAAAAAGAATAGATGGTGCTGCTACTGCTGCTGCTAAGTCACTCCAGTCCTGTCCAACTCTGTGTGACCCCATAGACAGCAGCCCACCAGGCTTCCCAGTCCCTGGGATTCTCCAGGCAAGAACACTGGAGTGGGTTGCTATTTCCTTCTCCAATGCATGAAAGTGAAAAGTGAAAGCGAAGTCGCTCAGTTCTGTCCGACTCTTAGCGACCCCATGGACTGCAGCCTACCAGGCTCCTCCGCCCATGGGATTTTCCAGTCAAGAGTACTGGAGTGGGGTGTGGACTCTCATAAGGACTCGGGAATGCAGAAAGAAGCACAGGTCAGCCAAGGAGACTGGGTGATGAAGGTCTAATTAACTACAAGCCGGCCATCATACTGGGCATTTTAACATGTATGTTCTCACTTAGTCTTCTCAACAAGTTTCCAAGGTTAAGTCTCATTTTCTTCATTGTTACAGGTGAATAAACTGCCCAATGCTTATGCAGATGGTAAATAGCAGAGTTTGCTTCCGGATCTTTATGATTCTAAAGTCCTCTTCTCTTTCCACAAAGATGGATAGATAACTCCCTCTTCTTTCTCTAGAAGGATATGAGAAAATTTCCTAGTTTCTGTGTTTTGAAAGAAGTGCAGATTAGTCTCTCTATAAGAACCTAGGGCTGTCTGAAGTTGGAGCACAAGGTGATTCTGTCACCTTCTGACTCTAGAATTTACTCATAAAGTTCAGATGCAGAGAGAGAGGTGGACCTGGAGGTGACGTGGAGAACCCAGACCAAGGACAAACTATGACAAACATTTTTTCATTTTGTTTAGGTCTCTATAAACCCATGTGGGGGCTTCCCTGGTAACTCAGTTGGTAAAGAATCAGCCTGCAATGCAGGAGGCCCCAGTTTGATTCCTGGGTTGGGAAGGTGCCCCGAAGAAGGGACAGGCTACCCACTCCAGTATTCTTGGCCTCCCTGGTGGCTCAGATGGTAAAGAATCTGCCCACTATGCGGGAGACCTGGATTCCATCCCTGCATTGGGAAGATCCCCTGGAGGAGGGCATGGCAACCTACTCCAGCATTCTTGCCTGGAGAATCCCCATGGATAGAGCAGCCTGGAGGGCTATAGTCCATGGGGTCGCAAAGAGTTGGACAGGACTGAGCGACTTTTGCTTTCAGAAACCCATGCCATTGTTTTTAGGATAGCACGCAAGCATGTGTCGACATTTTATTTTTGGTTCGTTCACATTGCAAGCATTGTATTAGTAATACAAACAAACATGTGCCTCCATTTTGAATGCATTATACACACCTTTACTGAGTATCTGGGAACAGTGCAGAGGAGAATTAAACAGATATACCGCCACCTACGTGACTGTAGGACTGTCTTCTGCCACAGTAGCATCAATGAGATTCAGTCAATGACAACAATTTCTGTGCCTTGTCCAGTGGTTTCTCTCCAGCCCAGGAGAACTGCTCTTTCTCCCCAGGGCAGTCCACTTTGGTCCTCTGGAGTTTGTGAGAGCAGCTGCACCTTGGCAAGCCCTGGCCTGGGATTAACTTGGCAGGAGGTTATCCTAAGACTTCTCTGACTCATAACTTTGGGGCTAACTCTAAGCACCAAGCCCCGGCCCTGCCCTCTTTTGCTTTTTCTTTGTGCTGATTCACACTGGGTTGGGATTTTATTGTCAGCGGTCATAATTGTGCATGGGTGGAACTTGGATTTTAAAGATGACAGGAGGCCAAGTCCAGGGCTTCTGTTAGCTTTGTTAAGCACTGTGTCATTTTTAATTGAAAAGAGGAAGGAAAGCAAGAAGGCAGGATAGGAGAGAGGAAGGAAGGAAGAAAAGAAATGTCCCACAGGGGTTTCCCTGGTGGTCCAGTGACTACGACTCCGTGATTTCTATGCAGGGGGCCGGGGTTCAATCCCTGGTCAGGGAACTAGATGCCACATGCCGCAACTAAGAATTCACGTACCCCAACCAGAGATCCCGTGTGCCACAGCTGAGACTGGGCAAAGCCAAATAAATGAAGAAATGTCCCCAGTCCATGCTAAATCTATTTTCTTTCACCCTCTGTATTTTCTCTAAGCCCTTGGAAAGGTTTATTCTGAATCTAGCTCACAAGAAGCCAGGTATAGGAGAAAATGTCTGGATATTGGAGTCAGCATATCTGAATAATTGGGTGATGGTAGGTAAATTATTTAGCTTCCTTGAGCCTCTGTTTCCTCATCAGTAAAATAGCAGGAATAATATTGACCTTGTAGGATTGTCATGCTGCTTAGGAGTATCATATATAACGCACCTGGCACATTAGAAAGCATTTCATAAATGGAGAATATAATTGTTAGAGCTGTGTTTATTAAAAAGGCCCTTTAAAGCAGCGAGAATGAGGCCTCACAGAGTAGCTGCAGGTCTCTATTTCCTTTCTCTGAGACTGTGGCGGATTGTCATAGCCTCCCCTTGAGTGGGGCCTGGGCTGTGTCTAGGGTCTTCATGGTGGTTTGGTCCTAGGGCAGACTCAAGTTGTCAAAATACCCCAAACAATCAGTACAAGAGAGAATGAAGCAATAGATGGGGGGATAAGGAGCTCTGTCTGGCTCAGAGGCCAGTGGCTTTCCCTCTTACTATCAGCATAATCACGAGCAAGTTGCTTAAATCACCATGGCTTAGTTCATTTAGCTGTATCTGTCCTTTTCAGTTGTCTGGAGGAAGTCACACATGTAAAATACCTAGCACCAAAAAATATAAAAAATATTTTATTTCTATAAAATAAAAATCCTCAGTAAAAAAAATCTCAGATATTAAGAAAACACAAGTTGGAATGTATGAAATTCAAGTGAAGTTTGGTATAAGACTTTGGAACAATACTGCCTGGTTCAAATCTGATTTCCCCTACTCCGGGCTTCATATTCTCATCTATAAAATGGGTATAATAACTTCCTTATCTGTATTTATCACATACTTTTGTTACGAGAAGTAAATGACTTAATACACATGAAGCCTTTAGAACATGACTTGATATACGGCCAAATACTATATTAATATGTGTAGAATGGATAGAAAGGCCAGTTCTGGGACAAGAACAGAACACAAAACTGGAATAGTGGAAAACAAAATTGGTTGACCCTGCACCAGAAGGCAGCCTAAAGAAGAAAAACAGTAATGAAGCAAGAGTTTCCAAGGCAATTGCCCTAAGTGGAGCTGAAATATTCACATTCAAAGCATCTTTTTTGTTTTTTTAAATTGTGTGTCAGCCTGGTTTACAGACCAGGATCTTAGTGGACGTAGTCCTCCTTCCCAGCTGTGGACTCCAGGAGAGGACCTCGGCCTCACTGGACCAGCAGGTCCTGTCTTCTTGGCTTCCAGACCTGGTGCTTGAGGAGCGTGGCTAGAAACCTCTTCCGGGGGGATGGGTTTGCTCAGGGCAAGGCTTGCTCTTCAAGGAAGGACCACTGCTTCACAAAGGCCTGGGACTATTTCCAAAGAAAATGCATGGAACTGCTGAGAAACCACGGCCGCTTCTGCTTCTCCTGCTGTCTAACTCTGGTACACAAGCACAACGTGAAATATTGAAATTCCAGTGACAGAGCCAACTGTGCAAATTCCTGATGGGCAAATTGAGGCCCATTATCTGTAATTACACTTGCCTGAATAACATGCCAGAGAGACCCTGTTTTCCAGCCGTCGGTAATCGCAGCTGCTGCCCTGTTGCCAAATGTGTTCAGGGAAAGTCCCAAGAATGGAGATGAGCAGCACTCACAGAGGAGTCTTGGCAGCCGCCATCAGGCAACCCAAGTCTCCTCTGCTTACCCCATTTGAATGGCTCTATAGCTCTCAGGATAAACTAGTTAGTTAGGCCTATCATCACCTGGTCCATCTCCAGCTTGAACTTTTTCTCCCCTTCTTCATTCAAGCCGCATTGAATGACTTGTTCACCATAAATGACCTGGTCTTCAATTCCATCCTGTGGTCCTTCGCTAAGGTGCTTTCCCAAATGTGATTTAGTCCTTCTCCTTGGAGCTGCCTCATGGCTAATTCCAGTTCATCCATAAGCACTTAGCTCTGCCCCTTTCTCTTCTCTGTGAAGCCTGTCTTGACTCCTTCAGGCTATATATAATTCCTTTTTGCCGGGACCCCCTAGTATTGGGTTGGCCAAAAAGTTCGTTCAGGTTTTTCCACACCATCTTATGTAAAGACATGAATGAACGTTACACCCCAATACCTGTAGCCACACAACACAGCATGATCGTTCTGTTTGATTTATCTCCCCAACTAGGCTATGAGCTCCCCAATGTCAGGGACCATATCTTATTAGGGTATCTTAGAGCCTAGTGTGATATCTAGCATCCCTAGGCAACCATCCAGTAGCTGTTGGCTGCATGAACAAATGATGTGTTCCTCTGTGTGTGTGCACTCAGTCACGTCCAACTCTGTGACGCCAAGGACTGTAGCCTGCCAGGCTCCTCTGTCCATGGGATTTCCCAAGCAAGAATACTGGAGTGGGTTGCCATGCCCTCCTGCAGGGGATCTTCCTGACCCAGGAATCGAACCCAAGTCTCTAGTATCTCCTTCATTGGCGGGTGGATTCTTTATCACTGTGCCACTTGGGAAGTCCTATGTCTTTCTTGCTTGAGCACTAATGGATTACTCCTTCATTTGGTTAGATCAAAAGATTCCTTTCTTGGGATTACTGCTCAAACCAACTTTAAAAATGAAAATCCAGTGAAAATCCAAGAAGAATATTTCGTTGATACATCGAGGATAAATGCAACTTACCACATGCCCTTCTATCTTTAATATTGTTTAATCTAAAGAGGCTGGGTTCCCTAGGTATATAATAGAACATAAAGACTTAATTAACCTTACTGCTTCTGTTTCATCATGATGCACTTATGAAGGCCTTATTTAAATATGATTTGCTATTAGTCTGCTTGTAGTTATCAAAGTCCAAAGGTTTTTTGTTTGAGTTTTATTCATGGCATTGCTTGAAGTGTAACTATTAAGAAATGTTTATTTTGGACAGAAGAGCAAAAACCTAGCTATTTAAGTGATTGTATCCCCTCACTGCAGACTTTCGGTACGTCCAGCCACGTCTCTTGTGATAACATCGTGGCTGTTCAAAACATTCTGGGGTCTCAGTTTTTTTTTTTTGCTTTCAGAGACAGTGGATGAGCCTTGCTTAAAGATTGGTCTTGTTACTCTAGAACCCAGAACAGCAACAACGAACAGTATCGTTCATTGAAATGTTCACATTTTTTCACTTCTGAAGACTGCGTAAGGTTTTCCAAAGGTTGAATATGCACATCATTAGAGGAATATGTTAGGTCATATGCACATGACTTTAAATTTAAACATTAATAGGTTATATAATTAGTTTAATGTGCATTCATAATATTGTCAATATAGGGCTTCTCAGATGGAACAGTGGTGAAAAATCTGCAAAAGAGACATGGGTTCAATCCCTGGATCCGAAGACCCCGTGGAGGAGGAAATGGCAACCCACTCCAGCATTCTTGCCTGGAGAATCCCATGGACAGAGGAGCCTGGCGGGCTACAGTCCACGGGTCGAAAAGAGTCAGACATAACTAAGTGACTGAGCATACACACACAATAATATTGTTAACATACATATAACAAGCACATCAAATTCATAATTTCATGAATACTGCTTAAAGAAAAATTAAACTTATAATACAGAGAGTTAATCTGCTGAAAAATGTTAAACAGTCATACATGTTAGAGGGTAAGACAAAGATATTGAAGAAGGCACATATAGGAATAAAGCGTGAGGAACCCTGATGGAATGAAAAGAGCAGAAGCTGTTGGGTTCCCATTATTTTACATATTAGCTGGAAGCCTGCAGGCAAATTACTTAACCTCTGTGAGCTGGGATTGCTTATTCCTACAACGAGGAGAATGAGTTGCAGAAAGTTTCATGGAGTAACTAGGATAGGACCTAAAGGGCTCCATGGTGAGAACTGGAGTTTTTTCTTTAAAAAACTCACATCCATTATCATAGGACAAAGAGGAGTCTATTTTAAATAAGTTGCCTGGGCTTCCCTGATGGTCTAGTGGCTAGGACTCCACAATCTCAATGTAGGGGGCTTGGGTTCCAGGGGGTTGGGGAACTAGATCCCACAAGATTGAGGATGCCGTGTGCTGCAACTTAGATCTGGTGCAGCCAAATAATTTTTTTTAACTTATAAAAAATAATAAAGAAGTTGCTACCAAAAGAGAAACTTCATTAAATGTGATAAGCCAAAGCAAGCAGCTTGTTGGATAGAAAAAGTGAAAGTGGAAGTTAGTTAGTCGCTCAGTTGTGTCTAACTCTTTGCGACTCCATGGACCGTAGCCCCCCCCAGGCACCTCTGTCCATGAGATTCTCCAGGCAAGAATACTAGAGTGGGTAGCCATTCCCTTCTACAGGGGATCTTTCCGACCCAGGAATTAAACCTGGGTCTCCTGCATTGCAGGCGGATTCTTTATCACCTGAGCCACCAGGGAAGCCTCAGCCTACTGGATAACTTCTCAACAACTGTTTTCTTCCTTTTTTTTTTTTTTCCTAGTTATGCCACATGACATTCTGGTCAGGATCTTAGTTGCCTGGCCAGGAATCAAACCTGGGCCTCGGCAGTGAAAGCACTGAGTCTTAACCACTGGACTGCCAGGGAGCTCCCTTGGCAATTCTTAAAGTTCAACATGTTCATTTGAACCTACTCACCTGAGCTTGTTTGGTGAGGCCCCAATCATATAATGATGGAGTCAAGTAGCCAAACCTTATACAATGCTAAATAATTGATGCTTCTCTTGAACTCTAGAAGTTTCTAAACCCCTAGAGATTAAGCCAATGGGAAACTGCCCTTTGCTGACCCTTACAATGACTCCCTCTATCTCTTTTCTTTGGTCAGCTGGAAGCTCATAGAAATGTAAATCTCAGTGCTAGAACTCTTTATTACCCAATGAACGACTTGCTCCTCCCCTTTCTCTATGCTTTCTTTGCTAATGTGCACTTTCCTTGCCCCTGACATTTTTTATTCTCACTTTATTTTTAATTACACAGGTTCTCATTTTTTGGTGTATGCAACAAGAAAGGAAGAGTACCCAAGTGTCTTTGTCAGCTTGGGCTGCCATAACAAATACCATAGACTGGGTGGCTTAAGCAACAGATATCTATTTTCTCACAGTTCTGCCAGCTAGAGGCTTGAAATCAGGTTATCGGCACAGTCAGGTATTTGCGAGGCCTTTCTTCCTGACTTGCAGATGGCCACCTCCTTCTGTGTGCTCATTTGATGGGGGAGGTGGGGGAGAGTGGGACAAAGGGCAAGCCCTCCTTTGCTGTTATTCAGTCACTAAGTTGTGTCTGACTCTTTGTGACCCCAGGGACTGCAGATCAGCTGGCTTCCCTGTCCTTCACCACCTCTTGGAGTTCGCTCAAACTCACGTCCATTGAGTCGGTGATGCTATCCAACCATCTCATCCTCTGTCAGCCCTTCCTCCTCCTGCCCTCAATCTTTCCCAGCATGAGGGCCTTCTCCAATGAGTCGGCTCTTTGCATCAAGTGGCCAGAGTATTGGAGCTTCTGGTTCAGCCTTTTATTAAGGCTGAAGCCATTTATTAATTTTTAAAAAATGTACTTTTTATTATTTTTGATTGCATTGGGTCTTCCTTGCTGTGCTCCGGCTTTCTCTAGTTACAGTGCACAGGGCCTACTTGTAGTTATGGTGCCTAGGCTTCTCACTGTGGTGGCTTCTCCCGTCGCTGAGCATGGGCTCAAGAGTGCAGGCTCAGCAGTTGTGGCTTGCAGGCTTCGTTGCCTCACAGCATGTGGGATCTTTCCAGACCAGGAATTGAACCGGTATCTTCTGCATTGGCAGGTGGATTCTTTACCAATGGATCACTAGAGAAGCCTGGACACCACCTTTATTACCTCATCTAACCCTAAACACCTCCCAAAGGCTCCATGTCCAAACACCGTCACATTGTAGGGGAGAGGGCTTCAATATAGGAATTTCAGGGTGGACACAAACATTCAATCTACAGCATTAAATAAATAAGCAGATAATACAAGTCACGTCGTCTTTTACCAGGAGACAGCAATTTATCATCTGTGACCCACAAGAATTCCCACACCATCCAAAAGCCTTCTTTCTCGGATCAGTCACTCTAAAACCAGGTAGACATGCTAACAGTGGACAAAACGAAAAAGATTCAGTTCTATCAGACTGTCTTGGTTGTTATGCCGAGTCAAGCATATACTCTTGGTTGTTCCTCAGTCATCATGGATTCACAAAAGATGAGCAGGATCTTTTGATGTATCATTTTAGTGATTTCTCTTTCTCATTCTGGTTGGTTGCCCTACATGTAGGGAGCCTATAGGACCCTATAGGATGGCAGGCAAGGATTTTATCATCTCATCTGATCTCACAATAATCCTGAGAGTATCGATTATTACCCCCACCCTACTTTATATGTGAGAAACTGAATCTCATCGAAATTTACGTAGAGCAAGTAACCATTCACTGGGGAGTCCAGATTTGAACCCAAGTCTGTCTGAATCCAATGTGTTAGTTGCTCAGTCGTGTCTGACTCTTTGCAACCCCATGGACTGTAGCCCCCAGGCTCCTCTGTCCATGGGATTCTCCAGTGGAGTGGGTTGTCGTGCCCTTCTCCAGGGGATCTTCCTGACCCAGGGATCGAACGCAGGTCTCCTGTACTGCAGGAGAATTCTTTACCATCTGAGTCACTAGGGGAGCCCAATGGAGACTTTAATGAATAAAATAGACTAAAAAAAAATCCACCTTTATGACTTACATTCTAGTTATGGAAGACAGACAACAAAGAAAACAAACAAGTAAAATAAGTAATGTATTGCATGGTGAAAACGTAAAAACAGAACAGGGAGGGGGACAAGGTTACTGGGTTGGAGGAAGTCATAATCAAAATGACTTTAGTCAGGAAAGGCCTTACTGAGGAGACAGTTAAGCAAAGATACGAAAAAGATTCAGTTCTATCAGACTGTCATTAACTCTGCGGCCCCAAAACCTCAAGGGAGAGGAACTTTTTTCCCCCCTGAGAGGGACTTCTGTTTTGAAAAGCCATTGTGTCAGGACTTTTTCTCTTGCAAGTGATACAAACATAGATTTAAAATGACTTAAGCAAAAAAGTGGGAATTTATTAGCTCAGGAAATTGAAAAGTCCAGGTCAGCTTTAAGGGTCAAACAATGTCATTAGGACGCAACCCATAGGATGCAACCGCAAAATAAGGTCATTAGGACCTTCTTCATTTGTATCTGTCTTACTCTGTTCGAGCTGCTATAACAGAAATGTTGATGCCACAGACTGGGTGGCTTATTTTATTTAGTTTATTTTTGGTTGTGCTGGGTATTCACCGTTGCTCATGGCTTTTCTCTAGCTGTGGTGAGCTTGTTTCGGTGCTCAGGCTTCTCATCTTGGTGGCTTCTCTTGGTGCGGAGTGCAGGCTCCTCTAGGCACTCAGACTTCAGTTAGCTGGAGCACACAGGCTCAGAGGTTGTGGCGCATGGGCTTAGTTGCTCCACAGCACATGGAATCTTCCTGGACCGGGGATCGAACTGATGTCCCCTGTATTGGCAGGTGGATTCTTATTTACTGCACTACCAGGGAAGTCCAGCTGGGTGGCTTGGCTTAAACAGCAGACATTCAGTTCTCTCAGTTCTGGAGGCTTAGAAGTCTGAGATCCAGGTGCTGGATCCAGGTGCTGGCAGGTCAGTGTCTGATGCGGGCTGGCTTCCTGCTTCACAGATGGGTGTCTTCTCACTGTGTCCTCACACGGCAAAAGGAGCAAAAGAGAGCCCTGGAGTCTCTTTCATAAAGGCATTGAGCTTCACCCATTTATGAGGGCTCTACCCTCATGCCCTATATGTCTCCCAAAGGCCCCACTAACTGGTACCATCACACTGGGGTTAGGATTTCAACATACGAGTTTGGGGCGGGAGTGCAACCATTCAGTCCACAGCAGTATCTCTGTTTTCCTCTGTGGTGATATTTTTCTTTTTTTAAATAGTAGATATATATATATCTACTACATATATGGTTTAGCTCTACTATATATATATTATAGTTGCCTTGAGGCATGTGTGATCCTAGTTCCCAGACCAGGGATCTGCATTGGGATCATGGAGTCTTAACCAATGGACCACCCGGGAAGTCCCTCCTCTGTGCTGACTTCATTCTCTAGCTCTGCACAGAGGGAAACTGGCTGCTCTCAATTCTAAGTCAACATCCTGCCAGGTGAAAACCCAGAAGGTAAGAGAGGGTGTCCTTCTACGTACAGCACAAGCAAAAGTCTCATTGGATATCATAGGTTGCAGGCTCATCTGGGACACATAACTGTGATCCAGAAGAGAACACAGCGCTCTGATTCACTGGCCTGGTCACCTGCCTGCCCCTGGCGTCCTTGGGAGTCAGCTTACTGACAGCAGGGAAGGGCGGGGCTCAGAGGAAACCTGGGGTGTTTCAGGAAGGAAATGAATGACTGCGAAGCGGAGAATGCAATAAGTATTTACTATAGCTCTGATTTTAAAATGATTTGTGTTATTCCATTGTGTGCAATGTTGATCCAGTGAGCTCCATGCCCAAAGGATGGTTCGGAAGAGATTTCTCCCCACGAGATGGCCTGCGGATAGCTGTTTAAACTTATCCAGTGGGGCTGGTGGTTTCTGGGCTCTCTTGCCACCATACAGATGTATGGGCAGCACACTCATGGGCAGTCAGCCCCCGGAGGATGGCTGGCTGTGTGGTTTTGGCTTGGCACCTCCTGCATTTCCTCTTGTGGTCTTCAGAGAGCCACATCATCATAATAGTGCCTGACATCATCAATGTCACCAGTTTGTGGCTTTCAGAGTTTTAGTCCACTTACATGGAATACCACGTTACTGACTGGGTCTGACAACCTGCCAAAATCTCAGTCCTAAATTCTGAAAACAGAGCCCACTACTTTCTTTTTTCTTATAATTATTATTTTAAAAGTGTATTTGTTTATTTTTGGCTGGGATGGGTCTTCATTGCTTTGCGTGGACTTTCTGTAGTTGTGGCGAGTAGGGGTTACTCTTCACTGCGGTGTGCAGGCTTCTTACTGCAGTGGTGTCTCTCGTTGTGGACCACGGGCTCTAGGGCACTGTCTCAGCAGTTGTGGCACACTGGCTTAGTTGCCTCAAGGCATGTGGGATATGCCCTCCCAGACCAGGGATCGAACCTATGTCGCCTGCATTGGCAAGTGGGTTCTTAACCACCAGACCCCTAGGGAAGTCCCAGAGCCCATCACTTTAGTAGAACATCGCTGTTTTCCTCGGAAGGTCCATGTCTGTGCTTTGGGTTAGATGGTCCTAACCACTTGGATCTTAACACACACTTGTGGGGGTAATCGAGGCAATCATGTGACTTCCTAAGCTTGGGTTTTCTTCTTTGCACAATGAGGTGACTAGGAAGAGTGAATGTGTATAAAGAAGCTGGGGCTGGCATAGTGCTCATTTTGGCAGCACATATACTAAGACTGGACTGATACAGAGAAGATTAGCGTGGCCTCTGCACAAGGATGACAGGCAAATTTCATCCTTGAAATTTGAACACGCGAAGCGTTCCATGTTTTTGCTCTGTGGTGACCTGAATGGGAAGGCGGTGCAAAGGGGAGAGGACAGATGGAAACGTGTTACTGAGTCTAAGCTGGCAGCGCTTGCCCCAGAGAGGCCAGGAAATCCAAGGATGAGGTGTTGAGGCAAGGAATACGACTTTATTGGGAAAGCCAACTGACTGAGAAGATGGCAGAGTAATGTCTCAAAATAATCATCTTGTCAGGGTCTGGATGCCAGGTTCTTTCATGGATCAGAGATGGGGGGAGGTCAGAAAACAAAGTAAAAAAGCTATTTACTCTTGCAAGTATCTTCTAGAATGGCAAGCCTCAGGCAGGGGGAATATGTTCATTCCTTCCTTCCTGCCATCTATAGGTGGACAGGGTTCTGAACGAAAGCATGTTAGCAAAGGGGCAGGATTCTCTGCGGCAGGCCATTGCGTGTGAATATAATAATAATAATAAAAAAAAGCGGCCAAAGAAACAGATCTGGCATGAAAGAGTCAAAATTGAATCTTCTCTGTTAAAAAAAAAAAAACATAAAAGAAATTGTAGGAATATCTTATGATCATGAAAGTGAGGAAGGAATTCTCAAACAAGATACAAAAAGTTTAAATCATAATGGAAAAGACTGATGGATTCAACTATATTAAGCTAAAAAACTTCATCAAACAGCATTTTGAAAAAAATGAACAGCTAAGACACCAAAGAGGCCTCCCTGGTGGCTCAGCGATAAAGAATCCATCTGCCAGTGCCGGAGATGCAGGTTCGATCTCTAGCTCGGGAAGATCCCCTCGAGTAGGAAATGGCAATCCACTCCAGCTTTCTTGCTTGGAAAATTCCATGGACAGAGGAGCCTGGTAGCCTACAGTCCATGGTGTCCCAAAGAGTTGGACACAACTGAGCAACTGAACAACAAGATTATCAAAGAAGAAAAGGAAGCAGCTAGCATATGGCCTGGCACACAGTGGAGTCTCAGAAAAATTTTTTCGTCTTCCCTACTCCCTTTTATCAGGAGGCCATTATCATTCTCCCTTGGAGTCCATGTTATGCAACTTACAGATAAGCCTGTCAATGAAGAGGAATGAGCAAGTCAGCCCTGGGGCGTAGCTGGGGGCTGTGCAGTTGAGTAGAAGACGATAGGGTTTGGAATTAGACTGGGCTTTGAATCCAGAAGGCCTTGGGAAAATAACTTAAATATCTCAGAGTCATTTTTCTCATCTCCAAAATGAGAAAAACATTTATTGCTCTTTATGGCTGTCGTGAGGATAACTGAAATAATGTGTGTGAGAACCTGAGGTCTTCAGTAAGTCTTAATTCTGTTTTTAAAAGTCACTAATGCTTAAGTGAAATCTGATTAGCAATCAAGAAATGCACACGAAATGCCCAGAGAGACTTATCTATTTTTCTATAGACTGGAAAGCCCAGACTTTTCCCCTATTTGCTTGTGTGATGTTTTTCGTTATTTTGGAGGCTGGGCCAGAGGAAACAAAAGGTGGCCAGGCAATCTGTCATGTGTGAAGAGAATGCTATGTGTCAGGGGTGGGAAACCAAGTAAATAAAAGATAAGATCCTTGCCCTTGAGAAGCTTCTGACTTAAGATAAATAAAACATGAAAAAGAGGCAATTTTAAAAACTAATTAAATCATAATGGAAAAGACTGATGGATTCAACTATATTAAACTAAAAAACTTCATCAAACAGCATTTTGAAAAAAATGAACAGCTAAGACACCAAAGAGGCCTCCCTGGTGGCTCAGCGATAAAGAATCCATCTGCCAGGGCCGGAGATGCAGGTTCGATCTCTGGCTCGGGAAGATCCCCTCGAGTAGGAAATGGCAATCCACTTCCATGGACAGAGGAGCCTGGTAGCCTATAGTCCATGGTGTCGCAAAGAGTTGGACACAACTGAGCAAAACAATTTTAAAAAATAATAGCCTGCTTGCCAAATGCCAAGGTAGAGTGAAGGTGTGACCAGAGCTGGGTGTGAAAAGTCAGGGAGTTTTTTTTTTTTTTCCTAAAATTTTTTTTATTTATTTGGCTTCACGGGATCTTTAATTGTGGCACGTGGGATCTAGTTCCTCGACCAGGGATGGAACCCTGGTGCCCTATATCGGGAATGTAGAGTCTTAGCCACTGGACCATTAGGGAAGACCAGGGAAGTTTCTAAGGACAGAGATTAGCAAGGAGAAAGGGCCCCAGCAGAAGCCCAGAGAATGAAACATCTCCTACACGTCAATTTACCTGCACAGAAGGAAAGATTGTATGGAGATAATGAGATAACAAGTCAAGAGGCTCTTAGGCAACTGAATGAGGTCAATCAAGTCAGTGTTTTGACTTGTAACTAGTGCTGGTAACCAAAACAAATCCAAACAGTCTCCCCAGACAGACTGGTTGGAAGAAGAGTTGAAACTCTCACCCATACAAGGTGGGGACCATCCCTCTAGTTTTATTGAAGTGTGAACTTTCTGATGACTATTACAAGGGGGCAAGGCTACCTTTCTCTGGGTAGGGTTGCACTGAACAAGAGCTAGAAGTCTCTTCAGTCAGTTTAGTCGCTCCAGTCAGTTTAGTCACTCCAGTCAGTTTAGTCGCTCAGTCGTATCCGACTCTTTGTGACCCCATGAACTGCAGCACGCCAGGCTTCCCTGTCCATCACCAACTCCCGAAGCTTGCTCAAACTCATGTCCATCAAGTCTGTGAGAAGTCTCTTAGGTGCTGTTATTTCAGCACAGAGCAAGTCAAGGTGTGGCCTCTTGTTGGAGCTTAGGTCACTGGATTGTTACCCTCACAGTCCAGGACAGAGGATGCTGAAGACAAGGTTTCTATGTCTAGACACTGGTCTGCAGTTTCGTCTTCCCAAGCCTGCCAAAGCTTCTGAATAGAACTTCCTCTCTGCTATTCTCTATAACTAGGTGACATCATGGCATGCTGGTTCTGGGCATATGGCTCTGTTTCTTTCTGGCTGGGTAATTTAGGCAGCTAACAATAGGAACCTTGATGGGGAAGATTGAAGGCAGGAGGAGAAGGGGATGATAGAGGATGAGATATTTGGATGACATCACCGACTCACTGGACATGAGCTTGAGCAGGCTCCAGGAGATAGTGAAGGACAGGGACGCCTGGCATGCTGCAGTCCGTGGGGTTGCAAACAGTCGGACACAACTGAGTGACTGAACAGCAACAACAATAGAGATGATCTGAATACATGCAAATGTTGAAGATACTATTGATTTGGTTCCAGACTGTAGCAATAAAGCGAATATTGCAATAGAGCCAGTTGCATGAAATTTTGTTTCCCAGTGCATATAAAAGTTAGGTTTATACTATGTTGCAGTCTGTTAGTGTGCAACAGCATTATTACTAAAAAGAAACACATCCCTTAATTTAAAAATTGTTGTTAGTTTTTTATCACTAAGTCATGGATCTCTTAAATTAATCCTTTCTTATATTTTTATTCTTGTTTCTGTTTCTACCTTTTTATTGTATTTTGGGAGTGATTTCCTTCTTTTCTCTCTGTGTGTGTGTTCACTCTCTCAGTCATGTCTGACTCTTTTGTGACCCCATGGACTGTAGCCTGCCAGGTTCCCCTGTCCATAGAATTTCCCAGGCAAGAATACTGGAGTGGGTTGCCATTCTCTTCTCCAGGGGATCTTCCTGACCCAGAGATCAAACCGGCATCTCCTGGACTGCATGTGGATTCTTTACCACTGAGCCACCAGAGAAGCACTAAATTAAGATACTTAATTGCTAAAAAATGCTAACTATCATCTGAACCTTCAGCAAGTCATAAGTTTTTGCAATAGTGACAGGAAAGATCACAGGTCACATAACGAACATAATTATAATGAAAAATTTTGAAATATTGCAAGAATTACCAAAATGGGGCACAGTTACACGAAGTGAACAAATACTGTTGGAAAATGGTGCCAGTAGACTTGCTTGATGCAGGGCTGCTGCAAACCTTCAGTATGTAAAGAATGCAGTATCTACGTATGAAGTCCAATAAAGTGAGGGGCAATAAACGAGGTATGCCTGTCGTATAATTCTCTTCTATGATTGCTGGGCAGTAATTAATTGAAAAGGCTTAGCCCAGTGTCTGGAACACAGTAATCACTTAACTAAACTGTTATTTTTTAAATTATCTTAGACTAGTTTAGAGTTTGGTGAAGTTGGCATGCTGCTTTTCTCTAGAGCACAAAGGACAGATTTATCTGGCCCAGAATGGACTTGAATTTAGGTTAAATCCAGGTATGACTCAGGGACTTTCCAGGTGGCACTAGGAGTAAAGACCTGGTCTGCCCTGAAGGAGACGTAAAAGACTCGGATTTGATGCCTGGCCCGGGGAAGATCGCCTGAAGCAGGAAACGGCAGCCCTGGTCCCACGGCAGAGGAGCCTGGCGGGCTACAGTCCACGGGGTCGCCCAGAGCTGGACACAAGTGAAGCGACGTGGCCTGCACACACATGAACTGCGCTACGCTTGTTAACCCTCAGTATGACAGAGCAGGTGCCCCTGCAGACGGAAAGACTCCACACTGGCCATATTGCTCACTAAATTTGTGACTTGGAGAAAGTTGTTTTACCTCCTGCTTCAGTCTCCTCAATTGGCAACTGTCGTTATCAAACTCTTGTGAGGATTAACTGGGATGAATGGAGCACATCTGGCTTAGAGAAATACTTGAACTTATTTTTTCCTGTTCTTCAGTTAAATAAAAGTTAAACCAGGATCTAGAGCATTGTCAGCAAGCCTTTGTGGTCTTCTCCAGCTCCTTTACGGTCTAGGACAGTTTGGAAGAAGTTACGGAAAAGAAAAAGCCTGCTTGGTAAGGAGAAGGACTGAGTGGGTGAATATATTTGATGCTTGATGCAATTCCAATGAGTGTAATGACTGGAAGTTTCTCTAGACAGATGATGACATCATGTAGCCTACTTCGGTAGCAGGTTTCAGAATGAATTGCCTTGGCAGTGTTCCTAGGTTGTTTAGATAAAACAGGGCATTTAGAACCTAGATCCACCCTATCTCTGGACCACAGGTAGCAAATGGAAGCAGCTGGATTCTCAAGGTTTCTGCTCTAGGAGGTTGAGAGGATGCAGTTCTGTCGTCCAGGGCTGGGAGTGAAGATGTTGCCTTCTGGTCCCACTCACTGCTTGCCCATGGGTGTGCCACTTCACCCTGGGGTTTCAGCTTCCAATTAACGTTCTCCAAATTCCTTCCAACTTCTAGTATCTTCTAATTTTATGAACGTGCGAGTTGTTTCCTGGCTGCAGGATACGGTCTTAATGGACCCAGGCAATGCCAAAATGAAATTGCCTCATTCCTTTATGAAATTTCTCTGCTTTCTAAAAGGGGCAGGAAAGAGTTCTGTGAGATTAATAATGAGGATGAGCAAATACATCACTAAATTCAGGATGCAGAGTCTGGCCTTTAATGACTTGGAGGTGATGTCCTGTGATGCCTCCATCGCTCTTGCCTCACCGTGATGTGATTCTTCTTGGTTGGGAAAGATCGTTTTAAATCTCTAGCTGAAATTGTTCTCTTACATTCAGAGCTGGTTTTCAAGCCATGTCATTTCACAGAGGCTTCCCTCTGCTCTCAGACACCCAGCTGGGGCAGTCTACGACCTCTTTCCACTTGTTACTGTGGAGGGATGCGTCAGAGCGAGTCGAGTCATGGGGAAAGCATGAACTCTCCTACGTGCTCCCCAATCAGGTCCCCTCAGGGCTGTTTTCTCTGGAACCAAGCTCAGTCACTTGCCAAACTCTCCAAACAGAGATGTCTCTAAAGTTTTATGAGGTCTCTTTGTTCCCAGGTGAAGCTCTTTGCTGTGTTTATAAAACTGATAGAAGGCTTCTTCTGCAAGAAGCCACCCATTGAAGGGTGAGAACTGGCCACCCAGAATATGACTGGGAATTTTCTAGCACAAATATAATCACCCATTTTTACATTTTTAAAGCACATGGCCATTGATAAAGCCCCTTCACATGTCTTGCATGACCTTCTTGGCTTCATGATATCTCTACTTGGTAGGTATTAGTAAACCCATTTAGCAGAGGAGGAAAGTAAAGTTTAGGGAGAATACATTTTGCTCAGTCAAAATGGAGTGGATCTGGGACTGTAAAGCCAGCCTTCAGATCCATGAACAAAGCAGCACCAGGAAGTCAACTCACGTCCACATCCCCACAGGAAGAATCTATGAACACCTCAGTTCATGATCTCATGACTCATGGGCCCAATTTGTTTGCCAATACCATTTTTATGATGGTTTAGTCATTTTCCTGACACTCTATGTCTCATGCTGATCTAAATTAAGTAGATAAGATACTGGGACTGCTCGTAAGAAGACTGCATTCCAGAGAAACAATTCAAATGGGAGAACAAGCTGAATTTTGTTTTTTGTTTCAAGTGAAGGCAGAATAAATGACAAGACACTAAAAAAAAAAAAAAAAGTTCCTATAGGAAAAGTTGTTCCACTAAGGCAAGGGGAAATCGTCAATACATTCTTTCATTCATCCGATATTAACTAGGCATCTATTATGTGTCAAGCTCTGTACTAGCAGCTGGGGATACAATGAATATGAGACTTAGTTCCCACATGATAGGGCCATTGGGAGGCAGAAAAGTCAGTCAGACACTGCAAATAGCTGTGATAAAGATTCCAGGAGAGATATATATGTGAAGGTTATGGTACACCAAGACAGAGAGGCCTGACAGAGCAGGTAATGTGACCCAAATCATAAAGGATTAATAAAAATCTTGCCAACTAAATAAGGGGCAAATTATCATTTCAGAAAATCATCACCAAGGGACTTCCCTGGTGGTCCTGTGGCTAAGACTCCGAGCTCCCAAAGCAGGGGGCTCAGGTTTGATTCCTGGTCAGGGAACTAGATCCCACATGCTGCAACTAAGACTCAGTGCAGCCAAATAATTTTTAAAAATCATCCTAATTATCAGCATCATCCCTGCTACCATATAGTTATACTTCCTCTATGCCAGACACTGCTATAAACATTCTTTAGACATGAACGTATCTGATCCTTATAGTAAACCATAAGGAAGTTTTGTGACTATCCCTTTTATTTAGATGAGAAAAGTGGACAGAGAGATTAAGTGACTTATCTGACATCACACAGTCAGGAAGTGGCAAAGTCAGGATTTGAATCTGGGCCATCCAACTCCAGAGACCACGGGGATGCCTACAGTGGAAGGCCCTGCTGGTGCAGAGTTGAGCAGGTGTGTGTAGGTGAAGAACCGGGAGCCAGTCAGTGGAGCACAGAATACAAACTGTGTCCGCCTTTGTCATCCTCCACCCTACTTCTCTTACCTCTCCTCCCATTTTCTCACTGTATTCTTCTTTTTAATTTTTAAAAAATTAATTAGCTAATTAATTTGGCTGTATCAAGTTTTAGCTGCACAATCTTTCACTGGAGTGTTTGGGCTTCTCTAGTTGTAACACACGGGTTTAGTTGCATGTGGGATCTTAGTTCCCCAATCGGGGATCAAACCGGAGTCCCCTGCATTGGAAGGCAGATTCTCAGCCACTGGGCCACCAGGGAAGTCCCAGGCAGTACAATCTTAAGTGCACAGCCTGAGCTTTTGAACCCCACCAGCAATGCAGATTTAGGCAGTGCATCTGCAAAAATGTCAGCCCATGGTTACAACCCTCTAGAGACAGTTGTCCTCTCTTCTTTCCTCCTGACTCTTGCTGAACGTCAAGACCTCACTCTCTGCGGTCAAGGGTGGGTGGTTTGGGAAGGGCCGGTTCACTTCATTTTCACCAGTTTTTGAAAAAGTGCCTGTGGAAGCTCTGGCAATCCCTGGCCTTGACTTCTTTCCCCCTTGTCCTGAGAAGCCAGTAAGACCACAGCTCATTTTCACAGCTCAGATGATCCAGACTAACAGATGCCTTCAGAAGAAAAGTGATGCTGAGCCTCTGCTTACTTCTCTGAGTTCTTGCAGCCTTTTAGATTTAGGTCTGGAACTTTTAAAAAAATATTTTATCTGTTCTTTGATGGTTTTGTGGAGATGAAAAGAAAATTTATCCAGAATGCTTAGTTATTTTCAGTAAGAGGGTTCATCCAAATGACTAGTCCTTCAATTACGGGAAACTCAAAGTTCCGGGACTCACCCAGCTTTCGCAGCAACCCGATGATACAGCTAACCTGATGTTTTCCAATGAGGCACATGTGATTCAGGGAGTTTAAGTAACTTGCAGAAGGTCACACAGCTAACAGATAATGGGGCCAAGTTTCCAACCCAAGTTTCTCTACACTGAGTCTTTATATTTCTCTCTCCATGTTCTCACATTTACCACTCACTAGCTGTCTGACCTTGGGGAAGTCATTTTACTTTCCTGTTCTGAAATTTCTTCATTTACAAAGTGAAGGCTGTATTGGGCTGGCCAGAAAGTTTGTTTGGGTTTTTCCATACCATCTTAGACATAAACCTGAATGAACTTTTTGGCCAACCCAATAAAAATAATCTACATCAAAGATTGTGCAGATGTAGATTTCAGAAAGATTCAGAAAGAGAAAAACAACTATCATATCTTAATGCATATATATGGAATCTAGGAAAATGGTGCTGTTTGCAGGGCAGGAATAGAGACACAGACATAGAGGACAGACTCTTGGGCACAACGGGGGAAGGAGAGGGTGGGAGGAACTGAGAGAGCAGCGCTGAAATGTGCGCATTACCATGCGGGAGGCAGACAGCTAACAGGAGGGTGCTGAGTAACACAGGGCTCAACGCAGCACCCTGACAACCCAGAGGGGTAGGATGTGGCAGGGGGCTGGGGAGAGGCTCAAGAGGGAGGGGTCATACGGACACTTACGACTGATTCATGCTGTCGTGTGGCAGAAGACAATTCAATGCTATGGGCTTCCCTGATGGCTCAGATAGGAAAGGATCTGCCTGCAATGCAGGAGATCCAGGTGCAATCCCTGGGTCAGGAACATCCCCTGGAGATGGGAATGGCTATCCACTCCAGTATTCTTGCCTGCAGAATTCCATGGACACAGGAGCCTGGGGGACTACAGTCCATGGGGTTGCAAAGTTTTGGACACAACTGAGCAACTAACACACTTTAATTCAATAACATACAGCAATTACCTTCCAAATAAAAATGTATTAAAAAAACAATTATGCAGATGAAATGACTTGGTACATGGAAAGACTGATAGCTATGTCTTGTACATAGAAAGAATTTACTACATGTCTGTGGTTGATATTATTATTATAGTTCTCTAGGGAAGTTCTGCTTGTCTAGAATCTGGAAGTTTATGACTTGTTTAGAAGAGAACACTTGTCAATCTCTGTCTCACATCCATAAATTCACCTTTTATGGACTGCCCCTTGTACATACAGCCTCCGACACAGTATATATTTAGGTCTTCTAGAGCTCTGGGCCAAGGCCATGGGTGTCTCTGCAAATTTGAGTCCTATTTTCCAAAGGGAGGAGTTATTTCCTTTCTGGTCTCTAGGATAAGAGAGGAGGCCTGTCTGAGTAAATGTTTTGTAGTTACAGGATTTGTTGATCTCATTTCACCCTGTTTTTGAAGTCTTCTTCCTTCCAGCCTCCAGACACACAGTGGATACGTTTGAAAACAGGGATTTACTATTGTGAAGGCTCTACCATTAGGCCTTTCCTCTCTCAGACTACAGGACTCCTACAGCAACAGTCAGTTGTCTCTCTTTCTCTTTTTAAGCCTTAGCTACCTCTTCAGAGACTTCCAGACTCTCTCTGAAAACAGGGAAACAAAATTCAGCCGAGTCAGAGTTGTCCATGAGATGAGCATCCATTGAATGGCTGCCATGAGTCAGGCACTCTCTGTTGGCACTGTGGAAGGCACGAGAGTAGCCATACACAGTCCTACAACAAGGGAAAAAATGTGTACAAGTTGCTCAGTCGTGTCCCACTCTGGGACCCTGAATTCTCCAGGCCAGAATACTGGAGTGGGTTCCCTTTCCCTTCTCCAGGGGATCTTCCCAACCCAGGGATCGAACCCAGGTCTCCCGCATTGCAGGTGGATTCTTTACCAGCTGAGCCACAAGGGAAGCCCAAGAATCCTGGAGTGGGTAGCCTATCCCTTCTCCAGAGGATCTTCCCGACCCAGGAATCGAACTGGGGTCTCCTGCATTGCAGGCTCTCTGTTGGCATTGCGGAGGGGATGAGAGTAACCATAACACAGTCCTATGACAAGGGGAAAAGGCGTATGGGCCACAAATGATGTTTTATTTAACAACAGAAGATTGTCATAAAGCCATATTTAGGGACAAGGTACATTGAATAGCTACTTGGGTCGGGTGCAAAGAAGTCAGAGGGGTGAAAGGGAAGTGTGTGGATGTGTGTATATGTTTTGTATTTGGTGTGAGGGCTCCTCTTAGGGATTCCCTTGTAGCTCAGTTAGTAAAGAATCTGCCTGCAATGTGGGAGACCCGGGTTTGATTCCTGGGTGTGAAAGATCCCCTGGAGAAAGAAATGGCAACCCACTCCAGTACTCTTGCCTGGAGAATCTCATGGACAGAGGAGCCTGGCAGGCTGCAGTCCATGGGGTCGCAAGAGTTGGACACGACTGAGAGACTAAACCACCACCACCACCATCAGGGTCCCTCCTGGGAGGCTAATTGAGTGAGAGCACTGTGCAGGGGATGGGAATGAAGCCATGGTAGGTTTCAGGTTCAGGAAAAATGGGGGAAATGACTGGAGACACATACGTCCAGTTAGAATACAAAGATTCTCATGGCGTTCATTTAGTTTAGCTTAGTTTTCCTTATATTCCACATATAAGTGAGATCACATGGTATTTGTTTTTGTCTTTCTGACTTCCTTCACTTAGCATAATGCCTTCAAGATCCATCCATGTTGTCACAAATGGCAAGATTTCACTTTTTAAATAGCTCGATACATATACCACATTTTTTCACCCATTCATCTGCTGATTTACACTTAGGCTCTTTCCATATTTTGGCTAGTGTAACAATGCTGCAATGAACATAAGAAGCAGACACCTTTTGAAATCAGTGTTTTTGTTCTTCAGATAAATACCCAGAAGTGGAATTAATTCCCGGATCATACAGTAGTTGTATTTTTAACGTTTTTGAGGAACCTTCATGCTATTCTCCACAGTGGCTGCACCTATTTACATTCCCTGCAACTGTGTGCAAGGATTCCTCTTTTTCCACATTCTCGCCAACACTTATTTCTATCAAGATGTAAAGTTTATTGAAATTTTCAATATTGATGACCCCATCATTTAAAAATGTTTATAATTTTATATACGTGTGTGTGCTTAGTTGCTCAGTCGTGTCTGACTCTTCGTGAGTCCACGGACTGTAGCCCACCAGGCTCCTCTGTCCATGGGATTCTCCAGGCAAGAATACGGGAGTGGGTAGCCATTCCATTCCCCAGGGGATTTTTGCCACCCAGGGATCAAACACAGATCTCCTACACTGCAGATGGATTCTTTATTATCAGGAGCCACCAGGGAAGCCCATCGTGTTGAAGCTCTGTTTCCTCTGTATTTTTTTTTTTAATTGGAATATAATTACTTTACAATGTTGTGTTAGTTTATGCCGTACAACATCGTGAATCAGTCATATGTATTCATGTATTCCCTCCCCATTGTGCCTCCCTCCCACCCTCTCATCCTGCCCCTCTAGGTCAGGTCCCCAGCAGCGTCTGGTGAGTATCCTAGGTGTGGAGAGACACTGATTCCATGCACTCCCTCTCTGTCATCTCGGCTCCCTATATTTCTTCACCTTAATGTCTCCAGTTACATGGTTGCAAAGTATGTTCAAGGCAGTTCTTCCTTGCATTACTTTGAGAGAAGGGATGAGGGAATAAATATAGCAAGATGAGCAACAGAAAAAGGAGAGAGTGGGATTTCAACCCTGGTGTCCAGGAGGCAGCAAAGGAAAAAACAACACAAAGCAAATGAGAAATCCAGAAAGTCATTGAAAGTAGAGGGGAATGCCTCAGGAAATGCAAGAGAAAGCAAAGGCCAAGGAGGAGGAAACAGATAGAGGCTGAGAGTCCCCGTCACGGGCAATAAAGGGACTAAGAGAGTCCCAGTTGGAGACGGAGGCGTTTTCCAGAAAGATGAAAGCCTGTCACGGTGGAAATGAGATTGGAAGCAGAGGGCGTGATGGAGTGACTGCTGTGCCATGGTTCGTGTGATAGACGCCAACTGAGGTGAGACTATTTGAGTAGGAGCTAAGAGGAAACCTGTTCCTTCTCCATGGGCAGACAAATGCTGCAAGCTTGGAAATAATTCCAGCACAGATCCCTTAAAAAAACACGAAACAGTATGTGGAAGTGGACTTCCAATGATTTACTAAGTGTTCGGGGTTGCAGCTGGGCTGAGCTGGAAGTCCCTGTAGATTTGTGTGGAGTAAATTTTTTACCACAAAGGGGAAGCGAATGGACATCAGTTGAGCAGCACAGTGATGCCATGAGAAGGATGCTATTGTCTCCATTTCACAGGTGAGCCCAGAGATGAAGTCTAAGGTGACAGTACATTATTCATCCATGCCCAAGGTCACACAGCTGAGAAGTGTGAAGCTGAGAACCCCAGGCTTTCCATCCTTAAGCCTTACCACTTACATCATGCTGGGCATTATTTCATTCTGGAAATCTCACCCAGGGCCAGGTTCTTTATATACTTTCTCTGAGCTATAACAGGATCCAGCCATGCACTGAAGTGTCAGCATGTCAGCATGTCAGCATTTCAAAAACTTGCCACTTCCACATGACCCTAACACCTAGAGCTAAAATTGGACAGGATCTCAGAGCCCAAGCAGTTCTTTCCTTTTCTGATGATTTCATGGGGGGGGGGGTGGGGGGGGGGGGGGGGGGCTTAGATCCCTGAATGGGTAGAGTTCAGATTAGGAAATGTGTCCTTAACTGGCACTAGGGTTTGTTCTCACATATTCTATCCTTGTATTCATAGTCTTGTTAAAGAACTATAGACCCCAGAAGCAAAAAAATAAATCTATAGGTTTGCTTTCTTCTGTGTTGAAGAAGGATGTGATATAATTATATCATTGTCAAAAAACACTTGACTATGTCTTCTGTCTGAAATTATTGAAAACAGAAGCATAAAAAGAAAGGAGAGTAGAAGCAATTCAATAACAGTATCAGCTGTTTTGGGGAAGGGAAGTAACATTCACAGTGAGCTTGTTATGTCTCGGGTACTTTATATTATGTTACTTATTTCTGGGAGGAAGGTATTAATACCCTCACTTATAGATGAGGAAACTGAGGTTTAAAGATATTACAAAAATAGTAGGTGGCAGAGCTGGGATTTGAACACAAAGACACTTGAATCTTAATAAGGCAGTGTGTCAGGTTTTAAGAAGGAAGTCTGGGGATTAAAGGAGATAAAACCATTAAAGAGTGATCTTTAAGGGGCTTAGAACAGTACCTGGAATATAAGAAGTGCTCTATTCATGTTAATTACTGTTACTGGCATTATTATCATCAGAAGACCATCTGAAAAACCATGCTTTGCAGAGAATCTCTAACACATGCATTCCTCAACCAAATCTAGCATATCCACTAATACCTGGACATATGATACCTGGAGATTATGTTGATGATAACGTCAGCTGTTCCATTCACAGAGTGATGCTGGCTCTGTAAGCTTTCCAGTGTCTCCATTCTTGGAGGTAAAGTGTTGTCAAACAGGCTTCCAGAAAGCTATTGACTTGTCCTGGCATAGACAGCTGGAAGGAAAGATAAAGGAATTGCCTTAAGTTCAGAGCGCTGGTGGCAGTTTTTAAAAGGCAAACTCTGGTTGTCCTTGTGATTACAAGAAAACAGTCACGGGTCAGAGATAAGAGACAGAAGGGCTGAGGCAGTTGAGAAATGCTTGCCTGGAACTCTGTCTGCCTGACGTGTTCTGAGGTTGGGGAAGATTTGGAGGGAGCTTATTGCTGAAGATCCATCCAATTAAGGTAAGAACAGAAGGAATGGCTAATATTTAAGGACTGTAGAATCGAGTTCAAATTTATCTCAGTTTTCACCTTTGAAACTTGCTCCATGTGGGCTACTAGCTTGCAATCCCATTTTAAAAAATACAAAAAACAAACAAACAAAAAACTTAGGGACTTCCCTGGCAGTCCAGTGGTAAGGACTTCTCCTTCTAATGCAGGGGCCAGGGGTTTGATCCCTGGCTGGGAGCTAAGAACCCACATGCCTCGCAGCCAAAAAAAATCAAAACATAAAATAGAAGCAATATTGTAAAAAATTCAGTAAAGACTTAAAAAAATGGTCTACATTAATAATAGTAATAATAATAATAATCATAAAGTTCCATCAGGTTGATAGGGCCCCTACTCCTTCCTTCGTCTGGGCCTTTGCTTATGCTGTTTTCTCTGCTCACGTTCTTTGCTAGAGCTCCTCTTATTATTCCTCAGGACTCTGTTCAGCAACATTTCCCCAAAGAAGTCTTCCTGAACTGCTGCCCCATCTCCCTATCTCCCTACTCTGGGTTAAGCGCCTCTTCTCTAAGCTCGATAAGACTCTGGGCGTACTTCTCTACTGCATCACGGCTGACGTCACTTTGATCTCTTGTTCTGCACTGACAATATCTGGTATGGGCCTGACTTTCCTTTTAGACCGGAGCATCTGGGTCTTCCGTCGTTCATCAACACAATTACTGGTGTGCAGTAAGCTCCCAAGAACGAGGACTTGGCTCAACCTGCATCTGAAACAGGGTGAACCCATCTTGGTGAACTATGCAGACAGTAGCTGGAGTCACATGCATTAATAAAAAAACCTACCTTCTCTTTTTCCTGCCTCACCTACCTTGCCCAGTACTCTCTCTAATCACCATATCCTGTTTTGAGAAACAAAAAGCTACCTTCAAAGGCAAACCTGAAATCTAAACATAAAAAGCGATGACAAAATGACCACAGATGATGAGGATGAAAGGCTGGGTGATGCATTTTATCTTTACTGGAAGGCAGTCTTCCTTGGGCCTCCCTGATGTTGCCGTCGTTCATTTCACGTCCCTTTAAGTCAACAGCCAGAAATGACGATAGATGCTGGCTCTCAGCAGTAGACTGCCTCAAGCTCATCCTCCTTCCAGTTCCAAGCTGGGATTCGAGCCTGGTGTGGGCTGCGGTATGCAGCCTTTGAACTTGCCTGGCACATGTATGAAACAGTGTGATCCAACTGGTAGCAGAAATTCCATGTTTATGCAGAAAAACATCTGCAGATTTTATCTCCACTTACAGTCACCCTTGGTATTTGAAGAATGAAATGAAGCAACCACAGAAAGAGATAAAATGGCAAGTATTCTCTGTCCGGACTCTCTGTAGCTGTTGCAAATACAAATAGGCTTCACAACGAGAAAAGGAAAATAGGAAGATTGGGGGTTAGGGGGAAGACAGAGATATGAGCATTTATCTATCAGAGCTGGCATATAATTGATCCTGTGTCAGCTTTGGAGTGGTTGCTTAGAGCTAGAAAGATGTGGGCTCCTGGCTCTGGCATGTGCAAAATGACATAGGTACAAAGTTATTCATTGCAGGACTTCCCTGGTGGCTCAGTGGTAAAGAATCTGCCTGCCAATGCAGGAGACGTGGATTCAGTCCCTGGGTTGGGAAGAAGCCCTTGAAAAGGAAATGACAATCCCTTCCAGTATTCTTGCCTGGAAAACCTCAGGGACAAGAGAAGCCCGGCGGGCTCCTCTTGACACAAAGAGTCAGACAGGACTTAACAACTGAAAACAAATTCATTGCAACATGTTTTTTTTTTTTTTTTTTTACAGTAGCAAAACATTGGAAACAACCCAGTAACCAAGAATGAAGCCCTGGTTAATTAAACTGTAGTATGTCTGTACAATGGAATATTGTGCAGCTGTAAAAGGAAAAGAATGAGGAAGGTCTTCATGCAGTGATGTGGGAAGACCTACAAGGTAATTTGTGAAGTGAAAGAAGCAAGGCACAGAGCAATAGGTATTGTGTACCACGCTTGTGTACACATGGAAGAAAAATAAGTCTATACAGTTCTCAGTAACTGGTATATGTATAGAGAAATGCTGAAGGTGCATCTACGACAAGGAACGCACAACAGTGGTCACCTGTGTATGTGGCAAAATAGACAAAATGAGGGCAACTGGATATCTGCGGGTCAGTGGGGATGAGGTGGGTTTTTTTTAACTTTTTATTTCATGTTGGAATACAGCCTATTAACAGTGTTGTGGTAGTTTTAGGTGACATCAAAGAGACCCAGCCATACACATCCATGTATCCATTCTCCCCCAAACTTCCCTCCCATCCAGGCTGCCATGTAACATTGGGCAGGGTTCCCTGTGCTACGATAAGTATGTCCTTGTTGGCTATCCACTTTAAATATAGCAATGTATACATGTTCATCCCCAACTCCCTAACTAGATGAGAGACTTTATATTGTATCTCTTTCTAGCCCTTATGATTTTGAAAGATGTGACTGTATTATATGCTTATGTGCTGTGCTCATTGCTCAGTTGTGTTCAATTCCTTGTGACCCCAGAGCCCATCAGGATCCTCTGCCCATGGAATTTTCCAGGCAAGAATACTGGAGTGGTGAGCCATTTCCTGCTCCAGAGGATCTTCCCAACCCAGGGAGCGAACCCACATCTCTTGTGTCTCCTGTACTGTCAGGCGGACTCTTCACGCCTAGCACCCCGTGGGAAACCCATTAGTGTTTATAAATTAAATCAAAGAAACAAGCATCATAGCTCTGACACTTTGTTACCAGCTGATCCTGGAAACTTAACATCTTCCAGTCTGGATGTTGACTTCAGGGCAATGAAGATATTTACATTTGCCCTCCATGGGCTGCTAGGTCCCTGAGCAACAGTAAGCGGAAAGCCCAGTGCCTGGAGGAGTGCCCACAAATGTTGGGTGAGCTTCCTTCCCTGTGGGAGTGCCAAGGTCTCTCTCTGTTCTGGGGCAGAGCTGTGAGCCACTGGCTCCGAATTTCTCAGGAAACAGTTCAGGTGCAACCTTCTCCCGCTTGCCTTGTTGAGACTTTATCTGAGTCCTAGCTCTCCAAGTAAAAACGTTCGGTGACCTTAAGAATTCAGTGGCCCCTGAACACTCTTTTGGGCGGGGCAGCCTCTAGAAACCTCTGCTTCATTTCCTTGTTGGTTTGTCTCTTCCACATCGGCTGGCTCTGCTTGTAGTCGACTCTTGCCTGACTTCCTGGGGAGCAGTCCCAGGGCTCAGGTGCCTCCTCCGGTGGCGGGGGCGGGGGCGGGGTGGAAGGAGGCCACTTGCCTGAAGTGAGGAGACCGAAGTCTGTTATCAGTGAATCAAGCTTTCTGCCCCAGGGAAGCCTTGGGAAGAGAGCCAGGAGCCGGAGCAGAGGCTCCGAGGGACCACCCAGCATCACAGCCCGGTCTTGTGATGCGAGGGTCACGGGGTCCTCTGACATCGAGACTGGTGTGTGATCGTTCGCAGGTCAACGCCGAGAGAGTCGCAAGCGGAGCGCGGAGGTTAGGACGGAACCCGCAGTGCTGGGCGGAACAAAGCCAGCCGCACACACGCTTGCCCCGGCCCTTTCTCTTCCTCGGGGAAGGGACAGCGCGCGGCCTCTAGCGGCCTCTCCTACACCTGCACTCCCGAGTGTACACCCTTGTGCATGACGGTTCATTTGCAACTCTGCCACGGGTACGTGGGCAAGAGGCTGCGGGACCGCGTGACGTGGTCCTCGGAAAACCCTAACCCGGCAGAGTTGTGGCGGGTCCCGTCGGCAAGCGTGTGAGTCAGGCTGGACCCCACCCGCCCCTCGCCTGCCGCTCTGGGCTCCACCCGCCTATCCACGCTGCATCCAGAGCTCCTCCCCATGTCCTTCCTCCTGCTCCTCTCCCAGCTCGATTCCCCTCTCCGCCTCAGTTATCCAGGGGCTGTCTGCTGTCCTTAATCTCAGGCAATGCTTTGCAGCACTGGTTGCTGCATGCCTTCAGGCCCTCCTCTGCATGGATCCTGGGGCCTAATATTTCTTGAATGAGTGAAGCAAGTCTGTTTGAATAAGTTGAGAGAGGACGTGAAGTTGAACTGCTTCCATTCGCCTTAATCTATTTTCTAGGTTATTTAAAAACATCCAGCACTGACTTTTTTCTGCCGATAGTTACAAAATTTTGTATTATGAAATGTGCTGGACACAACGATCAAATCAAATCCTCTGATTTTTTGGAAGATCATTGTAAACCCTATCTTTGTTCCCTATTGAGAAACAAAACAAAAAACGAAACCCACAAAAGACAAAAAAAAAAAAACACCCAAACGCTTGCATACTCACTGGGTATATGAAACTGTTTAAGATAGAGTACTACATTTTCTTGAACCTAAGATGGATCCCTTTAGGGCAATTACAAAGATATAACATGGCATTGACTTTTTGTGCATATTCTTACTTCAAATTTCTGTTTTCTGTATTACAAGCTACTGTCCGCAGAGGGTCATAAATCCCCTGGAGAAGTCATATGTTACACCACGTGATTTGCTTTGCATCTGTTTTGCAGCTGTTCACTTTGCAGTTTTATTTTGCCTGTTGGAAACCCTAGAGCAGTACTTCTGAAACATGAATGTGCATACGGATCACTTGGAGGATCTTGTTAAAATGCAGATTTTGTGTTAGAAGGTCTGGGGAGGGCTGAGATTCTATAGTTCTAAGGAGACGCCAGGTGGTGCCGATTCTGCTGCTCCGGACACCACCCTTAGAATGGTGAGGTGGTGGAAAAATAGGAACAAAAGGACTGAACGCTCGTGGGATTAGTGTGGACGCGCTTGCACGGAGAACTGGCTGTGGAGGAGTTTTCCTTGGAGAGTCTAGATACTCTTCCCCTTGCCCTTCGCTTTCCCTTTTCTTTAAAATATTCTTTCCTGTTGTCTTGATTGGAGAGAAACTGGGAAAGCAAAGCCAGAAGCTATGTTGATCCAGGATGTGTGGGTTACATCTTAGGCTTCTTCAGGTCATCTGGGCTGGAAGAAAATGAAAGAATCTGCAGCTTAGCTATCGCTGAACCCTGTGTGGCCTCTGCACTTTGTGTAAGAGCAACCAAAAGGAGACCCAGAACCACGGTTTCAGTTCCCTCAACTTTATTTTACTAATGTGAGAGATACAGCGGGCATTTGCAAGGGGCTCTTCTCTGCTCTTTTCTTTCCGCATGCTGTGATCAAGGGCGGGGCTTCTCAGCTGCTGCACTGTTGAAATTTGGGGCTGGATAAATATTTGTTGTGGGAGAACCTGAGTGTCCTGGGTGTTATAGGATGTTTGGCAACATCTCCTGCTCTCTTACCATTTAGAAATCTGCAGCACCTGCCCCGCCCCCGCCACTAGCTCCCAGTTGTCACAACAAAAAAAATCTCCAGACATTTCCTAGATAACATCTTGGGGACCAAAATTGCCCTTGTTTGAGAAACACTGATCTAAGATAAAGAATACTCTGTCAGTTCTACTCGATGTCTATCTTTCCCAGCTTTATCTGTCTTTTTAAATAGCATCTTATTTTCTACTTCCTAGGTGGAATGTTTCTAAGTGGGATACCACAAAATGAAATTTCCAAATTAGTGACACTAAGGCATATCAGTTTGTACTCCGTGCCTGTTCCAATGGATTGGTTCTGGCCACTAGAGACACTAGGTTGAAGAGGGTTCTGAGGATTCCATTTGCATCAGGAAATAGCATTGTCTGCCACGGGTGTGGGGTAGAGTGGCCATTATGTTTGCCATGAGTTTGTCTCATTTAAAACTATAAATTGCCAGTTTCCTCTGCATTCCAGTTTATTCTCAGGGGGGCAGTAGCTGGAGTCTGTTGAAAAGCATGTTGGCTTTGGGATCTGAAGATCTGAATTGGAATTCCAGCTATGCCATTTACTAAATATGACCTTGAATGAGTGGATAATTTAATCTCGAGTTTCAGTTTCCTCAGCTTAGAAAATGGGCTATTCATTCCTAGGTCATACAATGGGTGTGAGGATTAAAGGAGACAAGTGAAAGTATCAAAATAGTACCTGTCTTACAGGGCAGAGGTCCCCAACCCCTGGGGCCATGGACCGGTGCTGATTCGTGGTGTGTTAGGAGCTGATCCGCACAGCAGGAGGTGAGCAGTGGGTGAGTGAGCAAAGCTTCATCTGTATTTACAATTGCTTCAGGTGGCGCTGGTAGTGAAGAACCTGCCTGTCAATGCAGGAGACATAAGAGATGTGGGTTCGATCCCTTGGGTTGGGAAGATCCCCTGGAGGAGGGCGTGGCAACCCACTCCAGTATTCTTGCCTGGAGAATCCCATGGACAGAGGAGCTTGGCAAGCTGTAGTCCATAGGGTCACAAAGAGTCGAACATGACTAAAGTGACTTAGCACGCACCCATCACTCAGATTACTGTGTGAGCTCCACCTCCTCTCAGATCAGCTGTGGCATTAGTTTCTCATAGGAGCAAGAATCCTACTGTGAACTGGGCATGCAAGAGATCTAGGTTATGCGCTCCTTATGAGAATCATCCTGAAACCAACCCCCCCACCCCTACCCCTTAGCCCGTGGAGAAATTTTCTTCTGCGAAACCAGTCCCTGGTGCCAAAAAGGTTGCAGACTGCTATTACAGGGAATGCTCAACAATAATTAATATATTATTTATTCGATCAATAAATAGATGTCACAAATATATGGCCAGGGAATATTATCCTATATTAAATGTTTGGAAAATTTCAGAAAATAAAAGTAGGGTCCTGAAAGAGCTCATCCGGAAGAAGAAAGGAAGGAGCCAGAAGGGTTGGGCCCAAGCATCCTCTCAAAGTGGACTTATACTGGGAAGCTGTTAATCTGGCCCTCAGTGAGAAAATAATTTAGAAGAAGTAAGAG
This sequence comes from Oryx dammah, assembly GCF_014754425.2. Lineage (NCBI taxonomy): Eukaryota > Metazoa > Chordata > Mammalia > Artiodactyla > Bovidae > Oryx > Oryx dammah. The sequence goes on from NW_024070200.1 coordinate 52,797,180, forward strand.
ATATTTGTAGAGATGACTCACTAGGAAAGCCCTAAAGAGTTCTCAAAGTTTGTCCCCAGACAAGCAGCAGTAGCATCACCTGAGAGCTTGTCAAAAATGAAGTCACAGGACTTCCCTGGTGGTCCAGGGGTGAAGAACCCATCTGCCAATGTAGGGCACACGGGTTCAGTCCCTGATTCAGGATTCCACATGCTATGAAGAAGTGAAGTGAAGTGAAGTCACTCAGTCGTGTCCGACTCTTTGTGACCCTGCGGACTGTAGCCTACCAAGCTCCTCTGTCCATGGGATTCTCCAGGCAAGAATACTGGAGTGGGTTGCCATTTCCTTCTCCAGGGCATCTTCCCGACCCAGGAATCGAACCTGGGATTCCCGCATTGGAGGCAGACGCTTTAACCTCTGAGCCACTGGGGATGGGGCCCAGGTATCACAACTGCTGAGTCTGCACTCTAGTGCCCAAGAGCCACAGCTGGAGCTGGTACTTTGCAACAAGAGAGGCTGCCACAGTGAGAAGCCCTCACACAGCAACGAAGACAAACACGACCAAAAAAAAAAAAAAAATGAAGTTACAATGGCTGGACACTAAAGCACTTGATTCACAGGCAAGAAACTCAGGACCTCTCTCAGAGCTATTTTCTCTTAGTCTTGCCTCTTACAAAGTATGAGTTTTCTAATCCACAGTAGAGAAGAAACAGCAAACTCAAAGATGTGAAGTGGAGGTAGTGGATCCCGAATGCAAAGAGTGATGAATGATAAAGAATGGAAAACCCCCAAATATTAAGAAAGTGACAACTGATAGAATAGAAACCCCCCAGATATTAAGACTGGACTTGGGTTATGTTAAGTGGGGCAAACAGCCATGTACCCCTCAATAAGTCCTTTGGTTATTGTTTAATATTCCAAAAGTTGATATCTGTAATGTGTCCTAGAATCGAGAAAGATTTTAACCATTTTTTTTTCTTGGTTTAAAATCATAGGAAGGTGTAAGTTTCAGAAATATTTTTTATCCACTGAAATCTGTACAAGAAAATTTAGTATTTGGCTCTGCAGTTGCCAGTTATATAGTAAGCTATTTTGCATATGAAAGTTTGTATTTAACTGTTTTATTCATTAAAAACCTTACAGTGGTTATGCATATTTAATTTCAGAAAGTTGAGAGTTGGTCAGAATATATTTTGTAGTACCTACCATTGCTTTTCTGAGGTAATAAAAGGTTGTCTGGCAGAAACTGAAAAAAAAAAAAAAGAGAAATATTGTTATTTAAACAAAAGGAACATTTCAAATAAATGAAGTCTGAGTACTTTAAGGAATCATTGTTGTTCAGTCGCTAAGTCGTATCTGACTTTTTGCAACCCCATGGACTGTAGCACTCCAGGCTCATCTGTCGTCCACTATCTCCCAGAGTTTGCTCAGATTCATGTCCATTAAGTTGGTGATAATATCTAACCATCTCATCCTTGGTCTCCCCCTTCTCCTTTTGCTTTAAGCCTTCCCAGCATCAGGGTCTTTTTCTTCCCACCAGGTGGGAAGAGCCAAAGTATTGGAGCTTCAGCAATTACAATGAATATTCAGGGTTGATTGTGTATTAACCATAATTATAGATCTTCAAGAGTTAAGTGAATTTCATTCCATGTTACCAGCTATGAAGGTCAGTGCTTCAGGGAATGGCTATTTGTGGAGATGACTTATTAGGCAAAACATTGAATTCTCAACATGTGATCCTTGGGCCAGCACTGTCAGCCTCACTTGAGAGCTTGTCTGAAATGTGAAATTTCAGGTGCCATTCTGATTTACTGAATTAGAAACACATGAGTGGGTGGAGCCCAGAAAATCTTGGTTAACAAGCCTTCCAGTGGATTCTGGTACATGGTCAAGTTTGAGATTCCCTGCTCTAGACTGAGGTACCAGCCTTCATTCATGTCATCCCAGTGGGCACAAGTTGTTCTCAGTTCAGAATATTTGGACCATAAATCTAGAGTGGTACCTAAACCTAGAAGAAAGAGCAGATTGAGATAAACCTCGGTTTAAATTCTGGCTTCACCACGTGTTACTTATGTGCTTTTGAACGTATTATTAATGCACACTAAATACTACTAACCATTTGGAGATTTAGTTGTTCTGAAAATGGAATGAGCTGATATGCATGAAAACACAGTCTGGACTCTCCCGGTGATCCAGTGGTTAAGACTCTGTGCTCCCAGAGCAGGGTGCACGGGTTCAATCACTGGTTGGGGAAGATTCCACGTGCTGCCTGGCACAGCCCCCCAATGGTAATAAAAGACACAGAAGGCTAATTATTAGAGCTCTTGCCTTTCCTTATTTTGGTTAGGCATCAAAGATATTTCTAGTTGGAGAATGTGACTTCCTATAAAACCTAGAAGGGTGGGAAGGGGTGGGGGGTGGAAGGGCGGTTCAAGAGGGAGGGGACATATGTATGCCTATGACTGATTCATGTTGATCTATGGCAGAAACCAACACAATATTATAAAGCAATTATTCTTCAATTAAAAATAGATTAAAAAAACCAACACTAAGTGCTCAGAACCAAATGTATCTGATATTCTAGTATTAACACTATACTTTAAGTAGATTATGGGTTAAAAACAAGTCTAGCAGGCTTTGGTGTGCTGACCTGGGACCAACTTATTTCTTGGCTTAGTCATGCCTTTAAAAAGCACAATACAATTACCCTATGGGGAAATATAAGCAAAAAAATGTAATTTACACATGGCTTTTTGGACATGCCCTATTCATTAGATGTTTCTAGGTATATATCTTTAGTGAAATCCAGATAGTTAAACTCAAGGAACCAGGGATTTGGAAGGGCCATAAAATCTGTGCCTTTCCTAATACTAATCATATACTTTGTAATTAGGTAAAAATTAAAGGACAGGATAGTTGCAACTTGTTTTTGGTGCTGGTCATGCTAATTTGGAAATGAAGAAGTCAGACATTAGGGCAACGCCGGCCTGGCTGAGGCACAGAGGAAAATGAAAACGCCTGTCTGGCCACGAAGTCACAGTACTTGTCTGCAGGATAAATTTTCACTGAGCATCCTGTCACCTCAGTCACCACATCATAGGATGGCTTCAATGCTGTAGTTCAAAGGCAAGAGCTCCAGGTGCTTGAAGTGACCCATTCGTACATTCTGCCTCTCAGGGAAAGTACAAATTGTGAAAAGAGCTTACAACCTTTATTCAAGGTGCGTGACAATTTTTCTCCTCCTTAAATTGGTCTGGGAAAATTTTGGTGGCTACATCCCAAAGACCCTACAAATTCATTTGAAGCAGTGGTAGTATAGTGGTAGTAGACAGTGATACCCATGGGGCAGAATACCTGGATTATAATTTTGGCTTTACTTGTTGCATGTATATATTTTTTCTTACACCTTTCAGTTCAGTTCAGTTCAGTTGCTCAGTTGTATCCAACTGTTTGTGACCCTATGGACTGCAGCATGCCAAATGTCCCTGTCCATCACCAACTCCCGGAATTTACTCAAACTCATGTCCATTGAGTCGGTGATGCCATCCAACCATATCGTCCTCTGTCATCCCCTTCTCCTTTTGCCTTCAATCTTTCCCAGGATCAGGGTCTTTTCAAATGAGTCAGTTCTTCGCATCAAGTGGCCAAAGTATTGGAGTTTCAGCTTCAGCATCAGTACTTCCAATGAATATTCAGGACTGATTTCCTTTAGGATGGACTAGTTGGATCTCCCTGCTGTCCAAGGGACTCTCAAGAATCTTCTTCGACACCACAGTTCAAAAGCATCAATTCTTCAGTGCTCAGCTTTCTTCATAGTCCAACTCTCACATCCATACATGACCACTAGAAAAACCATAGCCTTGACTAGATGGACCTTTGTTGGCAAAGTAATGTCTTTGCTTTTTAACATGCTGTCTAGGTTGGTCATAACTTTCCTTCCAAGGAGTTAGTGTTGTTTAATTTCATATCTGCAGTCACCATCTGCAGTGATTTTGGGGCCCCCCCAAAATAAAGTCTGTCATTGTTTCCATTGTTTCCTCATCTATTTGCCATGAAGTGATGGGACCAGATGCCATGATCTTAGTTTTCTGAATGTTGAGTTTTAAGCCAACTTTCTCACGCTCCTCTTTCACTTTCATGAAGAGGCTCTTTAGTTCTTCTTCACTTTCTGGCATAAGGGTGGTATCACCTGCATATTTGAGGTTATTGGTATTTTTCCTGGCAATCTTGATTCCAGCTTGTGCTTCAGCCAGCCCAGCATTTTGCATAATGTACTCTGCATATAAGTTAAATAAGCAGGGTGACAATATACAGCCTTGACGTATTCATTTCCCAATTTGGAACCAGTCTGTTGTTCCACGTCCAGTTCTAACTGTTGCTTCTTGACCTGCATACAGATTTCTCAAGGAGGCAGGTCAGGTGGTCTGGTATTCCCATCTCTTTCAGAATTTTCCACAGTTTGTTGTGATCCACACAGTCAAAAAGCTTTGGTATAGTCAATAAAGCAGAAAAAGCTGTTTTTCTGGAACTCCCTTGCTTTTTCGATGATCCAACAGATGTTGGCAATTTGATCTCTGGTTCCTCTGCCTTTTCTAAAACCAGCTTGAACATCTGGAAGTTCACGGTTCACATACTGTTGAAGCCTGGCTTGGAGAATTTTGAGCATTACTTCACTAGTGTGTGAGATGAATGCAATTGTGTGGTAGTTTGAACGTTCTTTGGCATTGCCTTTCTTTGGGATTGGAATGAAAACTGACCTTTTCCAGTCCTGTGGCCACTGCTGAGTTTTCCAAATTTGCTGGCATATTGAGTGCAGCGCTTTCACAGCATCATCTTTCAGGATTTGAAATAGCTCAACTGGAATTCCATCACCTCCACTAGCTTTGTTTATAATGATGCTTCCTGAGGCCCACTTGACTTCATATTCCAGGATGTCTGGCTCTAGGTGAGTGATCACACCATCGTGATTATCTGGGTCATGAAGATCTTTTTTGTATAGTTCTTCTTATACCTTAAACACATACAATTTTTGTCAGTTATATGTAATAAGGACTTCCCTGGTGGCTCAATAGTAAACAATCCACCTGCCTAATGCAGGAGACACAGGAGATGAGGGTACGATCCCTGAGTGCGGAAGGTCCCCCAGAGGAGGAAATGGCAACCCAGCCCAGTATTCTTTCCTGGAAAATCCCATGAACAGAGGAGCATGGAGTCAGACATGATTAAGAAACTGAGTATAGACACACAGAAACACACAGACATACACACTCAATAAATCTGAAACAAAAACAAAACATTGAAATGATAAGTTATGAACAGAATTATTAAAACTTAACAAATTTGACCCTGTGTGAATCAAGGTTGATTTGCTATGAATCCCACTGGTGCGGCTAAGGTAGTGAGTGTAGTTAGAGATCTAAGTTAGAAGCTCCTTCAAGTACAAACCACAGGATTACTAACGTGGGCACTGCCATAGAATCCCTTTGCCCTGGCTGCAACAGCTCCTTAGAAGGAACAGGAGCCCAGTGTGCCCAAGTCCTTGCCTGACTTGCTGTATCTAATCCCAGTCTTGCCTCTTGGTTCATCTGGATATGCTGTATGCTGGCGCATTGTGCCTAAACACAATGGACTCTGGAAGCCACCAAGCCATCACTGACAGAGACCGAAGGGAATGCCACAGTGAGATGGCTGTCAACTCTCTTGCTGCTCTGAAGGTTGATCTTGGTCGTAGTTGGGGGGGGGGGGGGCGGGAAAAAAAAGAATCTTGCAGGGAATCTGACCTTTGAGAAGTCCCCCAACCTTCCGGAGCCTGTTTTCACTTCTGAAAGGGTGACGGTAGCGGATCTTCCCCAGCAGCTCAGCTGGTAAGGAACACACCAGCCAGTGTAGGAGCCGCGGGTTTGATCCCTGGTTTGGGAAGATCCCCTGGAAAAGGAAATGGCAACCCACTCCAGCATTCTTGCCTAGAGAATCCTGTGGCCAGAGGAGCCTGGCGGGCTACAGTCCGTGGGGTTGCAAAGAGTCAGACACCACTTAGCGACTGAACAACAATGATAATAGTAAAAATAGTAATAATGATACCCAACCTTGTTAATTAACGGGACTGCTGTTATAAGGAACAAATGAGATGATGCTTATGAACATCTTAACCATGTCTATACGGACCTGGAATATTTAGCCAAAAAATCCCTAGAAAAGAATTTTTTTTTTAAAACCACAGGAAGACCTTCTGACAACAGAAGACACGGGAAGCAGTTACAGATGGAATTGTCTTGGATAATGAGAGAGATTTTTCCAGCAACATTTAACCTAGGAATTCTTTTTTCCTGGGCTTCCCTTGTGGCTCAGCTGGGAAAGAATCTGCCTGCTATGAAGGAGACCTGGGTTTGATCCTTGGGTTGGGAAGATCCCGTGGAGAAGGGAAAGGCTACCCACTTCAGTATTCTGGCCTGGAGAATTAATTCCATGGACCGTATAGTCCTTGGGGTCGCAAAGAGTCGGACATGACTGTGAGACTTTCACTTCAATTTCTTTTTTCCCACCTACAGCCAAGAATTCTCGATGCCTTCTACCTCAGCTGGAGAAGGTGTTCATATACATTTCTCACGATCTTTGTAGGGGTGGTTCTGCAAAAGGCATTTGCAGAATGGCTTAATGTAAACACTCACCACATTTCACATTAGTGTGTAGCTTTTCAGCAGTCAACGGGAAGAAATTACTTCGAGCAAGAGAAATGCAGGTGAAGCCTCTGAACTTGAAATACTGTGAACAGTAAAGCTATGTTGCCCTGTCACTCATGATTGCTCTTTATCTATCCAGACAGAGATCTGAACACCTAGTCTCAGGCAAGAACAGAGGGCCTCTGATGGGGTGCTTCAGACATATCTGTGGGTGGGGGTGCTACGCCATGTCAACACTGTACCAGAAGCAGAGTAACTAAGCGACTGTATGTGCTTGCTCAGTCGCGCAGTCATGTCTGACTGTGATGCTGTGGACTGTAGCCCACCAGGCTCCTCAGTCCATGGGATTTCCCAGGCAAGAATACTGGAGCCGGTTGCCATTTCCCACTCCATAAGTGACTGTATGTACGATAAATTCAGAAGGAAGAGACCTGTTCCTCTAATTGGTGTCCAGAATACTGGACAAGGGTATGCCTCCAGGCAGGAGGAGATTAGAAGGCTCTTCTTCGAGATATTGACCAGCCTAACAAATTGAGATCAGGGTTTTACCCCAAAGGGACCACCCATACAATCCCACAGTGAAACTCAGAGTCAACAAAGCTCATCATATGCTCAGAGCTTCCAAGCAGGTTTTCTTCGCTCCTGGTTATTAAGAGTAGATGGTCAAAAGGCATTAGATAACTAAGACAAGTCACTATTGTGATAGGTTGACATGAACAAAAAAGGAAACAGTAAGAACTTAGGGAATACAGAGACAGGACAGGGAGAAGAACATAGTGAAAAAAAAATCAACATTTAAAATCCTTAGAAGGAAAGGAGAGGATACCACATCTATGAAAAAGGAACATGAAGTTATAAAAGGGAAGCACTCAAAGGACAACATGTGCTTATGGAAATAAAAAAAACTCAGTAGAAGAAAAGGAGGGCTTTCCCATTGGCTCAGCGGTAAAGAATTTGCCTGCAGTGCAGGAGACATGGGTTTGATTCCTGGGTGGGGAAGATTCTCTGGAGGAACGCATGGCAACCCACTCCGGTATTCTTGCCTGGAGAATCGCATGGACAGAGGAGCCTAGTGGGCTATAGTCCATGGGGTCACAAAGAGTTGACATGACTGAGAGACTGAGTGCAACACACACAGAACAAAAGGAAATCACTCCCCCAAATACGGTAAAAATATAGAAATGGGAATAAGAATAAAAATATAGGAACATTAAAGGATTCGTTTAGGAGATGCGCTATCCGAATAATATGAGTTTCCAGAAGGGGAGAACAGAGAAAACAAAATTATCAGAAAATAATTTAGGAAATTTACTCTGCATTGAAGGACATAAGTAGCCAGATTGGAATGGTCCATTCAATGTACAGCAAAATGGATAAAAACAGACTTAACTACAAGGCACATATTGTGATATTTCAGAACATAAATACTGAGTTTCTACAAGCTTCCAAAGAGAACATATAAATTAATTAAAAGGACTGTGAACAAAAATGGCTTTTGACTCTTCCATGGTAACACTGAGGGTAAGAAGATAATAGAGCCAGGCCTTCAAAATTCTGAAGGGAAATGATATCCATCCTAGAATCCTATACCTAAACTATCATTTAAGTTTGAGACTCAAAAATTTTACATCTTCAGGCACACACAGTCTTGAGACCTTTATGTCTCATGCAACCTTTTTTCATAAAGGTTGGATAGCATCACCCACTCAATGAACATGAACTTGCACAAACTCAGGGAGATAGTGTGGGACAGGGAAGCCTGGCGTGCTGCAGTCCATGGGGTCACAAAGAGCTGGACATGACTTAGTGACTGAACAATAGCAAAACCTTTTTCAAGAAGCTCATCTCAAGAAGGATGTACTTCACTAAAAATGAAAGAACAAACCAGGAAAGACATGGGACAAAAGAATTAGGGGATCCAGTTAGAGAATCTGAGAAGGAGTCCCCGGGAGGATGGTGAGAGAAGATTCCAGAATGAGAGCTGCGAGGGATTGGCCAGCTGGTGCAGAGGGGAGGAGTGGACCTGAGAGTCAGGTGAGGGCTGCCGTCAGCAAGACCACCACTGCCGTTTCCTCTTTTCTTCAATTTGAGAGCAACATGTCGGACTTTCATATTCTGTTCTGATTATGGCTTGTCTTGACCACATACTAATGAAATGCTTACATGTACAACCACTTAGATGTGCTGAGAACATTCATTTCACCGCACAGAAATTTTCTGTTTCTACTTACTCCCGACAGCTGGTGATAAGTAATGGGTTTAGAAGCAGAGAGTACTCAATAGTCCATTTAGATGCTGGATGTCCTGTGCCTGGCCACACCCCAGCCCCGCCCAATGCCCCAGCTCTGCCTTTCTGAGGACTCACCAACAAAGCCTGGCCTTTCCACCTTCACCAGAAAGGGCAGAAGTTACAGCCAGACTATGACTCAGAAACTCAGCTCAGCTTTGCTTTTTTGGGGTGCCGTCATCTAAAACAGGCGATTATTGCCTGCTCCTTCCAGGGTACGCTTAGACTGAGTTTTCTTAAATGAAATAATATGTTGTATAGGGAGATGTACAATCACACTACAGTTATTTTTTTTCAAACACAGAAGCATGTTTTCATTAAAATCAGGATAGTGGTTATTCTCCCAAGAGTGACAGGGTTGTTGTTTTAGTCGTTTAGTTGTGTCTGAGTTTTTTGTCACCCTGTGGACTGTAGCCTGCCAGGCTCCTCTGCCCATGGGATTCCCCAGGCAAGAATACTAGAGTGGGTTGCCATTTCCTTCTATGGCGGATCTTCCCGACCCAGGAATTGAATCCGTGTCTCCTGCACTGGCAGGCAAAGTTCTTAATCACTGAGCCGTCAGGGAAGCCCGAGTGCCGTGGAACACGATGCAGTTAGAAAGGGACACACCGTGGAGTTGAAAATGACTTGTAGTATATTTCTTAGGGCTTCCCAAGAGGCTCAGTGCTAAAGACTCCAACTGCCGATGCAGAAGATACAAGAGTCGTGGCTTCGATCTCTGGGTTAGGAAGGTGCCCTGGAGGAGGAAATGGCAAGCCACTTTAGTATTCTCGCCTGGGAAACCCCAAGGACAGAGGAACCTGGTGGGCTGCAGTCCCTGGGGCCGCAGAGAGTCGGACACGACTTAGTGACAGAGCACAATATACTTCTTAACCCGGGGGTGGATGCATTGTTGTGTGACTGTGATTTTAACGGGCACCTATAATTTCTACACAGTCCTCTCTGTGTATGATACATATACTAATAAAGGTTTTGAAATAAAAAATGGACTTAAAGTCCAGCAGACGGGAAATGTCTAGACTGGCTGCTTGAGAGCTGTTGGACTCCAAACTGGACGACTGAAGGTGGAATTATTTTGACTCTAATAGAGGTGGAAACTCCCAATTACTTAGGTACTAAACTCTCCTATGAAGGTTTTTTTTTTTTTTTTTTCCTGACTTGCAGGGACCTGTTCTTCAGGAATTGAGTCATGGAAACATCAAGCAAGATGTGGTTACTTCTTTAGCGCCTGCTGGGCTGTATTATACTCTCCACCTTAATTCAGATATTACTAGTTGGGGGAAAAGCCCCTAATTATAGCCAGTTACTGACTCATAACCATCCTTTGCTTGTGGTTATTTCCCTTAAGAAGAAAATACGTGGTGTTCTTGCCTAATGGGTGTGTGTGTGTGTGTGTGTGTGTGTGGTGTTGTTTACTGCATTATCTCTCTAGAACGTCTTTGCGTGACCCTTAGCCTTAGGGTGGGCCTTCTTAGGAGCTAAGTCAGCTCCAGCTGGGTGCACGGCTGTTGGATTGCTTTCGTGGACACACCCAGGATATGGGTGTGCCTTTGAAATGCTCAACTTGCACGAGTGTTCATTTCTTTCGGCCTGTGGTGTCAGAGCAGGAGGTGGCAGCTGACCTATTTCCTCTGTCCTGGTTAGGACTCTGGGTTGCAGAGGGCAGAATCCCAATTCACAGATTGAAACACAAAGGTTTTCGGGGTGGGGGAGGGATGGATGGGGAATCTGGGACTAGCAGATGCAAACGATTATATGCAGAATGGGCAAACAACAAGGTCCCACTGAATAGCACAGGAAACTAGATTCAAAACCCTCCAATAAACCAGAATGGAAAAGACGGTGAAAAATTATATATATATATATATAACTAAATTATTTTGCTGTACACCAGAAACAAACACAACACTGTATATCAACTGTGCTTCAATAAAATACATTAAAAAAAAAAAACCCAAAAAAAACAAACAAAGGAATTTATAGGCTTGGTGAACCACACGGCATAGGAGGAGATTCAGGTGCAGCTGGATCCAAATGCTCCAAGAAAATTAGGACGTCTGTTTCTATCTGCTTCCTTCCACACTAGCTCCCTTCATAGGCAAGCTGTCCCCAGTGAGATGGCCCGGAGCAGCGACAGCTTGTATTTCACCTGCTTAGAAAGTCCAGAATAAACCCTCCTCGGGACTTCCCACTGGGCCAGTGGTTGAGAACCCAGCTTCCAATGCTGGAGACGCCAATTCAATCCCCGGTTGAGGAACCTAAGCCCTGGCACTACAATGAAGACCTGCTGCAGCCAAAAATCAATCAATAAACAAAATTATTTTTTTTAAAAAACAGTCTTTCTCAATCATTCCAGCAAAATTATGGGGCTCTTATTGGCCCGGGTACAGCCATGCGACCAACCTGGGCCCGGGGACAGTACACATGCCTACTCCTGTTCCCAGGGAGGGGCTTAGATCCATCATTTAACCTGGCCTGAGAGTAGGAAGGTAGTTTTCATTATAGCAGCTATTTGTAGATAGAAGCTTCTCTTGGACTTAATTTTTAACATCTAAGTTTTGAATGTAGTTATGCTTGAAATGATACATCTTAGACTTACTTATGAACTGCTCTTCTGCTCTGACTTAGCCATACATCATAAATTTCCACACTTAACATAGTTTAAAAACATAGAGGCTTCTAATTCAGATGAGTCATGAAAGCCTCTTCTACTAAAGAAATCTTACAGTAATAGAGCCCTGTATCTTTATACTGAACAGGAGGGAAAAACTTCAACAGAAGAAATCTCCTGCTTCAGATACACCACGGAACATAGTTTAGTCTTCAGTTCAATTTGATTAATCAGCTCATGACTTTAGTTCAAAGGATTGTACATTTAGTCTTCTTACTGAAGACATTTCTGATACAGTACCTGGAAAAAGAAAGTGCTTTTACAGCTAAGGAGTTTATTCCAAAGTTTCTTCTTTATTAAAGGGAAACTCACATTAAAAAAAGAATTCATATTGTGAGTTTCTTTACTTTTTTCTTAAATGGAAGTACAGTTGGTTTACAATACTTGTTAGTTTCAGGTGTACAGCAAAGTGAGTCAGTTATACATATTTCTATCTATTCTTTTTTGAAACTTTTCCCTTATAGATTATTACAAGATACTGAGTAGAGTTTCCTGTGCTCTACAGTAGGTACCTCGTTGGCTTTCTATTTTATATATAGTAATAGTTTTAGTCGCTCAGTCGTGCCCGACTCTTTGCAACCCCATGGACTGCAGCCCACCAGGCTCCTCTGTCCATGAGATTTTCCAGGCAAAGATACTGGAGTGGGTTGCCATTTCCTTCTCCATATATAGTAATATGTGCATGTTAATCCCAAAGTCCTAATTTGTCCCTCCTCCTTCCCTTTCCTCTTTGGTAACTATACGCTTGTTTTCTCAGTCTGTAAATCTATTTCTGTTTTGTATATAAGTTAATCTGTGTCATTTTTTTAGACTCCACATATAAGCGATATTGTATGATATTTGTCTCTCTGTGTCTGGCTCTTTTCACTTCGTATGATAATCGCTAGGTGCGTCCATGTTGCTAAAAGGGCATTATTCACTCTTTTTTATGTCTGAGTCGTATTCCATCATGTGTGTGCACCACGTCTTCTCTGTCCATCCATCTACTGACGGACATTTATGTTGTCTCATGTCTTGCGTGTGGTAAATAGTGCTGTTGTGAGCACCGAGGTGCATGTATCCTATCAAATTAGAGTTTTCTCCAGATGTATGTCCAGGAGTGGGATTGCAGGGTCATGCAGTAAATAGACGCACATTTCTGTCTTCATATTTTGCCTTCTCAGTGAAGGCTTGTGTACTGTAAAGCAGGCAGACATACTTTGGGGAAGTACCGGTTGGTTTCAAATCCCTTACTAACTGACTGTCGTGCAGTCACTTTGCCTCTCTCTGCTTCCCTCTCCTCTGTGAAAACCTCCTACGTAGGATTGCCTGTATAAACTCCTTAAGACAACACTTGGCTCATATGGGCCCTCTATGAGTATTTGCTACCATCATTATTATTTCATGAGCTCTCAGAGCACGTAACCATGGGCCTGTTTTACTTCTGGTTGCGATGGGAGCTAGGAGGGCAGAGGGCAGATGCCTGAAGCTAAGCAGCCTATTAAAAGTAGAATAGAAAGAAACGAGAGGAAACCCAAGCGCTTTTCTCTTCAGATAGTTATCAAACCACGCTTCGCTGCAGACTATGGGCTTGGGTATGGCTAAAGATCAAAGGCCCTCTTATGTGCAGTGACATTTGTGAGCACAGGGCTGAGTTATAAAACTCTTGAATGGAAGGTTTTGGCACTTGGAACAGCTTGGGATAGAAAGGCAGGGTTTTTATAGAGGCGATTCACGGAACTGCTTATGCTGGTGGAGAATCCAGACTGTTATGACTCACTTGTCTCTTTATTGCTTTGGACCAAGAACTGTTGTTTTCCTTTTAAGTCCCTCTGTAGGAGCTGAGCTACAGCCTAGGGCCAAGTAACTCCTTCAGGAAGACAGTGTGGTTTCAGTGAGTGTGAACAGGAATATTCCTTTGTTGGGCTCTGGGTCAAGTGGACTGGACAAGCAGAACAAGGATTTTATTTTCACCAGGGGATAGAATTTCTCTTGGAAACCAGCAGCATCCTTAATGCTTTTTCTAACTTGAGATAGGCTTTCCTTTTGTCTATCTGCCATTTTCATTTTCTGAAAGCACAGGCTAAATCTGCTGGCATGACTGGAAGAGGATAGGAGAATAACTTTGGAAAAGTAGGAATTGGTGTGTCTAGATTGCCACGTGTGGAACTAAAGATAGCAGAAGGGGTCATTGAAAGTCCAGTTTGCATTGCTAGGTCTCCTGGGAAAAACTAGGAGGAATTTTGGACTAATGGTAAGACCCCGTGGTAGGCAGACTTTTAAGATAGCTTCCAATGTCGTCTACCTCCTGGTACTTGTTCCTTTGTGTAATTTCCTCCTCTTGTGTTTGGGCTAGACCTCATGACTAGAATTTGACAATATGAGGATATTCTCATAAATAAAATACAAGAGTAGGTATTACATGATACCATAATACATGATCAGGATACAAAAGACTGTGATTTCTACCTTGCTAGGACTCTCTCTCTTGCTGCCACTTTCTCTTTCTTGCCGTCTTAGCTTGCATTTGTAAAGTGGAGAGCTGTACTTGATGATCTCAGAGACTCCCTGGCCTCACATTCTATTACCCTAGGAAGGAAAAAAAGGAAATAGTTGCGTTTCTTTGAACTCATTTCCTACTCTGATAAATAGGGATGTTGCCTCTTCTGTTCCATGGTCTAATTTTTAATAAGCTATGCTATAGTGAAAATTTTAATAATTTAGATCCACTTTTAGTTTGAGAAATGTAAAACTAAGACAGGCTTTGGAACATTAGCCTGTTGCTTTTTTCTGGCTCCTGAGGAAGCCAGATGCTGTGGTGGCGAGGAACGTATGACCAGGACGCAAGGATGGTTTCTAATCAACATCCTGCAAAGAACTGAAATCCTCATCTCATACCTGCAAGCAACTGAATCCTGCTACCAACCGCTGAGTGAGTTTGGGAGTGCGTCCTGCCCCTGTGGAAACCTGAGTTGATGACGGCAGCCTCAGCTGTCACCTTGACTTTTTTTTTTTTTTGACATGTACACACTGCTTTATTTATTTAGTTTTGGCTGCCCTGGATCTTCATTGCTGTGCGCAAGCTTCCTCTAGTTGTGGAGAGTGGGGGCTTCTCTTTGTGGCGGGGCATGGACTTCTCATTGCGGTGGCTTCTCTTATTGTGGAATGTGGGCTCTCGGGGGCAAGAGCTTCGGTCATTGAGACACATGGGCTCAGCAGTTGTGGCGCACAGGCTTAGCTGCTTTGCAGCATGTGGAATCTTCCCGGACCAGGGATCGAATCTGTGTCCTCTGCACTGGCAGGCAGATTCTTATCTACTGGATCAGCAGGATTTCCTGAGGGATATCCTGGAAGCTGAGGAACCAGCTAAGAGTATCTAGCTTCCTGACTCCTCAAAACTGTGAGATAAATTGATGTGTATTCTTTTAATCTGATAAATCTGGGGATAATTTTGAATGCAGCAACAGATTAGTAATACATCAGTACTATATGTTATTTTTTTAATAATTATTTATTTGGTTGTGTCTGTTTTTAGTTTCTACATGCAGGATCTTTCGTTGCAACGCTCAGGCTCTCTAGTTGTGGCACATGGACTCAGGTTGCCTTTCGTCATGTGGGATCTCAGTTCTCTGACCTGAGTTCCCTGCATTGCAAGGTGGATTTTTAACCACTAGACCACCAGGGAGACGCTCAGTACTGTATTTTAAACTGTGTTTTCTCTCCCCAGTGGTTTCAAACGCCATCACTATCAAGTTCCAAGTTACCATTCATACTGGAGTGGATCTGCTGTCTGCTTCTAGGCTTCTTATTCTGTTCTCTGGACTTTTTCATCTTTTGGTTTTTGTGCCTCTTCTATTTTCTTCACTTAACATTACTTCATAGGAGTTTGTGAGGAAACTTTAAAGTTTGCCAGAGGTGTCTGCACCATGGAGAACCCAGCTGTAAGAACTGGGATTCTGAGGCACTTGGGTTCCCAGTGAACACACCAGAGATAGACCCAGGGGTCAGAGAACGCTCCGGACCCAGGACTGGCCCTCTCATTATGAGCCACAGTCAGACTTCATGCTGGAGTTTCTTATATGTTCTCAGTAAAAAAAAGCAAAAGGGAACATTAGCCTGTCTTAATTTTATATTTCTCAAACTAAAAGTTTACCTAAATTATTAAAATTTTCACTATAGCATAGATTATTAAAAATTAGACTGTGTAACAGAAGAGGCAACATCCCTATTTATCAGAGTAGGAAATGAGTTTAAAGAAATGCAACTATTTCTTTTTTTTCCCTCCTATGGTAATAGAATGTGAGGCAAGGGAATCTCTGAGATCATCGAGTACAGCTCTCCCACTTTACAAATGGGCAGAGCAATCACATGCAGAGGTGCCTGGGACCATTCCAGTCTATGCCAGTGAAGAGCACTTCCTTTCACTATCAAAATGTCTTATCTTAGATATTAAATTATAGGGTCATCCTTTGGAGGAGAAAACAGATTCTTGGAAGTGAAGGAACTTTCTTCTCTTTTAACCTTTTTCATCAGTCATAATACCTGAATAATATGGACAACAGATTTCTCTAATCCCTACCTTAGGAAGTACATCCAAAGGTATATATGCTTAAATGTTTTCTCATTAAGTATGGTGTAAATTTGAGGTCTCAACTAACAAAGCCCCTGGGAAACTAGTTGATATTTAATTGGTTTGAAGACATGTAGTAGAGTGACAGAATGATTGAACTCAGAGCTAAATTAAACATGAGGGGTACGTCATTGTCAATAGGTCATACTAATACTCTAGATGGTGTCATGAGGGCTACACTTTAAGCTCCTTGATTGTTTATTGCTCTTTCTATGGAGTTTTCCTTACAAGCTGTATGGTAGGTTTTGGCGAAATGCTGGACTGAGCTAAGAGGTATCCCCACCTTCTATTTCAAATGCGTAGAATAAAGATAAAGAGCAATTTCTTATGAAGAATAAAAAAAGACATCTCAACCATAAAGGAATAGGTTGATAAGCCTAAGTTCATTAATTAATGTCTATGTATTGAAAGGTACCATTAAGAGAGTGAAAACATGCTGCTACAGAGTGGGAAAAGGTATTCACCACACACCTAACTGATGAATGAGTTGCATCCAGAATTCTTATAAATCAGTTAAGAAAAAGCTCAACAGAAAAAGCTGACAAAAGCATTAACAGGCACTTCAGTAAACAGGAGGTCTCCCTCTCTCTTCTAACCTAAGATGAATCTAAGTAAAGAGCATATAAATGTTGAGCATACTATTCTTTTAACTTACTGAAAACTTTTGGAATAAAACATTGGGAAAAATAAAGATACAGCAAACTCAAAGGAAAAATGGAATTATGAGATGGCAGAAATGAAGAGGTAGTTCACAAAGGAAGCATTAGGTGTACCAGCCAATGCTACAGTGACTTAGAAATAGACCAGCCTTTGATATAGACCCCAGGAATTTGGGGGAAGGGATTAAACTCCCTTGCAGTGACAGAAGGCTTATGACACAAATAACTAAAACTGAGCCTCCTGCATATAATCAGATCTCAGAGAGTGGCTGCTTTCTCCAAAAAAGGAAACAGAAAACTCCTCCTATCATCTCCCCCAAAAGCAGTAAGGGAGCAAATCCATGCCTAATATTCTGGGTAAGAAAAAAGTCTTCTGTGAAAAAAAGAAACATCTTTCCTGTGCCACATGTGAGTGTTGATTCCAAATAGTCTGTAGCTGTAACAGTGTAAGAGTGTTATAGATAGAATGGCTCCAGACCAATGAATTCTGATTAGTCAACAGAAGCAAATGCAAACTACTCTGAAGGGATACTTTCATAACCTCAGGTGTATGGTGGCTCAGACAGTCAAGAATCTGCCTGCAGTGCAGGAGACCGGCACTCAACCCCTGGGTCAGGAAGATCCCCAGGAGAGGGGAACGGCTACCCACTCCAGTATTCTTGTTTGGAGAATCCCATGGACAGAGGAGCTGGCCGGTCTACAGTCTATGGGGTAGCAAAGGATCAAATGTGACTGAGCAACCAACACACAGGCACACACATGACTGAGCAACTGACACACACACACACACACGACAAAAAGTGACAACTCACATGGTGAAACTATCCAGCATGTGGAGTGGTTGGCAGGCACAATTGAGGAAGGGTTAGCACTCTAGGGACTTGAGACTGTGTAACTGTCTGAGATAGATGATAACATTAGAATCCTTAAAACAATCAAATAGATTTTAGACAAAAAAACTGAAATGGGAGAATGGGACACTATGAAATCTGGAAAGGTATATGTGGAAAACAAAGCAAATTAAGCTCCTATTGATTAAAAATAGTTGTTGGAATTAAAAAACCCCTCTGTGGTGAGGGTTAAATAATAGATTAAATGCAACTGAAGGAATATTTAGTGAACTACAAGGTTTTTGTGAAAAAATTACCCAGAATGCCACATAGAAAAATTATGGGGTGGGAAAAAAATGAAACAGAGGTCATGAACTTGAAATAGGATGATAATAGAATGAGATGGACCTGTGTCACATGTCCAGTTAAAATTCCAGAAAGAAAGGAGAAAGGAATTGGGGAAAACAGTATTGAAAAAGATAAAGACTGAGAATTTCCCAGAAAAGATGAAAGGCATGGCTAACTAGGAAGATATACCCAACTAAAGGCAGAGCTCCAGAGGACAGCAAGGAGAGACAAGAAGGCCTTCCTCAAAGAACAATGCAAAGAAATACAGGAAAATAACAGAAAGGGTAAGATTAGAGATCTCTTCAAGAAGACTGGGAATATCAAAGGAACATTTCATCCAAAGATGGGCACAATAAAGGACAAAAATTGTAGAGATCTAATAGAAGCAGAAGAGATCAAGAAGAGATGAAAATCATGCGCAGAAGAACTGTACAAAAAAGATCTTAATGACCCAGATAACCAGAGTCAGACATTCTGAGGTGTGAAGTCAAGTGGGCACTTCTCCCAGTAAAGCTAGTGGAGGTGATGGAACTCCAGCAAAGCTGTTCAAAATCATGAGAGATGATGCTATTAAAGTGCTGCACTCAACATGTCAACCACTTTGGAAAATGCGGTAGTGGCCACAGGACTGGAAAAGGTCCATCCTCACCCCGATACTCAAGAAGGGCAGTACTAAAGAATGTTCAGACCACCAGACAACTGCACTAATCTCCCATGCTAGTAAGGCTATTCTCAAAACCCTCCAAGCTAGGTTTTGGCATTATGTGAACTGAGAGCTTCCAGACGTCCAAGCTGGGTTTAGAAAAGGCAGGGGAACCAGAGATCAAATTGCCAACATTTGCTGGATCATAGAGAAAGCAAAGGAATTCCAGAAAAACATCTACTTCTGTTTCATCGACTATGCTATAGCCTTTGACTGTGTGGATCACAACAAACTATGGAAAACTCATAAAAACTGTGGAATACCAGACCATCTTATCTGTCTCCTGAGAAACTTGTATGCAGGTCAAGAAGCAACATTTAGAACCCTGTATGGAACAACTGACTGGTTCAGGATTGAGAAAGGACTATGACAAGGCTGTTTATTGTCACCCAGTTTATTTAATTTATACACAGAGCACATCATGCAAAATGCTGGGCCAGATGAGTTACAAGCTGGAATCAAGATTGCCGGGAGAAATATCAACAACTTCAGATGTGCAGATGATACCAATCAAATGGCAGAAATCAAAGAGGACCTAAAGACCTTTTTGATGAAGGTCAAGGAGGAGAGTGAAAAAGCTGGCTTAAAACTCAATATTAAAAAAAACTAAGACCATGGCATCTGGTCCCATGACTTCATGGCAAATAGAAGGGGAAAAGGTGGAAGCAGTCACAGATTTTCTCTTCTTGGGCTTTAAAATCACTGCAAATGGTGACTGCAGCCATGAAATTAGAAGATCATTGCTTCTTGGCAGGAAAGCTATGACAAACCTAGACATTGTGTTAAAAAGCAAAGACATCACTTTGCTGACAAAGGTCTGTAGAGTCAAGGCCATGGTCTTTCCAGTAGTTATGTACAGGTGTGAGAGCTGGATGGTAAAGAAGGCAGAGCACTGAAGAATTGATACTTTTGAACTGTGGTGCTAGAGAAGACTCCTGAGAGTCCCTTGGAAAGCCAGGAGATCAAAGCAGTCAATCTTAAAGGAAATCAACCCTGAATACCCTTTGGAAGGACTGATGCTGAAGCTGAAGCTCCAATACTTTGGCCACCTGAGGCGAACAGCTGACTCATTGGAAAAGATCCTGATGCTGGGAAACATTTTAAGGCAGAAGGAGAAGAGGGTGACAGAAGATGAGATGGTTGGATGACATCATGGATTCATTGGATATGAATTTGGCAAACTCCAGGAGATGGTGAGGGACAGGGAAGCCTGACGTGCTGCAGTCCATGGGGTCGTGGAGAGTTGGACACAACCTAGTGACTGAACAACAACATGACTCAACTAGATGTGAAAATAAGACCATTTTTATTATCTCCTGGGATCAAAAGATCAAGAACATACTCAGTAGGTCATGAGTATTACCCAGATTTTAAAGTTAGCTGCTTCTTGAACACAAATGAATAGCTTGCAAAACTAGTTCTGACAATATGAGCCAATTGTCTCCTTTGGATCTATATAAGAAGTTAAAGGTGAAAAGATTAGAGAGGGAGCTTTTAGGAAAGACTCACTGATATGCTATGTTCTTATGACCACTCATGGAGAAGAAGCAGGAAGAAGCTTTCCCTTCATTTTAAACCAAGACTTCAGTGGTGGTATCTGGGAAGCTTGACATGTGTCTCCTGAAGATGGAGGATCCTAGGGAATATATATACCTGATGCCTGAGAAATCTAAAATCAAGAGACCATGGCTGGAGGTGCTCCCGACTGGCAGCAGAGTGACAAACAGCAGGTGTACTCTGGAGAGAGAGCTGCACTTTGACTAACAGTGGGAAAAGACACCTGCTTCTTGAGCCATGGAAAGAAAGATTGGATTCTGAATAAGTTTATCATTTTGATATTATATTGGAGCATCCTAAGTTATGTAATTATTAAGTTATTATCTAAGATTTCATGTAGGAATGGGGAAGGAACTGCAGAGAAACCTTGAAGAGACTGAAGAAAGAATCAAGTGATTTTTTTCTTATAGCTTTCTGGGTCTAGCTTAATGAAAACACCAGTTAAATATGAATCTTCAGGTTGTTGAATCATAGCAAGTCACAGTTAAGATAAAATCAATGGAAGTTTGCACATTTTGTTAAAATCACAAGGAGAAAACATTCTTTCTCTTCGAGCATGATGTGCTTTCAAATGTGATACTCTTGAGTGTACACCACCTATAATCCAGCTCCAGACAAGAACGTATAATGTGATCTAGTGAAGAAACATCAGAAGGCCCCCCACAAAGAGGAACACTCCATGTAAAAATTGGGGCGGGGTTGTAATAACACTGTCAATGTCATAAGAACAAGGAAACAGTCCAGATTTGTAGATATGTAAGCAGTAGAGATTCATGGAGGCTAAGGACACAAAAATAGAACTAAATGTAATACCTGAGATTAGCCTGGGGAGAGAGGAGAGTATGCTATCAAGGACATTACTGGGTCAGTTGAGAAAGTCAGAACAAAAACGAAAGACTAAATAAAAATGTGTCATTTAAACCTTGATAACTATACTGAGATTATCCAAGATGATGTCTTAGAAGAAATGTACATTGAAGTATTTAGGGATAAAGAGCATGATACGCATGACTTATCCTCAAATTATTCAGAAAAAAAGTATGTGCTACGTGTGTGAGTGTGTGTGTATGTATGGATATATAGAGAGAACAAGCAATAAAGGAGATGGACTGAAAGATTAATAGTGGATGTACTTAGGGAAACGGTATACAAATATTTTTAATACTTTTTTATTTTGCAATTTTTCTTTAATTTGAAACTTTTTCCAAACATTCCAAAAAACAAAAACAAATGAAACAAAGTACCAGAGAGACAAAACAGATTATCTACAAAGGAGATACATCAGTGGGGAGCAGATTTCTCATCAACAAGAGTAGAGGCTAGAGGCAACAGAACTGTATTTTCAAACTGCTAAAGGAATGCAATTTTCACTGCAGTAATTTTATCCTAGCTAAACTATCAGTCAGGGATGAGGGTGAAATAAAAACATTTGGAAAGATAAAAACACAGGGATTTCCCTGATGGTCCAGTGTGTAGCATCAGCCTTACAATGCAAGAGGCTTGGGTTCGATTCCTGGTCAGGGAACTACGATCTCACATATGCTGTGGAGAACTAAGCATGCACGCTGCAGCTACTGGGCCTGCATGCCACGACTGGAGAATTCATGTGCTACAGTGAAGACCCCACATGACGCAGCTAAGATCCAGTGCCACAACTAAGACTTGGCGCAGCCAAAATAAACAAAACAAGAAAGCACTTACAGAAGCATTAAAACGGCCATTCACCGTTTCTTGCTGCAAGAATTACTAAAAGATGCACTTTCAGAAGAAGGAAATATAGCGCAGAAAAAAGAAATAGGAAACAAGGCAATTAGTAAACATGTAAACTAATATAAAGTTTGACAAAAACATTCTCTTTAAAAAAAAATTTTTTTTTTTAAAGAGAACATTTTTATTGAAACAGAAATTTAACAATTTGGGTAGAAATTGTTATAATTCTTGCTGGCATATATTGTTATTAAACGAATTTATTAAAAATATTGAAAATATTTATTAGGTACATCAAATACAATAATACTGACAAGAAGACATAAAAAATTTCATTCCACCATGTTGAAAATTAAAATTAAACAATATATACCAGCAAGCAAAATCAAGCATGAGTGCTAGTTGCTCAGTTGTATCCGGCTCTGTGACCCCATGGACTATCGTCTGCCAGGCTCTCTATCCATGGAACTGTCTAGGCAAAAATACTGCAGTGGGTTGCCATTTCCTTCTCCAGGGAAATAAAGTGTACTTTCCATGTAATTATACAAGGTAACTTCAACTGTATTCCAAGTGATAATTCCTGCTAATTAAAAGAAAATATTGCAACTGTACAGTATACCTCTGTGTCTTTGATCTTTCACCCAAAGTTCAAGGCCATAGAGTTCTTTGATTGTCCAAGTTACCAATATATAAGGAGCATTAACTGCATGGTCTTACAGCTTAAAAACATATTTTCAAATGATTATGCTGCTGCTGCTGCTAAGTTGCTTCAGTCGTGTCCGACTCTGTGCGACCCCACAGACGGCAGCCCACCAGGCTCCCCCGTCCCTGGGATTCTACAGGCAAGAACACTGGAGTGGGTTGCCATTTCCTTCTACAATGCATGAAAGTGAAACGTGAAAGTGAAGTCACTCAGTCGTGTCCAACTCGTAGTGGCCCCATGGACTGCAGCCCACCAGGCTCCTCCATCCATGGGATTTTCCAGGCAAGAGTTCTGGAGTGGGGTGCCATTGCCTTCTCCATTGAATGATTATATTTTATGGTTAAAGATGTGGAACTAAAATTCTAGACAGCAATAACATGGAAGGTGGGAGAGGATAATTCAGAGCTCAAATAGTCTAATATCTTAATATTTTCTTTAGGCCAACTATGCATGGTAAAAAATTAAGATAATAAGTTAAAAGAAAAGAAACAGAATCTCTAATTCCCTAAATGGTTAAAGGAAACAGAGGAACTAAAGAAAACATGGTTCTTCCCTTCCCTCCCTACCCCCTGCAAAAAAAAAAGGGGGAAGAAAAGCGGAAAATAGAAAAAACACAAAATAAGAATAGTAGAAATAAATTCAAATGCATTAGTAACACAGGGAATGTAAATATTCATACAATGGAAAACTACCTAGAAGTCAAAACAGACTAACCAGAGCTCTATGTATCAACATAAATATTAATCAATCTCAAAAACATTGTGCTGACTGTATTAATAAGATTTAAAAGGACACACACAGCATGGTACAAATTACATGGTATAAATTACAAAATTATACAAACAATGTTATATATAGTTTATGGATACAAGTGTATGTAGCAAAATTGTGAATGGAGGAATATATACCAATTTACTGATTATCTCCAGGGCAGATGGGAGATGGGAGGGATTAGAGGCAGGAAGGAGGGTGCTCCCAACTTCATCTGCAATTTTTTTCTTTAAACAATGATACCAACTCTGAAAGAGTCATGACAAAAAAATTCATGTGTTACATCTGAGTTGTAGGTATGTCAGTATCTGTTATATTTATTTATGGACTTCTCTGTATTTTAAAAGTATTTAAGGATTGAAAAGATTAAACACTAAACTCTATATTTTATATTTAATTACATTTTCCCAAGAACACAGAAAAGATATAGTCCTGCTCTCAAGGATGCCTGTTTAGGTAAGGATGTGGGTTATTCTGTGATATTGAATGGTTTGCCTTGGAAACGAACAGAGATCATTCTGTCGTTTTTTAGATTGCATCCAAGTACTGCATTTCCGACTCTTTTGTTGACCATGATGGCTACTCCATTTCTTCTAAGGGATTCCTGCCTGCAGTAGTAGATATAATATCACAGTAATTCAAGTCTATGCCCCAACCAGTAACGCTGAAGAAGCTGAACGGTTCAGTGAAGACCTACAAGACCTTGTAGAACTAACACCCAAAAAAAGATGTCCTTTTCATTATAGGGGACTGGAATGCAAAAGTAGGAAGTCAAGAAACACCTGGAGTAACAGGCAAATTTGGCCTTGGAATGTGGAATGAAGCAGGGCAAAGACTAATAGAGTTTTGTCAAGAAAATGCACTGGTCATAGCAAACACACTCTTCCAACAACACAAGAGAAGACTACACATGGACATCACCAGATGGTCAACACCGAAGTCAGATTGATTATGTTCTATGCAGCCAAAGATGGAGAAGCTCTATACAGTCAACAAAAACAAGACCAGGAACTGACTGTGGCTCAGATCATGACCTCCTTATTGCCAAATTCAGATTTAAATTGAAGAAAGTAGGGAAAACCTCTAGACCATTCAGGTATGACCTAAATCAAATCCCTTATGATTATACAGTGGAAGTGAGAAATAGATTTAAGGGCCTAGATCTGACAGATAGAGTGCCTGATGAACTATGGACTGAAGTTCATGACATTGTACAGGAGACAGGGATCAAGACCATCCCCATGGAAGAGAAATGCAAAAAAGCAAAATGGCTGTCTGAGGAGGCCTTACAAATAGCTGTGAAAAGAAGAGAAGTGAAAAGCAAAGGAGAAAAGGAAAGATATAAGCATCTGAATGCAGACTTCCACAGAATAGCAAGAAGAGATAAGAAAGCCTTCTTCACTGAACAATGCAAAGAAATAGAGGAAAAGAACAGAATGGGAAAGACTAGAGATCTCTTCAAGAAAATTAGAGATACCAAGGGAACATTTCATGCAAAGATGGGCTGGATAAAGGACAGAAATGGTATGGACCTAACAGAAGCAGAAGATATTAAGAAGAGGTGGCAAGAATACAC